>NC_138177.1:34386867-34748414 GCF_964165515.1 Mesoplodon bidens | reverse complement strand
CCTGCCACCTTGTTTTTGTAAATAAAGTTTTATAGGAACACAGTGGTACTCATTTGTTTGTGTATTGTCCATGGCTGCTTTCCTGCTACAAAGGCAGAGTTGAGTAGTTAAAACAGGGACCATATGGCTGCAAAGCCAAAAATATATACTGTCTGGCCCTCCACAGAAAATGTTTGATGATTCCTGCATTAGATCAGGGTTTCTCAACCTCAGCACTGTTGACGTTTGGGGCTGGATAATTCCTTGTTGCCAGGGCTGTCCTGTGTGTTGCAGGATGTTTAATAATATCTCTGACCTCCACCTACTACATACATGTAGCACCCTTACCCCCAGATGTGACGATCAAAAGTGTCTCCAGACATTACCCAGTCAGGAAAGGGGTCAACACCTCCCCCCATTAGATTATGGTGAAGCCAGCAGTATTGGAGACAGTTTAACAGGTAGTTACAACAGGTAAGGATGATGATGATAGTCACAGCAAACCCTTACATTGTGCTTGCCATGTGCCTGCCACTGTAAGTACTTTCCATGTATTAATTCATTTAATCTTTTCAACAATCCTGTGAGGTGGGTACTATTTTATCATTAGTCTCTTGTAGGGGGAATATAGTTACTATCGTTTTACATATGAGGAAATTAGATCAGAGTAAAGTGATTTTTTCAAGGTCACCCAGCTAATAAGTGGCAAGCCCGTTTTGAACTCGGGTGGTCTGGCTCCTGGATTCACGTGCTTAACCATGAGACTATACTGAGTGACACAACAAATAATGGGTCTGTCCTGATAGCTTAGTGGACATGGAAGTGGCTAGAAAATAGGCATTTTTAACTATTGCCTTCTCCCCACTTCCAAACTATTTTTACTTCACTCTAACCTCAAACACCTGGGGAATCTCTTCAGGTATCTCTGCACCTTTAAGGTGTTACCCCCAGCTACCCTCTTCCTCCCCGCCACCATACACTGCACACATAGAAATGTCCCTGAGTCAGGCATGATACACATGGTTTGAACTCTCAAAGTGGCCATGGTTGCCTTTGTCTGGGTGTTAATATTGTTTATCATTCTACCACATTTTTAAAGCAGTGAATTCGTGTTCACTCTTATGAAGTGATCACAACACCTTTCCTGTGTTTCGGCATCGTCTTTATTTCTTGTTTGTACCTAGCAACTGTTCTGTCTTCCTGGTTATTCTGTCTATGGAGAGTGCAGACACTGTGAAGACAAATGGGTGGGAGATGAGTCTGGGAAAATGAAATAAGCTGGAAGCCGTGTATAAGGGAAGACAATCCTTCTAGGGACAAAAGGGCAAGTTTGAGCATCAGCTTCGGGGCAGTGCTGGGAACCCGATCTCCACTGCGGCCTCTGGAATTTGCCATCCAGTACTCTCTGCTCACGGGCTGAGTGTATCAGGGATGCCAGGTGAGTGTTGGGTGGTCCACCTCTGCGGTGAGAACAGAAAATGCTGTCTCCCTCAGGCATGGTCGATCCTCTTTTATTCAGAAGATGACCTACATGGAAAGAAAAAAAAAAAAACAAACCCGTGTGTGTGTGTGTGTGTGTGTGTGTGTGTGTGTGTGTGTGTGTGTGTGTTGGAGAGAGGGTGGCAATAAAATCGCTAGGTCTCAAGATAGCAGTATGGAAGTAAATTAGCCCAGCTCATGGAGGACAGGGGTTGTATACTGTACCCCAACAGGACAGGTGGGTGGATGAGTGGTCAGTACCTGTCCAGATAGAGGGTTTCTCGGCACCTGGAACTTTGGGCAGAGGAATGAGGTGCACGGAAGAAATCAATGCTCACAAGCTGCTTCCTTGGCTTTGGGCTGGTCCCAGGGAGCTGCCGGGTATCAACAAGCAGCACAGGGCAGTAATGAAAGCAGGATCCTGCCATCCTAATGGCCTACGGGCCTTCTCCTCCTCTCCATCCAGGCCAGACTCCTTGGTAGATCAGCTACAGTTCCTTTATAACTGCCAAAGTGTATCAGGGGTGTGTGACGGTCAAGAGCAGGAACACACAGCAGACGGGAGAGGCTGCGGTGACCTTGAGAACTGGGAGCGGGGGAAATGAGGGCGGGTGTGAGGAGAGAAGCGTGAGGAAGCAGGGGCAGCAGGCAGCCCGGGGTGGAGCAGCGCTGCAGAACAGTGGGGAAAGCGGACAGGATTCTGCAGGCTGATGGAGCGGGGCTCTGGGTCTTGCTTTCTGAGATGTTCTTGCCCCAGGAAAAGTCACTTTTCATGCTATCTAGGCCTTGTTTTCCCCCTCAGAGGGGAAAGTGAGAGAGGGCCTGTTGTGCACACAGAGCAGGTGATTTCTCTCGGCTGGACAGGTGTTCAGAGCACCAAAGTCCCTAGACTTGAGGCAGAAGATGAGACCTTACAGAAGGTGAGGGCACAAAGGTCCTTTCTCACCAGTGCCTGCAAGCTGGACTTGAGGCCCGGGTGGAGGGGAGGGGTGTGCAGCCTGTAGCAAGTCAGCTTTCCCCCATGCAGACTCCAGGGCAGGATTTGCATGCTGGGGGAGTTCTCCTCCGGAGCAGCAACTCGGAGGCAGTGAGAGAAGCGGATTGGGCAGAGGGAGAAGGTCATCTGCCTGGCAGTGACAACGGAGGCCTCGGCCCATCCCAGGGGAACTCTGGAGCTGGGACAGCCCTTCAGAGGTGTCCCAAATTGAGGCAAGGGGATCGGGGCTTTGCCCCCTCCACACGGACCGGTCACTGGATGTGGGCTGCCCTGAAGAGGGAGGCCTACATTAGGCAAAGCAGCTTCCCAGAGAGGGTCTCAGCTGAGGTCCATCTGCAGCCACACTCTCATGCCTAGGGCATGAGTGCCTGGGTCCTGAAGGAAGAAGCATATGGGTGGTGCCCCAGAGCATCCTCAACAGCAGTGGCATAGTAGTGAGAATGTGGGTGTCCTCATCGGCATCTGCCCCAGGTGCCAAACTCATGGGGAGTGAGAGCTCTTACCTGCTCCATGTCAGGGTGGTTTTGCACAGTCAGTGCGATCAGGGTGTCCAGGCAAGTGTTTGGGGTGGGTGGAGGCATGTGTGAATCCTGCTCTATGGTACCCTGGTTTGGTCAATCATAGATTTCAAGGTTTAGGTCTAGGCAGCTCAGTGACAGCCTGAACAGTGTCAGATGAGTGTGACCAGAGGCTGGTCAGCCAGTTGGTAGGCTGGGTAAAGCGCCCGGAGGTGTTCAGTCCAGGGCAGGAGAAGCGAAGAGAGGACATGGTGACAGCTGCAGCAGGAAAGTTAGGCTGGTGCTGTTTTGCCCCAGAAAGGCCGACCCAAGACTAACAGGTACAGATGAGAAGGAAGCAGATTTTATTTAATTCAAATAAGAAAAATGTTGAATGCTTAACACCATCTCAAAATCCTCTGAAATCTCTGAAATTTGGGAGCCGAGGCTCACAATGGCTCATGGATGCATGGTAGTGGCTTTGCAGTGAGGGATGTGGTCTCAAAGTCCTATGAGTTTATGATCTCCTCAAGCCCAGCCTTTCCCTGGAGGCTGTAATCATCTCGACAACATTTCCCAAAGGATCTGGCCTCTCGGTCTTCAGTGTGATGGTGACCTCACCACCTACCAGGCAATGATTTTCATTTCTGGATGGTCTTAATGGAGGTGAAGTCCTCCCATTTCCTTCTCTCCAGAGCAGTGTTGACCATCCCCCATCACTTAAATTGGAGGGAGAGGAAATCAAAAGCCAAACGCTGCAGAAGGGCACTTTCGAGCACTCCTTTCTCCTTGCTGCCTGCACGGAGCAATCACTGAGCCTGGCCTTTGTTCCTGGCACCTGGACCAGCAGTGTGGAGGGAGAATAAAGGCCCCATCTTGGAGAATGCTAAAAGAGCCAAGAAATAGCAGAGCTTTCATGGTATCAATGAGTAAGGAGGACAGCCTCTGCTGCTGTCTTTCCCTCTCTGGCCTCTGACTGGGCCCTTACAATCACCGGACTTCCTGAAGTCTCCACTTGCAGTGGGCTTGACAGTATGGATTAGGTTCCAGCTGGAACATTCTACAGCAGCACAATCCGAGAGTGGCAGGCCCAGCAGCTGTCATTTGTAGGAGTGCATTTGAGGCTGGTGGGAGAGGCAGGAGGGACAGCCATGGGGATCGGAAACCTTTTGCGAGTCCAGAGGCCTGAGGCTGCTTGACCACTATGCCCAAGGCCAAGGTCAGTGTGAATACTTTGAAGGCTTTGAGAGAGAAAGAGGCCCATGTGTGCAGCACAAGGGCACTGAGGTGCAAAAGGCAGAGAACATGTCTTGAGCTGATGAGTGAGCTGCCTTCAGCAAACCTGGTCTGTGAGAGAAAACATCCTCAAACCCCAAATCAGAAAAAGTTTTGAGAGAGAACAGCAAAAAAAAAAAAAAAAAATCTGAATTTGAACCATGTCTATGAACATTTTTCTTAGGAAAGATAAGTGCAGTGAGTACAGAATGAGTTAATGCTGCCAAAAGGATTAAGAGGAATAAAAATGGTGTTTACAAATATACCAGGGAAAAAGAACACTTGGGAAAAATAGGTCCATAAGTAAGTAAAGGGGTTCGAAATCTACTGCGAGTCTAACAAGGCTGAGGAGCTGAATTGCTTTTTCCTATCTGTCTTTTACATGGAAAATAACAAGAAAATTTGAGGAGTTGTCACGATTTTCAGTGGGAGGCCGTAACTATGAGCCCAGCAAGGGAGCCCAGTGAGAAAGCCAGGGCCACTGCAGGGAGTTCTTCAGATGCTCCCCATGACCCTGGACGACCCAAAGCCTCAGCCTGGCATGCGTACCGCTTCCTGACCTGCCACCTACCAGCCCAGCCCAGTTAAACCTCATCCCAGGCCTTAACTTCCGTGGCCCTTGTGCATCTGCCCCATGAACCACTTGCATTATGCAAACAAACCACATTCTTAGGCGCTCTCCCCTTCCTGCACTGGAACGCCCCCTCAGTCACCATCCAGCTTCATCCACTGCAGCATCACCACTGCCCTCCGCCTCCCCAGTGGCCTACCTGGAAAGTCAAACCTCTTCTCTTTTCCAGTCTCCCTTTCCAAGTCCCACCTCAATCATCAACTCTGTGGCTTTCCCTTTCTACCCCTCAGCTTCGCATTGTACTTTTCTGAACCCCCATTACTCACTTCTCTTACATTACATAAAAATGTGCATGTATATGCTTCTCCCTCTGGACTATGAACTCCTATGACCTGGGCCAGGTCTTCTAACTCTGTGTGCCTGGGTGTCTATCTCTGTGTCAGGAAAAAAGCAGGACTATTGTTCTCTTACCCAGGCTGCACATTAGAATCTTGTTGAGTCCATTAAAACACTCCCATGGCCATGCCCCATATCAAACCCATGAAATCAGACATCTCAGGGGGTTGAACCTGGCCTCGGTATAGTTTAAAAGCTCCCAGGTGATTTTGATGCCCAGTGAGGGTTCATACCACTAGTACAAGGTTTCAAAATGTGATTCCCAGACCAGCAGCGTCCGTATCACCTGTGAACTTGTTAGAAATGTGCATTCGACAGCCCACCCCAGACAGCCCACCCTACTGAATCGGAAACTCTGAGGTGTGGTCCAGCAGTTTGCATGTTGGTGAGCCCGCCAGGGGGTTCTGATGCACACTGAAGGTTGAGAACAATTGTGCTAGGTGCAGGCTGGTCAACAATCACTGAGTGGGATCGTTGAAGTATTCACCCTGAGGTTTGCGTGGCCTTCGTTAATTCCCAGAGTAGGTGCAGTTGATAAAGCCAAGGTTTTGGAATCTTGTTTTCTGTCTTCCTTTTATTTCTTCCTCACAGAAATCAATTAATTACCAACCCTAAGTAACTTACAGGACTTTTCTGTGCATTGGCCAGTCCCCTGGAGAAGGAAATGTGCAGAGCCTCTGCCTCGCACTTCTTTGGGGCACTATAAGTCCTTTTATACAGTGGACTCTTGAACAACATAGGTTTGAACTGTGCAAGTCCATTTATACCCCAATTTTTTTCGACAGTAGGTACCACGGTACTATACGATGCAGCTCGTGGAGGAGCCACAGATACAGAGGGCCTGGAGCGGGGGCAGTGTCAGCATCCCTAACACCCACGCTGTTCAAGGTTCAACTGCAATTGAATTCTGTGCACTCAGGCCACTTCCATCCTTCTGCTAACCTGACCTTCCAGTTACCTCCTAACTTCCTACTTCTCAAGACTCTTTTTATTTGGCACAGCAAAACAGGACGGATCTTCACCTTTTTGCCTCTCAGGACCTCATTCCTACCCAGCTTGAACAATTCAAAGTCAGTGTATCTCAAACTGAGCTCTTAATTTAAACTTTTTCCTCTTTTAGATGCCCCAGCACAGTGAATGGAGCTGCCACCTCCTGGCTGCTGAAGCCGGAAATATGGGTGTCATTCTCCCTTCCTCTCTCTTCCTCATCCTCACACCCACTCACTCTGTGTGTCCTGTTAATTTCTATTTTCTTAATCTCACTTAGAACTGTCCCCTCTCCTCTGACTGCTTCCTTCTTTCTGGCCCTTCTCCTTTCTCATGGGGATTACTCCCTGAGCCTGCTAACCACTCTTCCTGCCTCTCCTGCTTCAATTCCTTCAGCAGCGCTCCGTTACCTTTCAGGATAAAATTCCAAATTCTTCCCTATCAGGCTCTGTTCTGCCCTGACCTCTGGCCTCATCTCCAGTGCTTGTCTCCTGGCTGCTGGGCTCTGGGGGAAGAGATCCACCTGCTGTGCTAATCTCTGTGACAGAAGGCAGGACTTTCTCTCCCTGTGGACTGCATTTTCCCACATTTTTGTCAAATCAATTCATATTGATCCTTCAAAATTGGGTTTCTTCCACCTTCTCTGAAAATCATTCTTTGGGCCCCAGGTATGGATACCTTTCCCCTGTGGATCCATAAAACTCCAAATATCCCTCCGTTGAGTACATTTTACTGAGAGAAGTGTGTGTGTTTCCTAGGGCCGCCATATAAAATGCCCCAAACTGGGTGGCTCAAAGCAGCAGAAATGTATTGTCTCATAGTTGTGGAGGCCAGAAGTCTGAAATCAAGGTGTTGGCAGGGTCATGCTTCCTCTGAAGATCCCTTGCTTGCCTCTTCCAGCTTCTAGTAGCCACAGATGTTCCTTGACGTGCAACTGCATCACTCCAGTCTCTACCTCTCTCTTTACATGGTGTCCTCTCTGTGTGTCTGTGTCTTCACCGGGTCACCTTCTTATAAAAACATCCGTCTTAATGGAGTAGGGACCCACTTTACTCCAGTATGACCTCATGTTAACTAATTACATCTGCAAGGACCCGTTTCCAAATAAGGTCACATTTTGAAGAACTGAGGCTTAGGGCTTTAACATAACTTTTGTGGGGGACACAATTCCACCCATACCACCAAGTATGATAATAATCCATTGATTTATCTGGTTCTTTCATTAGGCCATGGGTCCTTTTGGAAAAGGGTTGTGTCTTACTTGACTTTATTTCCCCAATGATGAGTGTGGTATTTGACACCTAGTAAACCCTTAGTAATTGTTGGCTGACTGCATGAACAAAGAAACATGTATGTCCTTATAACAGACGTCTCAGTTTCTTCTAATTCTTCTCTATGTTAGGGGATTGCCAGCAAGGCCACTCCTTGATGGCATTATATTTGAAAAGCATCCAGGCATGAAGCTTTTGAGCTCTGAAGCTCGCCACAGCCTCCCAGCTTCTCCTTGCCCCCCTGCAGCCTCCCCACTCTTTGCCCCACTCTTTGACTTCATTTTTCAAAATCCATCAAATCCATTGTCTCTTGCCTGGCTCCAGCCAGCCTGGATGCCATGCAAAGCCATTTATAAAAATACATTCTTAGTCACCCCCAAATCCTTGTCCTTTTTATTTTCTGCCACTTCTCCCTGGCCCCTTCCAACCTTTATAAGAGCTTTCCATTTGCTTCTCTGCTGCTCTGGGTCTTCCTAGAGCTAGGGAGAATCCCATAGAAACCTGCTCATGGGTATTCTTTCTGTAATTCCAACCAGGGACTCACAGCAGCATCACAGTCTTCCTTCCCATCTCTTGTCATGGGCCAGAAACCTTTTCACTCTCCTCAAGTACCCAGTCCTGTCCTGACCCCTGGCCCTCAGCCCATAACCTCAGCCCTAACTTAAGCTGTGTGACACAGACTCCCTTTCCTTCCTTCCATCTTACTTTCAGTCTCTCCTCATGTTTACCCTCTCTCACTCCTGTCTTTGAAATGGATGTGTTCTTCTCAGTGCCAAGGCTAAATTCCCCACCTTAATTCATCATTCCAGCTCTTCTTACTTTCTAGACAGCCTTGCTCCCCAGATGACTATTTCTTGCATATACTATTATACCCAGACACCTTCTATCCCTTATTCAAATGTGAAATGATCCCTTGACTCTATTATCTCTCCCTATGATTTTTCTCATTTACTTTCACTGCCTAAATTTCATAAGGAAAATACCAACATATTTTATCTTTGCTTTTATTGTCAGTTAATTTCTTCATGAAGACTTGATGCTAGTGTTAGAATTATTACCTTGAAACTTTAAACTCAGCTTGGCAATCTCTCTTTCTATTCCTCTCTTCCACACACAGACACATGCCCCCCGCCCACCCCCCACGCTTGCTTATTTATAATTACCAAAATCATTCCTTAAAGTTTTTTTTCTTGAGGGTTTACTGTGTGTTGGGTTCTGCTAAGAGTTGCAGATACCATGAGGAAAAGACTCACAGGGCTCCTGCCCTCAAGGGGTAAACACTCTAATGAGGAAGGCACTAGAACAAACAAGAAAACAAACACATCACAAAGTACTTACATGTTGTGAAAAGTCCAGGGAAGGAAAAAAGAGAGTTAACCAAGAGTGACTAAAGCGAGGGGAGGAGATGGGTAACTTAAAATCTGAGGTCTCTGAAGCTGTGTTTCAGTTGAAACTAAGAGATGAGAAGGCACCAGCCAGATCAGAATGAGGAGTAAGGCTTTGCAGGGCTAGCATATTCTGGTTGGTCCTGGGGAAGAAAAAAGCCCTGGCCCCCTGTAGGAACTGTCAGGCTCATGACTCTGGCACAGCAAGCAGGGAGAGAGGCTGTGCATGAAGTTGGTGAGGTAGGCAGGGATCAGGTCATGCAGGGGAGCTTTGAGGGCAGGACAGGAATTCAAAGGAGGAGAATGACAGGATCAGGTTTGTATGTAAAGATCGCCTCACCCAGGGCTTAACCCTCACCTTCTCAGACAGGCTGCCCTTGACCATAAACGCCCAAGAACCACACTCCTTTCTTCGGAGCACTCACATCACTAATGATTGTATATTCATTAGTATGAACGCATAACGCAGATCCATCTTCACTTTTGTTCACCTCTGTATCCCCAGAACACAGAACTTGGCCCGTCCCGGCTGCTGAGTACCTATGTGCTGAATAAATGGATGATGGATGAATGAATGAGTGATGGTACTTCATCTATCTTCTGTGTCATTTTGGGCAATGTAACCTCTCTGAGCTTCAGTGATCTTATCTGTGAAATAGAGGTAAACGGGGATAGTAAATGATCGATCAGTCGTCCCATTATTACTATCTCTCCTCCTCCCACGGCCTCTGTTTTCACTCCCATTCTCCCTGTGTACTTCCCTCTTTTTAAAATACCAGCCCTGCTTGTCTAGCTACCTACTCCACATCTCGCCAGATGCTCACAGTTAAAACTCAGCCTTTTCCATCCTACCTCCTCTTCTCTGCCCTGGAGTTCAGATGTGTTCTCATCTCATTAACCCTTCCAGCCAGTGCAGCTCAGCAACTCTCCTTTGTCCTCTGCAGCACCAGGGAGGATGATACTCACTGAGGTCGTGGCAAGGGCTTTGGCGTCTGAGAGCGCTAGGCTGGAGCTTGGACTCTGCCAAGTGTTATTTAACTTGCCTAAGCCTCACTCTCCCCATCTGTCAAATGGGAATACTATAATGCCTACGCCTCAGGGTTTTTATGAGAACTAAGTAAAATAATAAATGTGAAACACTTGACTCATTGACTACTAGTAAATGTACAATAAATAATGGTTCTCACTTGCTTTATCATAAAAACTGACAAAGCAAATGCCACGAATTGTTTACTTATCATCCTTATGCCATTAGGCCGTGATCCCAGACAGGGACCTGCCTTTCATCCCTGTGTCCCAGCACTCTCCATTGCATCTGGCTCATCAGAGGTGCAGAATAACTGCTTGAGGAATGACTCACTACCTTAATGAAGTCCTTGATGGCAGAGAATGTGTATTAATCATTTCTGTGTCCCTTGACAGTGTTTAGCAGCGCAATAATATTTTTCAAGTAAATAAATAAATGAATGAGGGATTGAATTAATAGTGAACTTGCTTGGAAACAACTTAGTAGATAGGAAAGGACTTTGGGGAAAGGGTAAAAGCACTCATACTAAATACAAGTCCTTGGTGGATATTGTGATTCTCTCCTGGTTCCCTGGTTTATTTACGTTGTCAATTTCCCCTCACATAAAATCATAGAAATGGAGGAAGCTGTCTCTTCTCCTGCACATCCTCTGCCTCTCATCTGTCACTCTCCTCTTGTGTTAGTGCTGTGCACTCTCCTACCTTCTCTCTGGAATTGAAGGGGTGCCTCTTTGGGGGAGGAGGGAGTCCCAGGTTTGCACCCTCCTTTTACGGGGAGGGCACACTCAGCAGTGAATAGGTGTTGAGCTGTTTTTCTTGTGCAGGGATGGATTTGCACAGATCCGTCACTAAGCTCGTGTCCTGTTCATTTGTGAGCAAAGATGGGTGTCCAGGGATACCTGGTACAGGCTTTGCCCATGGACAGGAGTGAGTGAGACTAACAAGCTTTCAGGAGGATTGAACTTGAGACCCTGGCTGCACTAGCCCTGGGCGAAAATCAACTGAGCCTTTAGATGCAGAGTCCAGAGAAAAATGGGGGAAGGAAACTTACATTTAGAAAGTAACAACTGTATGTCAGTCATTGTCCTGGAACTGTATTTATTCATTCATTTATTCTTATGTCGTCCTGTAAGTAACAGGCAGTTATTATTATCACTATTTCACAGGAAAAGACAGAGAGACTTGGAAAGGTTAAATATCTGGTCAGTTTCACACAGCTGGCAAGGAACTCAAATCCAGACCTTGGACTCAAAGGGAGATCTGACTCCAGAGCCCACCCACAAAATCTGAGCCACAGTGAGCCTTTTCTGGGGTGATTTACATGAACTACTAAAGGCACAGAGGTGTCTGCAAGGGACCCTGCTGTCAGTGGCTATTCTGCAGAACTGCTTTTAGTGCCCACAGCAGCTGCCACGGGGTTAAGAGAGGTGGCAGAGAGTAATTGTGAGTCCTACCAGCCATCTGCCCGCCCCTCCCCCAGCCCCCAAAGGAAATGTTGCAGTAGCTATGGCAATGTGTGTGAGTTTGTGAATGAGTGTGTGTGTGTGTGTGTGTGTGTGCGTGTGTGTGGCATGTACACAGACACTCGTATGTATATATGTATGTATGTATGGGGGTACATCTGTACCTGTGGATGCATTTATAAACATGAAAATCTCAATTCTGTATAATACTGTTTTATTAATGAAAATGATCCACTAAAATCAAAATGACTGACAATAAAAAAATGCACATCTTATATAATTATAATGAAATTTGGGATATCTTAATTCATCAATAAAGGGGACAGAAGGGAACTCAATATGCTTCGTCCCTCATTATTATTCAGAAATTTAAAAAATGGGTTCCAGTGAATCCTTAGGCTAGATTGTAATTTCCATTTTTATGGCAATCATATTGTATAGAAGACCGAACTCATCCGTAAAGACTGCCTGAGGGTGTGAGTGGACATATGTTAGGTCGGCAATTCTCAACATATTGTAAGCTTTAGAATCAGCTGCCTAACTTAAAAAATACTGATGCTTGGCCGCATCCTAGATAGGTGGATGAGAGCAACTAAAGTTTGAGAACTATTGTGCCCACGTGTGGTGTGAATCTAATGTACCCCGACCTTTGAGAACCATTCTGCTAGATAGCACTTACGAGAGATGCAGGGATAAAGTAGATTCAGTAGCTATGTCAGTGCAAGGACATTTAAAGAGGAAGACAGATAAACAGGTGACTTTAATACAAGGTGTAGGGAGGCAAGGTGTAGGGCAAAGTATGGGCTCTGTGATCCATGATAACACTCACCAGTGCTCTTGCTGGTTGAGTGACCTTAGACAACTGACTTAACCATGCTGAACCTTTGTTTACCTTTGCAACCTGAGGATAATTACAGTTGCGTGGCTCTCCAGGTGGTAGTGAAAGGGTGTGCCAGTGTGTGTGTGGCACTGAGCATGTGACTGCCTGGCACATGGTCAATGGTCAGTGAATGGCAGCTACTCTTTCCAGCTTTTTCTGACCCACTCAAGATTTCTTCCTTCTGCTTTATATAATCCTTGATCCCAGAATATATAGGGAAACTGCAAGTTCCTGAGCCAGCTTTCCCATCTGAGGACAGATGGACTCTGCCCTCTAGGATGCCCCTTGAGTCTACTGAAGCAGGCACTTATCCTTTCTGCCCATAAGACAGATGACAGGGATCAAGGTAACAATGTGTCCTTCCTAAATTGGGTCCATGCCTTTGTTTCCTCACTGCTCTCATTCTCTGACATGCTTCGTGTTGACAAAAAGGTTAAGTGTGGATTCTGTATTTGTATGTACACGTGTGTATGTCAGTGTATTAGCATTCTACAGAGAAACAAAACCAACAGGATGTAGAATATGAAGAAAGATGTATTTTAAGGAACTGACTCATGCAATTATGGAAGCTGACAAGTCCCAAAATCTGCAGTCAGCAAGCAGGAGACCCAGGAGACCCAGTTGTGTAGTTGGGTGTGAGTCCAGAGGCCTGAGACCCAGGAGAATTGATGATGTAGCTCCAGTTTGAAGGCCGGCAGGCTCAAGACCCAAGAAAAGTCAGTGTTTAAGTTTGAGTCCAAAGGCAGAAAAAGTGGATGTCTCAGTTTGAAGACCATCAGGCAGGAAGAATTCTCTCTTACTCAGGGGAGGGTGAGCCATCCTATTCTATTCAGGTCTTCAACTGATTGAATGTGACCCACCCACGTTAGGGAGGGCAATCTGCTTTACTCAGTCTACCAATTTAAATCTTAATCTCATTCAAACGCCCTCATAGACTTACCCAGAATAATGTTTGACCAAATATCTAGACTGACCCTGTGGCCCAGTCAAGTTGACACATAAAATTAACCATCATAACGTGTGTATTTGTCTTCATTGCCACTTTGGGGGGCCAAGGTTGTATCCCTGAATTCCAAACTTGGGGGGAAAAGTTACAACATTTGTTTATTACTGTCATTTTCAAGATCATTTTATATACTTCTAAAATTTCTTTGAGCAAAACCCTCTTCAAGATTTAGAACCAGCATTCCAAATAATACGTGTGTAATGACAACCAAATTTATTCAGGACTTACTATATCCAAGGTTATTAGTTTTTGCAGATATTAGATCATTTAATCCTGTGTAGTTGATGAGGGGGGTACTATTATCCCATTTTATAGGTGAGAAAACTGAGCCACAGAGAGACAGGGACTGTGTTAGTTTTTCACTGTTCTGTCTTTAAATGAGATAACATGTTAAGCACACACAAGCACACATACACAAAACATCGAGCAAAACTGCAAAAATAAAGTTGATTAAAAAAATGAAAAATCAAAGATATGAAGTATCTAAAATTTATTTACACACACTTTGTTCAGCAGTATAAAGTTTGTGTGAAGTATGCTGTAGCTCATGATTCCCATTCTGCATATGGAGAAACAGAGGCTCTTGGGCAGTCTTACTTGTTTGAGGTCATAATAGCAGAAGGGGATTTGAACTTGTAACTTCCATCTAGGACTCCTCTCCTTATATCCCATTGCCTGTAGTTGTCAAAGTGTGAGTTAGAATGGACGTATTCCAGACAGGAGCACAAACTGTTCTTGCCTAATTACTGGAAGGAGGGCCAAGTACTGGGCACAGGAGTAGGTAGGAGGATGGCTATTGTGAGGACAGCTTTTAATCTGACTGCCTCTGTTTTCTCAATTATGTAGGAAGCAGATCATTAGCTGAGGGCAAGGATGGGGGAGGAGGTGTTGGAGGTGTGAGAAAGAAGAAGCTATGAGATAATGATCTTGAGAGTGGGAGAGACAACAGACAAGGAAAATGTAGTCTTATAGGTAGGCAGTATGCAGAGCCCACTTGAGGTCAGCGGTGTCGGATTTAAAGGGAGACCAATCCGTGTGGTTGCCAATAGCATTCATGTGTGCAAACACAGAAATGGAGCCACGGGGTCATCGAGTTTAACCAGCGTCAGAGTGTTTCAGACAAGTATGATGAAGCAATGAAGGGCAAGAGAGTTGAGGTTACATGAAAGGGTGATTACAATAATGGATCACAGAATTTAATTTGAGTAAAGTGGGAAGCAGGTGCGTGAGGTGGGTGAGGGTCGATAAAACGGTGGTTGGATGAATGGATTTTAAGGCTCAGGTGGATAGAAACTATTCTGTGGCTTTAGGAGGAATGAACTGGGAGGGTAGGAGGTGACAGTGAGATATTGGGATTCTTGAAACTGTGGCCAAGAAAGGGTTGCAGATATTGGTAATCTAGTCTATGAGCATGGGAGTGAGGGTGGGGACGGGATCATTTGAGGAGAAAAGTCAAGGAAATGAGTGGTTTGAGAATTGAAAGGATCATCTTAGTGGCTACTGAAGTCACCAAAAATTATGAAGTGAGCCACGCTCTGAATTGTGGAGGGTAGATGGGGGCAGGGTGGTGTTGACATGACTGGAGCAAAAGGAGGAAATAGATAGGATAGTCTGATGGCAGAATTAATGACCTTAACCAAGGACAAGGGGTTAGTAAGTGGCAGAGCCAGGTTTTAAACCTACTGAGTCTGGCTCCAGAGTCACATTCCTGGCTGCTTTGCTAGTTACTGACAAATATGTTACTTTTCTGCATAAAAACTTCTAAATGAATTTGTTTACCTGTTAATAGACAGTAAATAATGAATAAAATCACACCAATATTTAATTTTTCTCTACATATTTACACGCTTAAAGATAACACAAGTTTGTAAAATACAGCCTGTCATCACGATTTAGTTTTAAAATGTAAAGTTAGAAATGCATTTCTGTTTACCAAATGGGAATGTTAATTATAATGGACAATAACTAATATTGGCTGAGTTTGTTCTGTGTGGCAGTTTGTTCTGTGTAAAGTATATACCTGCTTGCTTAACTCTAGGTACTATTTTAACCACATTTTATAGGTGAAGACACTGAAAGAAATTGAGGGACTTACCAGGCAATGGACTGCCTCACCCAGGACTCAAATCCAGATCTGTCCAGCCCTCAACCTCATTTGCAGTGTGGTCTAGTTCTTTCCTGAGTACCTGCTATGTGATGGTTCTATGCTGGACAGTGAGGATATGGCAAAGATGATGACGGAGTCCTTTATATATGATGAAGGGAACATATTAACTAAATATATAGCATATTAGTTATAGATTCTATAAAGGAAAGTGCAGGGTGCTTTATATAACAAGGGAATGTCTATAACAAGGGGAAGGTCTATTTGGGGAAGTAATTTTTAGGCCAGAATTAACGAACAGTATAAATTAAGTAAGTAAATGAGAGGGAAAAAATCCAGGTAAAGAAACAACATCTGCCAAGGCCTTCGGGCCCTAAAGTGTCCTATAGAAACTTTGGACGTCATTATTCTTATCATTTAACTTCTGATAAAGCCACAGGTTTACCTAGGGATCAGCCATTCCAGTACTTATTCCTCCAGAACTCGTGCTGATTCTGAAGACAGTAGCACATAATAATCTCCTCATTTTATCATTAGGGTAAATTGAGGTGTGGAATGTTTCAGCCAACTGCATAGCTGGAGAAGTTATTTTTACCAGTTTTCCTTTTACCTTTTCTCCTGTATATCTCTCAAACTACCTTTTTTCAGAAGCTTTTTAAAAATGAAACTCTATTCTCTCTTTGTTTCATTGCCCTCTCCTTGCAAATGCATTTACCTAGTTAAGAAAAGGAACATTTGCTCAAAAGCTCTCGCATTGCATATGGATATGGCATCCTGTACCCGGACCCCAAAGTATTGTGACTAGCTGGGGGGAAACTTTGGAACCATGCTTCCACCAGAAGCTTAGCCTAATGTGGCCAGAAGCAAGCTTAAAAGGATGTGCTTTCATTTAACTATGGACAAATTATTTTCATTTGTAAAATGATCTCTTTAGCGATGGGTGGAAGAATATATGAGTTCAGAAGAAGCTCCTAGTTTTCGAAAGCCCATCATGAAATGCCTTTTTCATCATTGCCTCCAGCTGAAACATTCTCTCCCTACACTGAACTGTGTCTGCACATACATACATACATACGTACATGTATTCTCTCTCACACTCTATCCCCCCACCTATTTTATATCTATCTACCTATCTATCTATCTATCTGTCGTCTGTCTGTCATCTGTGTCTCTTCCTTCTCAACTCACCCCCAGGTGATAAGTCTTATGTCCCCCACAAGCAAGCCCATCACCAGACAGTGCTGACCAGAAACTTCCGAATTCCCTTTCCAAGTGCCACTGTTAGGTGGAAAGCTGGGACTAGCATTTAATCAAAAAGCAGATTTTAAAATACTCTTGTCCAGAGCAGAAGTGGTGCCTTTCTGCCGTGGGAGAGCCGGTGTGAAGGGATCATTCCATCAGGCTGGCCATGCAGGATTCCACTCACTCAGTTGGGTCTAGGTTACACAGTGGAGGGAATGCCCAAGCCACCAGTCAAATCAAGTCAAGTCAAGACCACAACCAACTTCTGGCCTAACCCAACAACTAAAGGAAACAACACTGTGACAGCTGATGTGTCTTGAGAAAGAGGAGCGAGAATTGAGGAGAGAAACTGAAAGCTTAGAAATTGCCAGTGCTTAAGGAAGACTCTGCATAAACTGAGGGTATTGTGTGAGACAGGGACAGAAAAGAAAAGGCAAACAAGAGATTACTAATAGCTCTGAGCATACACAACTTGCAGGTGTGTCCTGCTGGCTGCTGTGTTTCCATTACAGTGGGGCTCCTCTGTGGCACAGATTATGTCCCTGCTCGAGGCAATGGATCCCAGATGGTTCCAGTGCTGGCCTGTGAGGCCCCTGAATCTAGGCCATCTGCCGCCCACACAGGAGGAAAATCTTCAGGGTGTTGATTTGTCAGACTGAAGATATTAACAAACAAACAAGCTCTATTCTGACTTCTGATGCTGCTAATTTTCCTAAACCAACATGTGACTGGGTTGCCCCAGCAAGATAGAGAATATTCAAGACCACATTACCTAAGTTGGAGTCAAAAGACTGACGTTTCCTTCCAACTGCGGTGTTCAATCTCCTGCCCAGCATCTGGCCTGACACTATCATACTTGGGCTCCTCGATGGGTGGTCTTTCCACAAAACTAACATTGGCCCAGTCTGCTGGGTAATGCCACCCACTCCTGATGGAGGCCATGCTCTTGCCACTACAAGCAGATGGAAGCTGAGGTGGAAATGATTGTTTTGTTTGACATTCCCCCTCCTCCCCACTCTA
Source organism: Mesoplodon bidens (assembly GCF_964165515.1). Classification (NCBI taxonomy): domain Eukaryota; kingdom Metazoa; phylum Chordata; class Mammalia; order Artiodactyla; family Ziphiidae; genus Mesoplodon; species Mesoplodon bidens. The sequence goes on along the minus strand of NC_138177.1, from coordinate 34,730,836 downwards.
GTCCTGAAAACCAAGTGGGAGTTCCAGCTACTTAGATGCCTCTACTTCCCGGGTCCCAGAGACTGGTCCAGGTTCCTCAACTGATCTAAGGTAGATCAAGCAGTTCTTCCACGGATTAGTTTCTCCTAATGAGGAGGGGTGTCTCTCCGTGGTCTGAGCCTATAGAGACATCCGCTGGAGCCTGCGGGAGGCCAAGTCTCCACCATGTGCATGAGCCATTTTGAAAAAATGGTCCTGTAGAGTGAGACATAGAGCCAAGAGAGGAGAGGGACAATTATAAGGGCATCTAGACCCTGTTGCCGGGCATCCCCAAGGCAGCTTCCATCTGAGCCTGGATATAGGTCTATATCCTCAATGATGGGCCTCTTTTTGGTGAGGCCAATTCCATTTTTTTACTTGGACTCACACCCAGAAAGCCCTCATGCAGAGGCCTCTTCCTCTTTCAGTTGGTCTCAGCTCCGAGTATTTTCAGCACTTTCAGGTCCAGCTCTTCATCACTTGGCCCCTGCCTTTTCCTAGGTGGCCCCCTGTGGCCTCTCCACTCACCTACATCAAGCTCCCCTCTGCTACGCTGCCATGCGCCGCCAACACCCGGCCCTCCCGGTGCCCAGGGTGAGTGATCCGCCACTGCCACGACCACTTAGCTTATCTCCGACAATCCCATTCCTCCTCCCTTTTACTCACCCTCTGCTATTTGTCTGGCATATGTATGTTTCTTCAGAAAGACTGTAGATTCCTTCGACAGCAAGAATCTCTTTATCCCGACTCCTGTTGTATCACAGTTCACACACAATAGGCCCTCCATAAATATTTGCTAAATACATCAAATAAGAATCCCCATCTCCCTGACACATCATCCCTGGCTCATGGGAAGGAAATAAGTCAATTCTTTTTTCCTCCTTTGCTGAAGCGGTTCGCAGACTCTCCACCTTCCCTTGCCATTTCACAATGTGCTCTTCCCCTCTCTCTGCATTTCATGTCAGTGCTGCAGCGGCCCTGCCCTATGAAGTGGGCCCCGGTGGGAGGTGCGGGGGGGTTGTCTTCCCACACTCATCGTTAACCTCCTCTCCAGCTGCCACAGGTACATTTGCGATCTGAGTTAAAGCCCGGTGCTGCATTGTGTTTGCACCTTAGGGGAAGACACCTCTTCCTCATTAGAAATTTGGGAATCTCCTTTTTATAGTATTTATATTGGATTCAGGCAACTAGTACATTTAACTTATTTAACAAATGCTTACGTGGCACTTACTGAATGTCAGGCACTGGTCTGAACACTTTAACCATAGTAACTAGTTCCTTCTTAGAACAACCTTGCCAGGTAGATTAAAATTATTACCCTCAGCCTCATTTCACAGATGAGGAAATGGGGACACAGAATGATTAAGGGACTTGCCCAAGGTCCCACAGCAATTGCTAGCTAAGCTGGAATTCGAATAGTCAGGCTGGCTCCAGAACCCACGTCCTACCCACTGGGTCCTGCTGCCTGTCAGTGATGAGAGCAGAGTCCAGACCACACATCTGAGCTGCCTTTCTTAACACTCAGACCTCTCGAGAGCAGGAAGTCTCTTTGACGTGACTACCTAGCAACATGTCAACGTGTGCTTGCTTAATCAATGTTTCTGGGCTTATTGATTCACTACCTATGGCTTGAATACAGGTTTATTTATGTTATTCTACGCAGTTAATTGTTCACACTGTAATCAACGCTCATCCTAAAATTTGGTTCCTCAGATATATTTTCAAACAACCAAGGAACCACGCCAAGAATTAACTCTAATTACACACTGCACCCATTTTGAGTACTAGAGATGACTTGAAGGCAAAACGTGTGTTATTTAAAATTATTAAACTGATAGTAAATAAAATGTCATTTTGCCCAAAAGAGAGATTAAGTTGCAGCTCCCTTTTCTTTTTTTATTGCCCTCTCTAGGTGTCTAGGATCAGACAAGACATTTTTTTCTCCTGATTTTTAGTCTTTTTCTTGAATTAGTACATATTTTTTAGCTGCTCACAAGCCACCACTCACTGTTCAGCAAAACAAAATCAGATTCAAACCCCAGAACAGAACAAACATGAAAAACACACGGGCTATTTATTTGATGTAGGGGTTACTCATGTACAGTGTTTGGGTACTTTTTGGAGCCAATGCTAGTTGCCTCAGGGTATTTCTAAATTGAATTCCAGGAATAAAGTGTTTATAAATAGGGAGCATAAAAAAGGAATGTATTCATCCCAGCCACTCCCTTATGGAGTCCCAATGGCCTCCCCTTGGAACTACCAACTCCTTCAAGTAGTTAATTGGTTAGCTGGTTGGGTTAAGTTGGTGGTTCTCAACGCTCTCAGACCCAACACCCTATTTTATGACAAATAAACTTAACCTTTTTTTTTTTTTTTTTTTTGTGGTACGCAGGCCTCTCACTGCTGTGGCCTCTCCCGTTGTGGAGCACAGGCTCCAGACGCGCAGGCTCAGCAGCCATGGCTCACAGGCCCAGCCGCTCCGCGGCATGTGGGATCTTCCCGGTCCGGGGCACGAACCCGTGTCCCCTGCATCGGCAGGCGGACTCTCAACCACTGCGCCACCAGGGAAGCCCCTAAACTTAACCTTTTTTATAATCCTTAAATGAAATTCATATATAATAAAATCTAAATACACACAAATAAATACATATATATGTCTTAATAGTAATTAAAAGAGAAATGCTAAGATATAATTTATAATGATATAACTATTTTAATGTATAAATTCTCTGCAATATTACAGTGGAAGAAATAATAAAGTTGACAGACATTTGCATCTAATGTAGATTCACCAAAATATAATATGTAAAGTAACATGCAATACACCATATATGTAAGAGCAATCAGACTGAAACAGACATGCTGTATTGGTGATTCAAAGACCATGAGCAGCATTGTAGACAATGATGTGATTTTCCAAAATTATGAACAAATCTTGGTAACATTTCTAAACAATAGTGTATAATCTTCTCTTAATTTACATGGTAGTTATGCACCAGACAATTCATCTTATATTAAAACAGTACAAGCTGCTTTGTTGCTTGTATGTAAATGGAGTTAGCATCTAGGCTCCGATAATTATAAGCAGGTTTTTTCTACATAAATGTGCAGCAAGACATTCAGAAGTTTGCAGGACACGGGGGACTTTTTTTGTTGTGCAGGGCTGTTCTGGGCACTGCCCTATTCTAGCCTTCCTAGACCTGCCTTCTAAACGCCAGTAATGTCCTGCAATCATTGTGTCATTCAAGGGCAACTGCCCTAAATTTCCCCAAATACTCTATATTGGTGACACCACCCTCCTTGGCCACCACTGGGTCAATTCCTAGTATTAGATTTAGTCCCAAATAATTATGTCGATTTATTCTCCTGCCTTTTTTGTAGTCCTTGAAAACCAAAGGCATGTCTACAGTAAAATCTTCAGTAATTAGGTTATTGGGTTGGTGTGATTGGGTTATACTGGAGACTGTATGTTAAATGAGAGCAAGGGCCCAGTTCACCCCATGTGCACAATATCTAGTACCTGCACAAGGCTGGGCTTTATACGTCTTGCTTGAAGGAGTAAATAATTTTGGGTTTGGACATCTGGGTTAGTGAAGAGATATATACTATTGAAAAGGAATAGATTTGTTACTTTCAAGTACATGTGACGTCCAGATGCTCACTAGAGAGACCCCTATTTAAGTCTTATTCAAAAATACCATTTCAGTTGTTTCTGATTGAATGAGTGACGTTATAGTGATTGAAACCATCTGGAACCTGTCAAAGACCCAGAACCTTCATGTCATTTTGAGGGAAAGGGGGCATGTTGAGGACCCCACATGAACTGTGACCTTGGCCTAAAAGGTTTGCTTCATCTTCACAGTGGTCTGTGAAGCAGCTATTAGCAAATCTATTTTTACAAGTGATGAAATTAGACTCAACAAGGCAAATAATCTGCCCAAAGGTAGACAGTTGGCTCAACCACAGAACAGAGTTGGAACCCAGAACTGTCTGATTCCAGAGGCTTCATCTTTCCAAGAAATCATACTGCTTCTCTTTCTTCAGTGAAGCAAAGCTAAGTGTCTGTTAAATCTATTGGGTTGGCCGAAAAGTTCATTTGAGTTTTTCCATAACATCTTATGGACATTATTATAATTTTACTCTGTACAGAGTTCCAATTGTCATGTCTATTAAATTCCACTTTCCTAGTGGGTCAGTGATTTTTGCATTGATCCTGTTCTTGGTTGGGTTCCAGCATTCCAGGTCTTGTAAGCTCACTTTAGTGGGATTCTTGAGGGACTATGTCCTCTTTGTCTTTGGGTCTCCAGAACCTGGTATGGTAACTGGCACAGAGTAGACATTCAGGGAGTGTTTGTTGGTTGACTTTAATTGCATGCTATTTCTCCTTTCAGGCCTTGGCCTTATACAATATTTCAGCGAGGCTTTGACCTGGTTTTGGGAGAACAACCTTCTGATAAAATATTCAGGTAAGTTGTTGTCTAGGGACTTGCTTCTATATCTCTGCAAGCCCCATGTCCCACTTCCCACTGGCCTTTCTTTCCTAGTGGTAATTTATAAAATGGGGAGCACTTTTAGTCATTCTGCCCTCCTAGTAACAGCAGCGCTTGCCCTCCTTCATCCAGTGACAGCATGGAGGATGTTGAGGCCGGACAGATTCTGTTGGGGCCCTGGCTTCCTTCCTTGCCTGCTCTGTGACCCCCAGTCATTTACTTAACCTCTTGGAGCCCCCAGTTTCCACATTTGTTAAACAGAGCTTCATTACATGCCTTGCTGTATTGTTGTGAGGAGTATATGAGATAATGCAGGGAAAGCCCCTGGCACAGAAACTGGCACAGAACAAGCAACTAATGTTAGTTTTTGCCTCTTCATTTTGCATCTAATTTGCACCTTCCTCATAAAGACTTAAGTTGTTCAAAATTAATCCCTCCCATCCCTGCCTCCCTCCTTTCTCAGCTGTACCTCATTATCATTTTCTTTAATCTACCACCCTCCTGAACAAATTGGATGTTTCTAGTCCCTCCCAAATTTCTACCTACACACCTGGGAATGGTACCTATTAGAAAAGTCAGCAAGCAGAGGAAGAATTTGGGTGCCAGCCATGAACTATGAGATTTTCATAAAGTTTAATTCACACCAGACCTTAGCTGGAACACAAGTTTATTTCCAAGCTAAGATCTTATCATCCGTTTCTTCTGTCTGTCAGTCTATTTTTCACTTACCGTGCATCAACTGAGTACCCACTAAGTGCCAGAGATTGTGCTTGTGCAGGAGGTATGGACACGGATACCTCTCCCTTCATGAGCAAGCCCTCTGGGAGAAGAAGTAAATAGTCCTGCCCGAGTGTTTGATGTCAAAGGAGGCATTAAGCGACTGCATAGCCATACTGGAGGAATGGTGAGCGAATGGAAAACTTGCTTCCTTTTGTTCACTGCACTGGTACGCTGTGAGGAGTCTCGCCTATTCACTGCTGTCTTTCCACACCCCTTCCCCAGACCCTCTCTGTCAGCCAGTCCTGGCCTTGGTGTTCCTGTTGCTCCTGCATTTGCCTCCTCGAGCTGGCTTCTCTGCCTCAGCTTCTCCTTCTCCTCCCCGCTGCCTTGGATGCACTGGGCTCTGCCACTGCCCAGCTCTCCTAAGGCACGCTCCTAGCTAGAGCGCAGATTCACAGAACCACTCCCTCACAGAGCCTTCCCTTGCCCTTTTCTCTCCTGATGTCTCTCCTGGGATGGGCTGGGTCATGTTGATGACATTGGCCACAGGCTGCTTTTGAGGATTTGTGCTACAAGAGGTGTTAGCTATATTCCTTAGACTATGACTCGGGCATTTAAACTTTCCAACAATGATGTATTATTTGGCAAACTTTTTCTCCCTTTTTGCTGCTGCTGGTCTGTTGGAACTTCTGAAGGGTGATAAAGATAAGGCAGATGGAGAGCCTGGTGGAGTTCTATTAGCATGGATAAGTTCCCTCTCCCCTAAAGGTCCGAAACAAACACTTTGAAAAACCAAGCCCTTAATGAAATTGCTTTTAGAGTAGAACCAGCTCAAAAAATGTGTTTCCATCCCCACAAGCCTCTTTTGTTCTTTTCAAGTTTGTTAAGTACCAGCTAGGTGTGATACCCAGTCACTACAGAGGGAACCACATATGTGGTTTGACCCATGCAGTCAACTGTCTCAGAAGCCAGTGGGTTCATCAATAAATGTGTAATCATTTTGATCCTTAACATAAGAGTAACTAGTCTCTCAGACGAAAACACCAGGTCATGACCTCCTTATTTCAGGTACTAAGAATTTTAATGAGAACCTTCTGTGATCTGAGTAAACCAACTGCCAGTGGCCAGTCTGGAAAATTCTATGACCTGGTCAGTGACTGCAGTTTCTTAAAGGAGCTAAATGACTATTTACTTGCTACTCTGTTCACTTATGATTTAGAGTCTTGATAAATTCCAAGCCACTGCATATTTCCCTGGACTGTGGAATAAAATTTAAATTCTGACATTCAAATCTTTCCACAATTGAATGTCAATGTACAATTCCCTCTTAATAAGCTGCACTTCTCCTATAGAACCTCCTATTCATAGTCAAATCTACCTTCTAACTGATCCACTGCCCCTGACAACTTGCATATTTCCCACTCTGCACATCTGCTCAGACTCCCTCCTCTATGCATATTATTCTCCTACTATAAACACTACCCACTGCCATGGTCTAGGCCCAGTTTCAGCTAAACTCAACATCTGTTGAGCACCTACTATTGCAAGGTACTGTTCAAGATGATGTCGATATGACCAAACAAATGTGACCAAGATAGCCCCTGACGTCAAGGAATTTACAGTCTCATCTAAGAATTGTTCTGCAACCATGGCCCTCCATGAGAATCCCCAGTGAGTGGATAAGACTCTGGGCTTCCAAGGCAGGGGCCACGAGTTCAATCCCTGGTCGGGGAACTAGGATCCCACATGCCGTCTGCTGTGGCAAAAAAAAAAAAAAAAAAAAAAAATTACCAATGATCTTACCCAGAATGAACCAATTAATTCAAAAGTTCTGGGAGGTGGGACCAGGGCATGAGTGCTCTTTAAAACACCACAGTAATTCTAATCTGTACCCAGGATTGAGAAACACTGGCCTGAAGCTTCTCCAATCCATTGCATCAATCCACAATGACTTCCTCCTTCCAAATTTGTATATATACTAGCTTTAATATTTATTTGTCAATTATTTATTTCATGTTGATTTTTAATTTGCCTACTTGCTTCTCCAATGAAATGGTTGTCTTCCTGAAGGGCGGGGAAATACCCTATATGGTTTTAAATATTTAATATCTAACATACCATTTTAAACATAGTTGGCCTTCAATAAATAACTGTAGATGATCATGTCAGGTATTTCCTAGCCAGATTAGGAAAAAGCCTTGATACCTAACCTAACCTTGGTAATCTGTAATCCCAAAGAACCTGGGAAGGGTCCAAGCTAGACTCAAAGGGTCCAAGGGGAACCCTGAATCTCCAGAATGAGTCTCCTCACCCAACTCAGCCTGATACTGAAGATGTTCTTTCTGTGGTAGCTAGGATCACTCCATTCCACTAGGCCCTCTCGTGGCAGGGGCGAGTACAGACCAAATTTTTTCTCTCAGAGACCTTCCTCCTGAATGCGTACCTGCATCCTTTGGAATAATACCTCATTCTGGCATGGCTTGCTCTAGGAAAGGGTGGAGATGCCAGGCTAAGAGCCATTTATCAGTTTTCCCACATTCTATTTCATGCCAAGCCACGATGAGAGCACAGGCTTTTTCTGTCCAGTGCTTTCTGGCAAGCACTTGCTTCTGGACAGAAATTTCAAACTCTAGTTCAAAAGGGCCATGTGCAGGACTCAGCCCACAGCTGAGCCATTAACTGCAGTGGTCACCACCAGCTGTCATGCGAGAAGACCCAACCTGGGAAAGCATTTCAGATATTCACCCAACTTCTCTTTGGTGGCTTTTTGAAGTTGCTCCTGCCAAATCTGCATGGATGAGGGATAGATGAGATTTTAGGACGCAGCTTTCCTCTGACAGTTTGTTCTATATTTAGTTTTTGGAGTCACTCAGTAGATTTTGCAGATAAAAGAAAACTTTAGAATTTCATAGGCATGAGCCAACATGGGCTGGAAAGCGGCTCTGAGCAACACTCCGAGAATCAGACCAACCCCCTCCTTCCCACTTATGAAGAGGTGACCTTGGGGAGGTTGCAAAACTTCTTAAAATGTTGGTTGATGGCTTGGTAAAGTGGAACCAAATGACTAACCTCAGAGGGCTGTTGTGAGGATAAACGAGGCAACGCTAAGAGCACCTGCCTTTAGAAAGTTCTCAATAAAGGTTAGTCTCTACCCACACCTGCCTTTGCTTCCCCTACAAGGTTTCACCTTCACCCTACCAGAGAGTGAAGGTTTTCTTGTTAACTTGGTAGAGTGTCATGTTTCAGAAGTTTCTGTGCTCTGAGGAGGTTCTTTATCCTATCAAACCCAGATCCATCTCAAGCATCAAATGTATTCAAACCCAGAGGTTAAACCCATATCCTGTTTTAAATGAAGAATAATTTTCACCACCATTTCTATCTTTAAGTTGGAAAATTGGGATTAGCTCCCCTAGCAGCCTGTTCGAACTAAAGAGCATGACTAAATCTCCTTGTCGAGCAGTCAATCAATATTTATGGAGTGACATTCCTGTGTCAGAAATTATGTTTGGCAGTGGGGATACAGAGATGACAAAGAACCATCCTCCGCCTACCAAGAGAGCACATTCTTTTGAATGGTGACGGACACATGAAAAGATGGTTGCAGAGCAACATCTCAGGGGTGACAAGGCACCGTGTGCACGTATGCAGAAGAGAGCCCCTTACTCAGCCTAAGAGCATGAAGGCCCTGGAGGGCTTTCAGGAAGAGATGAGACCTTAATGGAGTCTTAAAATGAGTGGGAGTGCGGCAAAGGAGAGAGGAAAGAAACTTCAGAAAGAAGGACTATTAAGAGCAAAGGCAAAGAGGCGAGAAAATTAGAACGACTTTTGGAGTTACAGTCAGGTCGCATTGTAGGAACACAGAGTTTGAAGCAGGGCTTGGCGAGAGAAGAAGCTGAAGTGTGACATCTTCGGAGATGTGGACTGTGTTCTGTGGGTCTGGGTGCCCTTAAACAGTGTCCGCTGGAGAAAGATGGGGTTTGCATTTCCTTTCGAAAGATCACTGCATGCAGAGGAGGAAGGGAAAACTGTGAGATGGGTGGACATGGATCTCTCTCCCAAAAGAAATATGCTAGAATTGCCAACCGTTCTAAAATCTGTTACAGAAATTATAAGCTACAGGTCACAGATTTGTTGCTCTGCATCAATGCAAAACGTGTCATTTTAAAACTGAAATAGAAAACAAAAACTCCCGTCTATGTCCAAATAAACCGCCTTCTCCCTGGTACCATTCAATATTGCATATGTCCTCTCTGAAACAGTGTATTATGCAGTGTAACATTAGTGGTGTGCCCACCCCAGCCTGCCTATTAGAGTCTCCCTGTCTTAACAGCGCCCATTACGAAACTCACTTCAATGTTGTTGCCTTCAACCCACATTCTTCCTTAAGTCCCAGGTTCCAGGCACCTTGGGGCAATCACCTGCCCTGAATTGGCTCCTTAATCTTGCCAGGTGATTGTGATTGTGATTGTGTGTGTGTGTGTGTGTGTGTGTGTGTGTGTGTGTGTGTATGTGTATGTATCTGTGTGTGTGTGTGTGAAGGAACTGGCATGCCTTCCATTTCACCAGCTGCTTCACAGAAGAGTGGGTGGTGGGTTTCCTCTTCTGTCCCCCTAGTAATGGGTCTCCCTCACCTGGTGGAGACCCCTCCTGCCCAGACCTAGCCCCACCCTAGCCTCACCCTAGCCTCCTGTTCCTGTGGGCGGGGAGAGTCGAGTGCCTCCTTCAGAGCAAAAAGGATCTCTGCTATTTCAATGCTGCTTAATGCACAGGTTTGCCCCACAGGTCCAGGAAGTAGGGGACTGAGAGTACGGCTGGGAATGAGGGAGGAATCTCCCCAATCCTGGCCACGTCCCACTTGCTCAGTGGTTTTGCCTCTCCCCTGGGTGCCTGCTTTCTCTTCTTTCAGCTGCTCTGTTGCCCAGGTCTGTTGTTCAGGGAGTGGATGAAAAGCACAGGGCTTGGCTGCTTATAACTCATGAGCCTTGGTCAGTGGGGATTCTCTGTGGCCCGCGTCCTGGAGAGGGCTACACGTCTCGTAAAAGATCTCACGTCATCAGTCTGGTTTCCTAGCATCTCAGGCAACCTGGGGAGTGGAGAGGGGAGTGTGCACGTTAGGGGGAAGGAGAGGGAGTCTGAAGTGGTGCTCTGTGACGAGCTTGCTAATGGAGCCTGTGCTGGTTCCCGTTTAATTGCACGCATCCTTCCATTGTTCCACCCTGCACTTTAAGTGGGAAGGGGACGCCAGACTGCCACAGCCTCGTGCTATCCCACCCACACTGGCTTTTATCCCAGGGACTATTTTTGACTGTGAACGCAGACGATTTGAATGCCTTTGAAATAAAATGAATGAATAAATAAACAAATAATCTCTCATGGTTTCCTTAAGCTCTCCCGTGAAATGCTGATTGATTCCTTTATTCCTTTTAGCCCTTGTTAGAAGAGAAAAGAAAAATCTTCCCTGTCTCCCGAGGGTTAGGCTTTAGCTAGGGGTGTGGGTAGGAGTGCGGAGAATACATCTGGGCCTGCCTTCTTCATCCCTCTTCTCTCCTCCCGGGAGGCTCCTGGCTTCAGTCCTTTCTGCTCCCATCACACAGAAGCCAGAAAAAGGGAGCTTTTCTTCTTTCTTTTCCTTGGTAGGGCTCCTCCAGGCACAGAGAGAAACCGTCGCTACCACTGTGGGTGTGCAACATGGGGGATGGGAATGGTGGGAGGCCGGTACATCTTTCCAATTAAAACGCTTCCAATTATATCTGGCTTAAGATCGGGGAAGCCCAGTTTCAAATCTGAAGGAAACTGGAACTTGATTGCTTATGATATGAAAAAAAAAGACACTTTTAACAGCGGGCAAGTGGATGCCATCATCAGTTCTCCAACTGGCTGGACATGTGAACAGAGGTAGGCCTGTCTGCCTGCCTCAGACTCGATCATCTCATCCATAAAATGACAATAAGCTCTCCTTTTCGGAGAGGACTACGAGGGTTAAGAAGGAAGCAGCTGGAGGTAGAGTGCCAGGTCCCCCAGTGGGGTGCTTATCCCGCCAGTCGTAACCAGCTGGTGTTGGGTGTCTCTGCAGATTCACCTACACCCTCGGGGAGGGCATGTGGTTGCCCCTCAGCAAGAGCTTTGTGATTCCACCCGCTGAACTGGCCATCAACCCATCAGCAAAGTGTAAGACAGACATGACAGTGATGGAGGATGCCGTGGAGGTCAGGTGAGTCCAGCCTCGGGACGCTGAGGCCCACAGTGGGTTTGGGAGGCTGAGTGGGAACCTACCTGAACGCCCAAGGTGCTGGGAAGGGAATCAAGACAAGCTGGAAGGAGAAGTTGGCAGGCTGCCTTCCAATTCCCCAGATGTAGTGCCAGGATCTACACTGTCTGGGTCAATATTGCACACCCCAAGTCTCATGCACTGAGAGAGGTCATAAAATTAGAGTCTATAAGCACTTCCTACAGACCCTCAGGAGTGACAGGCAATAAAATGTTAATTTCCTTGCCTGAGTTGAGACCTTCGTCTTTGACCAGGAGTTACAGCCTTGGCTGATTTCCCAGAGACGGAGAATGTCCATAATTTGTTAGTTCAAGGCTCAGAGTGGGGTTGATCTTTAATATTTGTAAGAGAGAGTAAGACGTGATCCGGTTGGCCAGACGGCAACGTGGAACGTGAGGCTACCTGTTGCACCTGGCGTCCCCTGGCCTCCTCCTACCTCCTGCTCTTTCCCCCCTGCAGAGAGGAGCTGATGACCTCATCCTCCTTTGACAGCCTGGAGGTCCTCTTAGATTCCTTTGGACCAGTCCGTGACTGCAGCAAGGATAATGGGGGCTGCAGTAAGAACTTCCGCTGCATCTCAGATCGCAAGCTGGACTCCACTGGTTGCGTGGTAGGTCTGCCCCGTCGAGCTTGTAATTTCAGGAAGAGGGGCCACAGCATAAGACGCAAGGCAGATAGAGTTGAAAGCGTACTGTGAGGAAAAGCGAGGGTCAAGATTGATTCCTCCCTAGTTGGAGCTACTGTCTAGTCTACATTATGAATTTTCTTTTGACAGAGATGAGGAGCTAATCACCAGTCATTTAATCAAGAGGTATTTATGGAGCCCCTATTGTGTGTACTATAACTCCTAGGAAAATGTCAGGAACTATACAGCATGGTTCTTTCTTGCCAGTCTTGCACTCTAGTTGGTGAGGGATCCCCTCCAACAATTTGAGAACCAATTAACTGCTTAATAGCATAATATTGACTCTAGTAGGAAATAGACTGCATTTACTATAGTAGGAAATTCTAGAAGAAACCTACCTTTGTCAAGAGTCAAATTACATTGACTCTAATAGGAAATTTGAGAAGACACATACCTAAGGCCAGGGTGATGAAAGAAGTAAGTTATGCCAGGCATGGTGGAGAAAAAATAGAAATACGTCCTCTTGGAGACCATAGCAGTGAAGTCCTGCTTCCCCAAATGTGGTTTTCTACTTTATCGGCTATACGGACTTTCGCTACGTGTAAACTATATGATGCTATGAACTAGAAAGACTTTGGGTTAGAGTGGACCAAGCTATCTCCCATGCCATGGATACGAGGATTGATGGACCCACGCAGGTAAATGGAGGCAGGAGCAGATGGGCAAGGCTTCAGCCCCTGGTGCCTTTATGTTAGTCATTTTCATGCCCATCAACACTATGGTCAGGTTTCAGCCTTCCCTTCTTTTGAGGGCGGAATGATGCAATCCTGACAGAGAGGAGAGGGAACAGGGCAGAGAAGAAAGACAGGAAAGCCATACACAAAGTTGGCATAAAAGAGAGGAAGAGGTGATTCACTGAGACACGTTGTTATGCAGGGTTTCCGGGCAGAGCTGGGAGCTTCCAGCTCTGGAGAGGATATGGAGCCTCATCTTGCTTCCCAGTCTGACAGCTATGCTCTTGTCAAGGGGCCCAGAGCAGGGGCAAGCTGTGAGGATGCTGGGGCCAATTCCATCTTTCACACCCCCTACTTCCCTGTCTCTGAGCACCTGTCCAGGGAGCTATTCTCCATCAAAGATGGATACGTACCTGGGTCCAGAGTGCGACTCTCTCAGCCCAAAGGCCTCCCCAGACTTTCACAGATTGGGCAGCAGTTGGCAGGAGCCTGATTCCTCTGAGAAGGGACGGAAGAGAAAGAAAAGAAAATGGAAAGAGAGAGGGCTGAGGGGCAGGGAGGCAGAGGACCTGGCGGGTCCATCAAAAGGAAGGGAAGGCAGAAGAGAGAGGACTACCAGGAAAACACAAAGGAAAGTGCCCTTTAGGTCGTGTCTTCCAAAGGCAGCCAGGAGGTAAGTCGATGTCCCAGGTGCTCCCTTCCTATAGCTAGTCTGCTTTCAGATGTCTTAAGCAATGAGCTTCCCAGCCGGCTCCCTCAGGAGACAATTTCACTGTCTAATGGAGTTCCCAGCTGAGACACAATTTTTAAAAACTATTCAACCTGCATTTCTTCATCCGGATTTTAACCTTTCCTTCCTTGCTGCTCTCTCGGGTGGGTCATTATAAGTACTGAAACACTGTGTGTGCACACATGTAAACATCCCTCCCCTACCACCCTCATACGAGTCTGAGCATGCCCACACATTCACACGCGTGCACGTGGATATATTCCCCATCTCTTCCCACTTCTCTGCCCTTTCTCTGAGCCCCTCAGGGTTTGCCTTCTGTTGGTGATCCCAGCCCCTTTTAGTTGGCATATTGCCGTGCTGATGTATTTTTGTACTTTTAAGACTGTGATCTGTGAGACGGAGCTTGCAGGAATAGTTCCGATGAATATGCATTTGCAATAAGGCCGCTGCATTTGTGAATCAGAGCCACTGCAGAAGTCACCCAATTATACCAGCACTTGGCATTAGCATAAGACTTTGAAGTCACTGGCCCACGTGGCTCTTGGAGGGAGAAGGGAGCCAGGCCCATTCAACCGACTGTTTCTCATTGGCTGGGAAGCACGGGATCCCTGAGGCAGGAGGACTGGGGCTTGAGAGCTGATGGGCCACCTCATAATCTTGTGACCCTATTGAGAAAAACTTGACGTTGAGCCTGATCTGATTCCACTGGGCATCAGTACCATCCCGCAGCCTTGGTGTGTTAGCCCAGGGGTTCCGTGTCATCTGGAGGAGGACCAGGGACAAGGGCATCAGCTGCAGCACCTGCAGTGTGGAGAGAATCGGGCTGCCTTCCTCCTAACATCCACATCAGCCCTGACATTCAGTTCTCTGAGTGTTGAACTGAAAGGCTTCCCTGGAAAAGCATATGCTTATGAAAGAAGGAGAGGAGGCAGTCAGAGCACGCTGGCCCTTAATGAACCTGGGAAAGGGACAGAGATGCGGGAAGAGACAGGTTCAAGTGCATATTTTCCTGACTGAGTTCACGCCAGATAGGTGGGCTTGGTCCACATCAGCTGCTCAACCTTTCTTCTTTCTAGGAAGGCAGGGCACATCTCTCTGTTATGCATGGACTCCCACAGGGTTAACTGCTACCCAATTAATTGCCCTGTTGTTTATGTAGTCTCTGGGGACAGGAAACAAATACCCGTGAAAGGCATAGCCCTGTACCAGTCTCAGTCACTCCAAACCAGACCGCTGTCCAACAGCGGGGTTGCTGAACGTTTGGATGATTCCTGGAGCAGAGGTCCGTCCCCGCCGCGGACAACAGGTCTTACTCCTACCCACTGTCCTTCCTGTGCCAGGGTGGGAGCAGTGGTCCCCACCTGCACAGCACAGGAGTGCCGTTCTCTGTTCTGTGGAGCCCCAGGGGGTCCTGCAGAGTCCATGTGTTAGTGACCTATTGCTGCTGTAACAAATTACCACAGGTTTGATGGCCTAAAACAACAGCCATTTTATTATCTTACAGCCCAATAGGTGAGAATCCAATTCCGTGTCCCTGGGCTACCATGAAGGCGTCAGCAGGGCTGTCTTCCTTTCTAGAGGCTCTGTTCCTGGTCTTTTCCAGCTTCTAGAGGCTGCCTGCATTTTGGGGCTCATGGTCACCTTCCTCCATCTTTAAAGCCAGCTACACTGCGTTTTCCTGACCATTCTTCTGTAGGACATCTTCTCTCTCTTCTCTTCTGTCCTCCCCCTTCCACTTTTAAGGAGTCTTGTGATTACACTGAGCTCGCCTGGTTAACCCAGGATCCTCTCCTCATCTCAAGAGCCTTTACTTGATCTGCAAAGCCCCTTTGGTCACAGGTTCCAGGGATTATGTCACAGGCACCCTTGGTGCCATCAGTGGGGGACAGCAGTGGGACCTGGAGCAGCCTTGGTGGGTAGGACTCTAGTCTCCTGTCTCCCAGCTTTAACCAGAGCATCTTGATTCTTACCAAGCCTACCTACTGAGGTTTAATATAAAACTGTATTTGAAGTTTGAAAATGATTTCCAACACTATAAAACTATTTTTGTTAATTATAAAAATGGAAAGCCTACGCTCTAATGCTTCTTCCTTATCTTCACACTCATCCTGACAGTGACCCCCCCCCCAGATGCCTTCTGCTTTGTGAGGTGTGTGCACATCCTTAGGTGAGCAGACTGTGGCCTTGGAAGGCGAGAGGTCTGCTGTTCTGCGTTCTCATGTATTGAACACATGACCTTCCTTGCCACAGCATCATGCTCTAATGAGCACCGAATTACCCAGCGACCCTGCCGTCCTTTTGTCCACTTGCTGTCCACAATGGTTTCCCACAGAATGTGTCATTTCACCTCTACTGGAGCGCAGATGTGCAGAGACCATTACAGATGACCGTCTCTCGTTCTCTCTGTAGGACGGTAAGCAGAAGGCTATGCCTCAGAAGCTTTCAAAGAAGTGGGGGCAGGAAGCTGAAATATAAATTTAATTCCATCCGACTTTTCCCCCTTGCTCCTGCATGGCTTGGGCTTCCATGTCAAAGCCCATCAAACGGCCGGGGAAATCATTATTTAGGAAAAGAATAAGACTGCTGTGTTGTAAAAAGGAACCTATTTCGAATAGGAATTATGGTTGCATGTCTTATGAACCATCCAGGTAAGGCAAGGCAGGCTCAGCTGCAGAAAGCTGTTCCTCTTCTCCCAGGGGCCCTGAATACACTCCTGTGTCCATCTGTCATATTCATCTGCCAACAGAGCCTCCACCTCATAATCTGGAACTGAGGTGTGTGTGTCTCAGGCGGAGTAAGATTTGACTAGACTCCTAAGTAATTAATCAACCAAAAATCATTGGTAGAAACAGAGGGAAAAGACAGTGAAGAAAAGGAATTGAATGGGGAGAATCATTTAAATCTCATTAGCACATTATGCTTTAAACCAGTGATAAGTCAAGAAGCCATGAGCATCACATGAAAGATGATGAACCTTGTGTATTTTAGGGGTCACTGAAATATGAGCTCATTTATTAGACTTTCTTGATGGGGGAGGGTCGTTGCCATAATAAATGGAGTTTTCTTCCTGGGACGGCTAAATGTAACCTATGCAAAGCGGGGTTAATGTCTGACCTTGGGGCTCAATCCTGAGCAAACAGTTCTCTTTTAAGGAAGAAGTGAAGGGATTGTCCACAAGCTGGGAGAAGAGAATGGCCAGCACTTGCAGAGGGAAAATACAAGCTCCTCCCGGAGGCTGGATTTCTCTCCTGACAACTGGTCTCTGGCTGCAAATACTTCTAGGAAGAGGCCATGATTTGGAGCCTATGGTTTCTTTGTGTTTAGATACAGATTCTGAGGAGCTCAAAATGTGACCGTAACAGCACATGAAGCATTCAGGCAAAAACAAAAGCAAATTTATACCGTGGGAAACTTGATTGATCAGACTCCTTGGGGATGGGAGTTCTGGTTCAGCAAGGGTTAAGAAGAAAACTCTATTTTTGGTTTCAGCTTCCTTTTTTTGAAATCTTTCAAAAATGTTTTACTCTGAACTGCAGCCCAAGTAAGTTACAGTGCAGTAAAGATAATTGCATCTTTTTTAGTGATTGAGGATCTTGTCTTGCCTTCAAGGTCATTGCTCTGGACAGTTTGCAGTGTTTTGTCCTATAAATATATGCACCCATAATATGGGGTGTGTGTGTGTGTGTGTGAAGAGAAGGGGAAAGAGAGAATATTAGGCTGGATCTAGAAATCCATAATTGATTCCAGAATGTACTCAAGGAATTGCCTAAGACAGTTGAACAAACAAACAACAGATCTGTGGGATTGCTTTATTTTGTTGACACATTGATTTTATTCTTTAGCAATTCCAAAGATCCAGCTTTTCTCACACTTGAGAAGTAGTATGCCAAAGTGGAAGGGACACAAATGAACACTGGGGTCAGATAGAAATAGGTCCAAATTCTGATTCTGCCATTTTCCACCTCTGTGACCTTAAACAAGTTACGACTAATCTTTCCAAGTCTAAGTCTGTTCACTTATAAAATAAGGGGAAAAAAGTCTAATTGTGAGATTGAAGATAATTTATGTAGATTGTCCTGCACATGGAATTGCTTAATTCTTAATAGCTGTTATTATTATTTTTAGCTTTACTTAAGAGAAAAGAAATCCAACTTGGACAAGGCAGCTGTCTTCTTTCCAAATCTCCTACAAAAGTGTAAACATCAGGTGGTCCAATCTGGCACAGCGATGGTTATCTAGACACCAGGGCCAGGCAAGATGTGGATGTGCCAGGTTTGGGGATTCTGGAACAAAGCCTGCTCGGGATTCATTTGGTGATGTCTTTGTCAAACATCACGCTTGATGGGGCATTCTGAAAAGAAAGCAGGTGGTTGAGAAGATGGGGAGTCCTGGCTAGTGACTCAGATGGCTAGCTGGTACCAGGGTTGAAACCACGTGAGGTGGGAATAACAGGAGCCCTGGCTTTGTCTCTACTTTGATGGCTCTTCTCAAGCTTTATAGAAGGAAAAAAGAACTCATGGCAACCAGTGCAGCCCATTTAATTCCAATCAAACTTCTGTGTTTTAATACCCACCATGTCCATGCCTGGGCAGCTTCACAGTGGTGAAGCCAGCTCCCTTCTGGTCGCACATCTGGCCTAACAGCTGGGTGGCCAAGAAAGTGGGTGCGTGGAGGGGGCCAAAGAAATGTGGGGTGCAGTCCTCAGCTGCCTCATTTGCTCGTTTACCATCATCTGAAACATCTGGGTGTGTACAGCGTGAGGCAGCCCTTGGAAACATCCTTAAATACTGTCACCTTCCAGAACTCCAGCTGGCTTCCTGGGGAGAAAGGGGATGGATCAGGCTGGGAGCCTGGCAGGCTCATGAGGGGGCCATTTGTTTGGGAAATTGCAGAATTAGTGTCGGCAAACAGTGCCCATCCTGCTGTGATCTTCAGTTGGGAAGCATGGAGAGAGGGGAGGTGGGTTTTCAGAGGTACACCTGGGACAGCTCCAGGCTACTAGGCCAAGGTGCTTGGCAACCAGAAGCAAGAGCCAGCCAGGCAGCAAGGCGGGAGAGGAGGTGTTTAACACAGTTCTACCGAGTTTTAAAAGGCTTTTTTTTGCTGTTTGGTTTTAGTTTTGGAGGAGTGTTTTAGCTAGCTGACAGTAGGTGTATAGCAGTCACTAAAATCAGGTCAGATCTAGACAGACCCCCCAGCTGTGCCCCATATAAGCTGCTGGACCCTGGGTAAGTTATCTTTCCCCTTTCAGCCTGATGGAAAGAATCAGCAGTAATGTAAACGTAGAGTATTTTTTGCATTGGCTTTTAGATGGAATCCAGTGCAGTAAGAAATTCATGTGTTAATTGGCAGTGTTAATAGTTTCCAGGTCTATTAAATGAGGATAATACAGGGTGAGATGAAATACCTAAAGCACACAGCATAGCGCCCGGCTACTAGTAAGTGTTCAGTCAACAGTGACTGTTGTGGGGGAGCCTGATTGTGCTGTGAGCTGGTGATGGTGCAGCCTGCCAAGGTTTCAGGTGTGGTCCTGCCATGATCAGCCATGTGACGTTAGGGAGGTTAAGCTTTCTGGGCCCCCATTTCTTCACGTGTAAAATGAGGATGATCAGCCCGCTTACCTTATGGGAAGCTGTGAGGGTTGCGTAAGACGCAGGAATATTAGACACTGCCTGGCTCATCGTGGCTCCCCTGTGAGTGTTCCAACTGCTCGCCAAGCCTTTTCATCTTGCCTGGGACCTGACTGATTATTTCTTCCTGCATTATCTCCTCTGCTGTCATTCTTGGGTATTTTATTGAGGACGTGGTGGTACAGAAAAGCTCAGTGTTTTACACTGAGTGTCCAGGGAATGGGATAAAGCCCAAACCCAAGTATGGCACCTGTGGGTGCTCATGTAGCAGGTACCCTTGTCTGTGCATCTTCCTCAGGGCATCCTTGAGGTGGGAAGGTCATGAGTACCGCCAGTGTCACTAGGAGAGAGTGGCTCCATTCAAGGTCACAGAGAAAGTCCACTTCCTGCTGGCAGCCCTGGCTCAGTCCGCTTTCTCCAACACTGCCATCCGGTACCAATGTTGACAAAGTGCTTTGGACGTCAGAAATAAAGTCCTATTAATCCTAAGTCCAAACAGCAGCACCCCCTTCCGCTAGCCCAAAGGAGTCTCTTCTAATGCGTTTTAATTCAGGCCCATCACTTCCACTCTCCTGCCCGCCTGAGGCCCAACTGGGAGGCCAGCACACCTCGGCCCTGTCTTGCTGCAATGCTCCCTTCCAGCCTGCTTGTAGGAATCAGCTTTAATGCAAATGTGTGTGATCTGTGCCCAGAGAGAAGAAGCGAGATGTCAAAAAAGGTCACTTGTTTTTACAGGGAGTCCAGCATAGTGGGAAACTCGTGCATTACTTACCAATGTTGATGGTTTCAAGGCTGAATGCTAAAAATAGGCATCAGTGGTTACACTCTGGTTCCCAGAGAGCCCAGGTCCCGGGTTCACCCACCTGTGTGGATGCTTTCTGATTGTGCCAGTGCCCATCCGGACTCAGCCCCATGAAGGACAGCTCTGGTTGCTATGACCGCCACATCGGGGTGGACTGCTCAGATGGCTTCAACGGTGGCTGTGAGCAGCTGTGTCTGCAGCAGATGGCGCCCTTCCCGGATGACCCCGCTGTGTACAACATCCTCATGTTCTGCGGGTGAGTTGAACTGCCCATGAGGCCAACTGGCTTACTGGGATGAGGGACTTTCAGGAAAGTAAATCCAAGTGAACTGGTCACTCTAGGCCAGCCCTTAGGCTCTGAGGAAAGAGCCTTCAGGACTGGAAGAGGAGCATTTTTAAAGTCAGAGTTGGAAGGACCCTTAAGGGAAATGTAGTGTCACCACTGAAAATGAGGAAACTGACCTAGGGGTTTACCTAAATCATTGCCTGCTTACACCAGAATTTCCAAACTGTGTTTGTGGTGCTATGTTAATTGTTTTGTGACAGAAGGCTTCCACGGTCCAAAAGCTTGGGAAAGATTGTGTGAAACTAATCAATTATCAAAGAAGGGACATGCTGGATTGTTGCTGAAAGCCAGTGCCTGCTGAATAATCATGAGATTATTCAGTGGACTAGTAATGTTATTTTATTGTATTTCATTTTATTTTCTTTCTTTGCAAGTGGCAATTTTCCTGTTTAGTTTCTTGTAAAATCCCATTCCATAAATGGAAGCTTGATCTCAATTTTAAAGTCTCTATAATGTTATCATTATGGTTGACCCACTTCAATTAATGAGGTAAATTCAGCCAAAGTTGCATAGAATTGATTTATTTAATAGACATATATTTGAGCACCCACTTTGTGCAGACAGCCTAGTTAGGTGTCAGATATAGGAGACACAGTAGGATGTGAGATCTGGTCTCCTCTCTCTCAAAGGAGTTTACGATAGGCTGTGCGGCCATGAACACAAAGGAGAATGGGGGAGATGGGGCAGTGTGAAAGGGCAAGTTGTCAGGATGCTCAGGATGGACTAAGAAGGAACCAGCCAGATTTAAAATTCTTTCCAGAAACACTGTGTTATGGCTCAAGGAAGGAACCACTTTATCTTGTCCCAGACCTAAGCTGGTGCCATAAAGTCCTTTGTGGGTCTCAAATCAGGTCTGTTGCCTGGACTAATACAGTAGGTCCCTAACTGGACTTTCTTTCCTATTTCATCAGAATTTGGTACACATGTACATTTAGCACTCTCCAAGCCACTATATATAGCCTGCCAAAAGAAGTCCTTGATTTGAGGTTCTTTAGAAAGACCAAATCACGTGCACGTATAATTAAAGAGCTCTGCTGACACCTGTTCACACGATATGTAAATGGTGAATGGGGAAAACAAAGTTACATTAACATAGGCTTCATTTGTACCTCTGCTAATGATGATAGCAGTGTTTAATGAGCACCTACTATAGGCTAGGCACAACATAAGTTCTTTGAGTTCAGTATCTCACTTAATCTTCTCAGTAACCCAACAAAGCAGCTACTGTTTTTCTCACTTTTACAGATGTGGAGTTCAATCAGCTAATTCAAGGTAACCCAGTAAAGGGCGGTGTTATTGCCATGATAATATTGCTTCTCACCACTTAAAACGATGATAATTTGTTCCTCTATATAGAACAGAGGTCTTTATCTTATTGCAACAATTACTATAGATAGCAATAAATGATGTGTTTTAATGTCATGAACATCTATAAATTCCAAATTTGGTATGTTTCTAAGGAGAGACCCAAATTAAATCAATGCTTTTAAAATGACAGCTTTATCAAAGCCGTTCTTACTTGAACGAACAAATTATGTTCTTCTCACTATAACTACAAATAAAGTCCAATTAATGACTTACGGGTTATTGACCCATATC
This sequence comes from Mesoplodon bidens, assembly GCF_964165515.1. NCBI lineage: Eukaryota > Metazoa > Chordata > Mammalia > Artiodactyla > Ziphiidae > Mesoplodon > Mesoplodon bidens. The sequence continues at coordinate 34,708,874 of NC_138177.1, read as the reverse complement.
TACCAACATCAGTATTGCTCTTCCATTAGAGTAACTGCACATGTTTAATGGGGAGGATATCAAGGAGGTGTCCACACAACACGCCCTAACATCTCTTCAGTTCAGGAATGCTACTCTGAATTAAGGGGGAGTTAATAAGGGTTGATCTTATGTTTGCATATATTCAAACAGAGCACAGCTGCAAGATGATCAATCTTTTTAATTTCTTAGCTGACTTGTCACAGGACCAGGTTAGAAGGTTATTAATTTCTTAAGCACAGGTGTCATTCTTTTTGCTGCCTAATTACCCTCCAAACAAATGCAGGGTCTGACCATATACATTGTTCTGGAGAAAGACTCTAGAATATTTTGGATTTAAATGTGTTAACTCATTTATAAGCTTATATCCAGTGATTCTTACTCAGACCTATCTGGGAAATCCTACACTTATTAGAGGAGAAAGAACTGCAAAGCTCTGGAAGCACTTATCCGCGAAGGAAAGGTGAGAGGCTCTGTATGATCACATAATGCAAGAAGACTCGGTTTATAGACCTAAGAAACTGAGTTATATAGGGGACAAAGTCAAATCAGGATACTCATAATCTTTGGCTATCCAACATTCTCCCAAGGCACTTTTTTCCAATCTATTGGGTTGCGTTGGCTGCGTGGCTCATTGACGGAATCACTTCTTATCTTGAGCTTTCCGCCATGCTAGGTGCATCGAGGATTACAAGCTTGGTGTGGATGGACGCTCTTGCCAGCTCATCACAGAGACCTGTCCAGAGGGAGGTGACTGTGGGGAAAGCAGAGAGCTCCCCATGAACCAGACCCTCTTTGGGGAGATGTTCTTTGGTTACAACAACCATTCCAAGGAAGTGGCTGCTGGACAGGTGCTGAAAGGAACATTCAGGTGAACCCCATGTCCATAGCACTGGTTATTCAGGGCTGTTGATGGATCTCTTCTCTGATGGGTCTTAAAGTCAGCGTAAAGTCTTGTATCTTGGATCCAGGTAAATGTGACCCTAAAAGGATAGGTTATTTCCTCTCCCCTGGTCTTTACTAGGTTCACACTCCTCCTTCCAGAACCCAAGAACCCTGAACAGTAAAGTGTTAAAATAAATTTTTACCTTGCCCAGGCAGAGACTACAAGGTTTTCCATGGAAGCCACCACAAAATGCTCAGGTTCTATCATCCCTCTGAGTCTTGGCGAATGAGTCAATCTAGCATAGCTCCTCAATAGGGTCCAAGAATCCCTGAGGGTCCCTGAGATCCTCTCAGGGGATATTCAAAGTCCTGCCTTTTCCAACTACAGAGAAGATGGGTTTCCTTCATATACTTCAATCCAAAAATATATTGTAATAAGTTGAATGCAGAGGTGAGAATTCAGCTGTCTTCTATGAAATCAGACATTTAAAAAACTTGCAAAAAATGTAAAATAATGCCACTTGTCTCATCATTTTTTAAGACGTGTTAATATTTCATGGATTTATTATTGTCATCTAAAAATACATCAATAAATATTTTTTAAATTTTTTCTTTCAATTTCTAATATGGTAAATGTTGATAGATATAATCTACATAAACAAAAACTACTTGGGGCCTTCAGTTATTTTTAAGAGTGCAAAAGGAGTCTTGAGAACAAAATGTTTCAAACCACTGACTTAGAATATTTCTAGGAAATTCTCCATTTGACCCCTGTCCCTAATCTATCTTAGGTTATTTGAATACATCGTCCTCAGAATCCATGCATTTCAGGAGATGATGGTGATGATGATGATGATGATGATGTTGAAAGTGTTATAATATGGACCAGCAGTTGATAGCAAGCTAGGTCTGGACTCTTACAAACAAACTGCTAGTAAACTTTTGAGCTATTTTTTGGAGTCAGTTGTGTTTTCTGTTACAGACAGTAGACCTTACTAAAATTTCCCCTTTTAGTCTGGGACCTCATTTGCCAATGGCAAGCAGTGAGGTGTCATAGTGAATATTGTGGTGGCTGCATTTGCCCAGATCTTGTGGAGAGGGGATCAGGGAGTAGGGACTGGGGTGGGATGGGGGGAAGAATATTCTCAATCTTGTAAGTAGACCTTTTCAGCTGGTTTATTTCTCATCTCCCTCAGCCCTTGCCCTACTTCTCACACTCGTGTCTTGCTCCAGACATGTACGTTGAGTGGGGTTCAGGGTGAGGGGAAGTTTTTGGTCCATTGTGGGTTGAGACATAGATCGCTCACCAAAGAGTGGCATTCACTTTAACACTCAGAGATGAAAGTCGGCCTCTGTTTCCAGGCAAAACAACTTTGCTCGAGGTTTAGACCAGCAACTGCCAGATGGTCTTGTGGTGGCCACTGTCCCCCTGGAGAATCAGTGCCTGGAGGAAATCTCAGAACCAACCCCGGACCCAGACTTCTTGACTGGTGAGTGTACCACACGCTTTACTTAACTGGCAGAAACAAACAAGCAGCTCCCTGTGATGCTGTAAGCCCAAGACTCTTGACCTTGCTTATTTTGGTTTCAAAGCCAGTGATTTTCTTGATATGTGATAAAAGCTCAGTCCTAAAACTGAACACTAGTAGGATTATTTGTCAGTAAAACAGCCAATATTATCACATAATTATCTGCAAAATGGCCATAATAATACCTCTCCCTGCTTGTCTTATTGGGATGCTTTGAAAACAAATGAAATAATAGATATGTAAGAGTTCAGAGTTCTCAGTGGATTAGCGGAAGTGACTAGGTCACAGTAGAGGTAGAAAGAAGGTGGATTGCTTAGAGCCTAAATATCTGTCATTGGTTCCCCGGCAAGTGCTTCTAGAGCAGTGTGAGAGAATAGAGAATGATAGAACTTTGTTGTCAAACGACCCTGGGTTTGACTCCTGGTTCTGCTGCTTTCTAGCTGTGTGACATTAGACAATACAGTCTCTTGGGGTCTCACGGCCCCCATCATAAATGGGGATCATAACACCTGTCACTCAATGTTGCTTTGAGCCCAATGGCACTCTTTTCCTCAGCTCACTGTGGAACGAAGGTATGGGCTGATTGGGGGAGGCAGGAATACTAGGGGTCGTTTTTCCTTTCTGTGCCACTAAAGACCCCCAGTTAGCACCTCCTGGACCAAAGAAGGCATTTCAAAGTGTTCCAGGGACCCTTAAGAGGCAGCCAACCGGGAACTCAGCATCACTTACTAGGAGTCTTTACATGAGCTCTTCCATTGTCACCTTTGTTCATTTCTCATTACTCCTCTCCCTTCTTCATTCTGTGTCTTCCTTATTCTAGACCCTTCTCCCCTTTATTTTCCCCTTTTCTGAAGAATGGCTTGAACTGAGTGTAAGCCTTTTTCAGATATCAAGTTATGTCCGAAAATTTCGTTTAGACGGGAATGGGATTATAAGTAGGTCTATCTGAGTTAGTATAGCAGAGTGATCACCAGCTTAGGCTCTGGATCCTGACAGCTAAGCTCAACTCTTCACTGGCTGTGTGATCTTGGACAAGTTACTTACCTTCTCCATGGCTCAGTTTTTAACCTGTAAAAATGGATATTATAGTATTATCTTTCTTATAGGATTAGTATGAGGAATAAATATTTATAAAGTTTTAAAAACAGTTCCTGATACATACTGAGATGTATGTTTTTAAATAAATAAATATACCAAGGAAGAAAGAAAATATGAACATTTAAACTAGCAAACTGTGCTTTCCTTATAGAAGAAGGAAAGGGAGCAAGAGAGAAAACAATTAGATATATTCTGGACCGGAAATAAATCTTATCGAAATAAGCTGCCTTCTAAAAGATCACACACACACATACACACACACACAAACCTGAAAAAATTAAAGTGCACCTCTGGGTGTGTCCTGAAAGCCTACGTCTCTAGTGTTTGGCAATCTAGTTTTCTTGTTTCCATGTCATTGGCTGAGAAACACTTGCCGGGTGTGTGTAAAATGCCTTGTAAAGGAGGTGTGAGATGGCACACAGAAGTCGGACAGGCTCAACACTGCCAATAAACTACCTGGCTTCTGTTTAAAGAGTCACCAGGACAACTCTCTCACACATTAGAACGTACGTGGAAGTGAGATTTCAGTTGTTAGGCTGGGAAGACACAGAGTAGTCCTGGATGCTACCTGAGCTTTTTGGGGAGGATAGATCTGAGAAACATCAGAAAAACGTGTGTCTGAATCTCCATCTTTGGAAATAAGAAAAAGATCCAAATTTTGTTCAAATCCACAAGAGAAACTTCTTTCTTCCCTGTGCCTTGGACCTCTCTTGATTTGGTATATCAGAGGCAAAAGGAGTGGAAGGATGTCCTGGTGGGACCTTTTTCCTTTTTCATGGTCTTGAGACAGAGACATTCCTCAAAGTACAGAGAGAACTTTTCTTGACCTGCTAGTTTTCTACCCAGCCTTTCTTTTTAATGTATTTTGATTAAAAAGTGATACCAGTTAGTCCAAGAGCAGGTATTTCCTTTGATGTAAGAAGGAATCAGTCTTGTTTTTCAAAGCCCAGAATAACTAGAAGAATCAGTTAGAGATGGTTGACCACTTTTCTTCCATATTTATTTCCTAGTTCTGGTAACTTTTTTTTTTTTTTTTGGTAAGCGGTCCTCTCACCACTGTGGCCTCTCCTGTTGGCGGAGCACAGGCTCCGGACGCGCAGGCTCAGTGGCCATGGCTCACGGGCCCAGCTGCTCCGCGGCACGTGGGATCTTCCCAGACCAGGGCACGAACCCGTGTCCCCTGCATTGGCAGGCGGACTCTCAACCACTGCGCCACCAGGGAAGCCCTGGTAACATTTTAATTATATCTTTCTTGAGAGTCATATAGAGAATGTCATATCATGCCGCACTATGTGCTATTATAGGTCACAATCCCCATAAACCTACATACAAGCTTAAAAGATTTTAGGGCGAAAGTGATCTTCAGATTCTTCTATATCAACATTTTCAAGCATGTTTTTTTCATGAAAAACCAGCCCTCCACTCATAAATAGGTTCTATCTTCAGATAGGTTCTATCTTCAGATAACTTGGAAAGACAGTAGCATCTACCTCTCAGCAATCTGCAGCACCTGAGCATGGAACAGATTCCAAGAAGTCCTGCACTAAAGAAATACCCTTTACTTTACTTAGCCCAGCAATTCCCAACTCTATTTAACTAGAGAATCCTTTTACACATAACAGCTATTTCGATCTTTCAGAATTATTGGCTTAAAGAATGTACTGGAAAGTTTCTGACATATGTGTTTTATCTTGCTGATTACCTTCTTCCTTACCAAAACAGTTAAGAACTCTTATGCTTTACAAGCCTTTTTGGTGTTATAAGTTGTGTGGAAATAAATGAAGCCCAACAAAATGAAAACAGGTGAAGGCTATTTACACACAGCAGGGGAGTCAGCCACCATCACTTGCGTTTTGGCAGAGACTGAGAGGCAGGCAGAGAAGTAGGAAAGCTTCAGAGTGGAAAAGAGGGAGGGCTTCAGATATGCCCTGATAGGCATGTAAGCTGTTGGCAGGTGATCCAGCTAACCAGGAGTGAGGTATTCTTAGGTAGATGTTTAGGAGACCTGTTTGACTTTCTCTGGTGGAACCTAACTTGGAAGCAAGAACAAACATTAGGGACGCTGTCGGTTGTTAATCAAGTCCTGGGGAGTTTGGCCTGATTGTTAAAGGGGTTATTATTTGGCTTCCTGAACTAGAAGAGATAGTGGTCTGACTTCCTACAAGTCTGACTTAGAGACGGTAGATTAGCTTCTTGGGCTGGTTGCTGTAGATAATAGGGTGGTTTGCTGGGCTGGTTGCTGCAGATTGTGGGTCAGAGTTCTGTTTTTACATGTGGTCTGGCCATCATCCATTTGTATTTTCAGTCTCTCAACTGAGAAAAAAAAAAGAGTCCAGAGGCAGATCAAGGAGGAATAGGAGGCTGCTGGTCACATTCATGGGTCCGATGGGTGCCATAATCACGAAATCTTAAACATCCCCTTGACATTTCAATAAAATAACAGGAGAAAACTAACTTTCTTTCTCGTTCTTTCTTTCTTTCTTCCTTTCTTTCTTTTCTTTCTTCCTTCCTTCCCTCCCTCCCTTCTTTCTTTCTCTTTCTTTCTTTCTTTGTTTCTTTTTTCTTTCTTTCTTCCTTTCTTTCTTTTCTTTCTTCCTTCCCTCCCTCCCTTCTTTCTTTCTTTTTCTCTCTCTTTCTTTCTTTTCTTTATTTTTCTTTCTTTCTTCCTTTCTTTCTTTTATTCCTTCCTTCCTTCCCTCCCTCCCTTCTTTCTTTCTTTTTCTTTCTCTCTTTCTTTGTTTCTTTGTTTTTCTTTCTTTCTTCCTCCCTCCCTCCTTCCCTCCCTTACTCCCTCCCTTTCTTGTTTCCTTCCTCCCTTCTTCTTTCTCTTTCTTTCTTTCTTACCTTGCCTGCCTGCTTCCTTTCCTTCTTTCTTTCTTTCTTTCTTTTTCTTTCACATAGGTCTATTCAGTCATTCTTTTTTCAAGCATATGTAGGGAAAGATAATGTTCTTTCTTGAGAAAACAGATTTTGTTTGGAAAAAAAAGTCATTCACAAAGGTATCACAAATAATAATAAAATGAAATAAAAAACTGGAACTAACCGCTTTGCAAGGGCACATCGAGAAAGAATCCTATGACTCAGCAAGAAAATATATATTTTAAAATATCCCTTTCCTTTTAACTAATGGAAATATTATCTGTAAGTGGGCACAGAACAACATTTCCCAAGGATTAACAGTTATATAACTGTCTCCCTGACTATGGTGTAGCATAAAGGCACTCAGTAAAATTGTTGTTTAGCAGTGAAGTCATGGAGTTCGGTTGTTTGGCTCATCCTGGGCGAATGTGGCACACTGTCATCCCTGCCCACCGCCAACACCCGTGCTTCTTTTATTTTCCCTTCCCTCTACTGACCTGAACTAAGGCCTGGGAATTTATAACAAAAACGTCAATTAACAAATGTCAAGTTCACACAATTAGAAGTGATGAGAGAGAGGTAGGGAGGAGGGTGACCACTTTATGGAAACCATGTATGTATATGATGTTTTATCTTCTCTCAATGTGCTTTTATACCCATAACTTAATTTTGTCCTGACAACCTACCTGTAAAGTAGGCAGGATGAATACTATCATCCCCACTTTTCAGATACGAAAACTGAAAGAAATGAGTTGCCTAGCCCCAGGTCACACAGCTGGTTGGAATCACAGAGTTGAAAAGGAAACAAGGGGTCATCTGAGCTAAGCCACTCACTTTACAGATGCAACAACTGAGAACCGCAAGGTCCCCTGGCCAGGTCGCCAGAGAGGAAGCTCAGGCCAGTTGATTGGCAGGCAGAAACTGCCCCCTTCGGCAGCATGGGTGCCTTAGAACTCCCGCCTCCTGATTTCCTGCCCTGTTCTTTTCCTGATAGGAAACAAGTCCATTAAAGGGAATGTTTTCTGATATATTGAAAACTCTTAATTTATCGGGCTTGCTATCTTTTTATTAATAGAGTTTCTGAAATACCAGCAAGCTGATGAGTTAGCATCACTGGAGACTGCATACCATGTAGAACAGTTTTACAAAACATGCACATTATAACTGTAATGGAACGTACCCTGGAGGTATGTGACTGGAGTCTGAAACTTGTAAAGTTAGAAGTTCCTTTATACGCTTTTACAATCAACATAAAGGCGAAAAGCCAGAGTATGCAGAAGTATGACTGCCGTCACAAAGCTTAATGCCCTAAAATAAGAGCATTTGGAAGGAAAATTGCTGAAAACCTTCTTTTAGTTTCAAGTAACTTATCTTTGATTACCTGAGATCAAATTTAAGCAATTGATTCAGTAAGCACCTCTTCTGACCTTTTTTCCTGTTTTTCTACCGATAATTATTCCCATGTGATTCACACAGAAATGGAAATTTGGCAATTACTCAGCTAATTTGATCAGAGTTGACAAGCAGCTAATTAATCCTACCTACTCTTCATCCAGTTTAGGCACTAAATTAGTTGATTTAGCCTGAAGGGAAGCATGGGTCAAAATGGCAGGATAATTCACTACGTATGTATTATTGCCATTATATTTACACACACACGCTCACTATCTATCTAAATTTATCATATATGTGGCCATTGTATTTGCATATGTACATATATACACACACGTGTGCATACATCAGGCATAGAAATGAAGCCAAAATTGGTGCTCTAAACTTAGCAAGGTGATTTTTTAATTTCCTGTGGCCTAATTATTTTGTTTCTGTAGCATTTTATATTTATAGTAGTGGCTAGAATTCAAGTAGAGTGCCACTCTTTCTCCAAGGTGTTCAAGCAAGAACAGCTCATTACAACATCACTAAGAGGCTACAAGGATGTATTTATTGAGAATGACCTTGGATAAGTAACTTGGCTTCCCAGAGCCTCAGTTTTCCCATCTGTAAAATAGGGACCACAAATAAAGTGCCTATCATGTGTCTAGCACATAGATGACACTCAGTATAGGGCCCATTCCTGCCCCTTACTAACTTAGTCATGCTACACTGTCCCTCCTGGTAAAGACGAAACAAGCATTATCAGCTTCACGGTAATTAAAACTGAGATACGGAACACAAATCAGTTAAACGGGACACAGAAATCCGTGTTATCAGGAACTTGAGCTGAGTCAATTATTGCAGCTATTAAAGAGAGTAAAAACCTGTGTGTTACAGTAAGCCCAGAGTTTCATATGAGTTTATTAAAGGAGTATTGTAGTAGAATAGTTACGAACCCTGTTCTGGTCTCAGACACATCTGGAACTTTATCCTGGCTCTACCTGGTGGCCTAGGGCCCTTATGCAAACTCCTCTCTAAGCTTCAGCTTTCTCATTTATAAGATGTAGACAATAACACCTAGTTTACAAGGATCATATGACTATATACAAAGTGCTTAGCCGAATGCCTGGCACAGAGTATAGGTTCAATAAGTGATAGCTGTTGTTACTATGATTCCAGAAATTTTCTCCATCCAAAAATGCTTTCTCATTTCCTCACAATTACACCCCCTAACCCAGTAGACTTGGGACTTGAGAATCCACTACATGCACTGAGCCCGCATTTCCTCTGTCCCTAGGGATGGTGAACTTCAGTGAGGTGTCCGGATACCCCGTCCTGCAGCACTGGAAGGTCCGCTCTGTGATGTACCACATCAAACTCAAACAAGTGACTGTCTCTCAGGGTGAGCACAGCTGCAAGCCATCCCTCCCACCTGCTCCTGGGGTGTGGCATTCCTTCCCAAGGGCACAAGCCTTTTATCAAGTTGAAGATGCCATCCAAAATGTAGCCACTCCACGAGATCTATAACCTGGTCACTCGATTCACCCTTCAGGGCAAATGGCTGGAATCAGATCATTTTCTTAGCATAGATTAAATTGCAAGTTTTATCTTGGATAATAGGAGAGATGGAAAGGGCAAGGCGGGAACCACTGGAGATAAATTTAAACACTTACTTTATCATATTTCCTGGGGTCACCCAGTGTGTAGAGAGGATATTCAAAAGCAAACTTTTTATAAAATGACAAAATAAAACTTTCCAAATGCAAAGAGTATACTTTACTGTACCTTAGAGGTTCTATATGATGAAAGAAATAAGGGAAAGAGAGCAAGAAAGAAGAAGGGGAGTGGAAAAATAGAAAACAGCTGTGGTTCCTAAAAGCAAGTAAGCAAGATAGATGGATAGATAGATAGATAGATAGATGGATGTAGATTTATCTACATCTACATCTATGTTTTATATATATATAGATATGTATATATATATATATCTTTATATCTAATAAGTTAAGGAGTAGTGAATTCTGAACTTAGGATAAATTGTTCCAAAACAGAAAAATGAGGCACCTTGTATAAGTATTCCTCAAATCTTAGTGATAAATGCCTTGAGTCAAGTTTTTCCTAGCATTTGAGCAATCCCACTGTGCAATTTGCAAAAGAGAAAATTTCTACAAAGTGACCTTAACATAGGTTTATATCCCTATTCTGCCTCATCCCCATGGACCAGAAGAACATTACTCCTTCCTCTGGGGCTACCTGAAGAATGTACCAGACCTGAGGTTTATGCTCCAGAGTCTGGCTTTGCTGTGTTGAATAAAAGGGTAACTAGAGCCAGATGCGATTGCTGGCAAAGGAACAAGACAAGGAGAGAGGACTCAGGGTCAGCAACAGGGAGGCCGAGCCTTAGGGCCAACTAGAGAGAGATAGAGGGTAAGGGATAGATAGAGAGTTGTGAAGAGAAGTGAGACATATACTAGAGAAAGAAGAGGCATTCAGGATATAGAACATCTCCAAAGTACACAAAGGGACTCAGAACTTTTTATTTTCTATCACGAAAGAGTTCTTGGCAAGAAGGGAGTGGGATGTGGCTATTACTGAAGTGAACTCTGCTGGTGCAGAAAACACTTGGAACGAACAAAGTTACTCGTCATCCTAGAAAAATACGGCAGTATTTTTCACATACTCAGTTTACACGCAGCACAGGTGCTATGCATATCAGGGGTTAACAATCACATATCTGTTGCCACGTGCTTTTAAAAGCCACACATGGCATCATGGACAATGTGGACCTCTGCACTTGGGGTCTCAAGCCTGGGCCGGGCTGTGCCTTGTCCTGATAGGACACAGGTGTGTCAAAAAGAAGGCTGTACAAAGTTGGTCAGGTAGGGAAGGTATCGGATTTGGAAAATTTGCCATAGGTTATCTTCCTGACAAATATGATTCTCTTAAACAGGGAAGGCAAATCCAAGGAGATTTGTCTGGGGAGGAGGCAGACAGATTCCTTCCTCCATTTGCCATTTCAAAGTCTTTATACTTCTGATTTTCTTAAATAAATGTAAGCAGTGTTTTAGTGGCTTTCCTTATCTTTCTTCTTCCATTATCTTCCCATTACCCATTCCTCTGCATGAAGGCAGCATCCTGAAAACCTTTTTGGTCACTACCCACAGTTACAGCACATTTTACACTGCGACCTTGTGCACAGGCATGTCCCCACATACACACCACAGAAGGTTCATGAAGCCATACTTCATCTTCCCAAGTGAAATGTTCTCTGCTGGTATTTGCGTTTCTATTTTAGACTGTGCTATTCTTTTTCACTTTTTAAATGCTATTATTTGAGCTCACTAAATTGATTTAATGTCATGACTTGTGATTTGAAACAAAAAACTTTGACTTAAGCAGGGAGGTAGTGGAGATTTGATAATGTTATACTTAACTTGCATGAAGTTGACAACATAACTAACTGGGTGGAAGAAATATTCTTTTAGGAACTGAAATGTCTGATTTCACTACCTGGAAGTACCTGGTAGCTCCAGCCAGCTCTCCAACATTACTTTGGGCCACATGGCACTTGCACGTTGAGGCTGAATGGCGTGGGAATCCAGATACCCATATTGTAAGTCCTCACTCTTTTTCTTGGGTGTTGTTTCTCCATAGCCCTCAGCAATGCTCTCCACTCCCTAGACGGGGCTACATCTCGTGGGGATTTTGTAGCCTTGTTGGACCAGTTTGGCAACCATTACATCCAGGAAGCTATCTACGGCTTTGAGGAATCCTGCTCTATCTGGTACCCAAACAAGCAGGTCCAGCGGCGACTCTGGCTGGAATACGAAGACATCAGCAAAGGTGAGTGACATGCTCATCAGCAAGTTCTACTCCCTGTGCAAGTCCTGGCTGCCTAGGCATACATCCATAGGACCAAAAATAAGGAGTCTGTAGGTGAAGGACTAATTCAGATGTGCCTCGATGTTCTTGCCCACCCTTTAAATTGCCAAGGTTTGGTTGCTAAAACCAAATGTCAAAATGGGAGTATTTGGGGAAACTTTATACACAGGAGGGGCTCCAAACTGTATGACCACTGAGCGGGTTATCATAGAGAGAGTCTTCTAAAGGGCTTACCAGCCACCACGCATCCTGTTACCGTAGCACGGGCAAAATACTAGACTGTTCTTATGGAGTAGGGGAGAAAAGGAGAACGTTTCAGTCTCCCCCACCACTCCCTGCCTCCGGCAATCCCATCCTACACTGGCTGGCAACCCCTTCCGGTAATTGCATAGTAAACCCCTTCTCACTCCATCCTGCCCTGTGTTTAGGGGCAATTTTCCTACTGCTCTGTGCTGTAAGGAAATCTCCATTGCCCCAGGTGTTTGTATAGCTCTGGATAACAGCCTCACAAATAAATCTTGATCCACTGTTTGATGGCAAGTTAGTATTCAGTCCAAGTAAGTATAAGAAATTGGAATTTCTGGAACCCTTTGAATCACCTTCTGATGTAGGAGGAATACTGGCTGGTAAATTTATGTTCTGATCAACCGAGACTTGTTTAGAATTGCCATTCATGGAATTTCTTGTTCTGAGCTTATCCTCATGGCATTCTGATGAGCTCAAATTATGGATGTGTGAGTTGCTAAAGGGCAAGTGATGAAATTAGCACAGTAAAAACTCAAGAAGTAGGTCATCCTAAGATTTAATGATCAAGGGTCCCTCTGAGACCAGGGACCCCCTGCTGTCATCAGTGCTACACTTGGGGAAAATATACTCCCGTGGCTGAGATGCTCTTGGTTCTCTGAGCTCCATACAGATTCCTGTTTTGTCTTGCTCAAGAGGTAGTAGAGGCATGAGAGCCCCTCTTCTGGCTGGGAGCTTTCTTCCAAAAGAAACAAGAGGCGTGTACCTGGACTGCAGGCTTCCCCCCAGGTCCTGATTCCTCTAAGCTCAAAGAGACAACCACAGGCTTCTTGTATCCCTTCAAACTTCAGCATCTTAAAATTGTTCTGATTCCAATTTGCCAAGAAGGAGTAAAATGTAAGCACATTTCGATAAGACCAGTTCCAGCTGGCAAAACTTTGTTATGTTTCCATGCCAGAGCCTAGTGATTGAACCAAAGGACTAAAGCCTCCTCTATTTCTGTTTGCCAGTGGTTCAAGGATTGCCAGGCTCTAGGACTGCTGGGAGATGCGAGTCTGACCTTCCTCAGAACTCCTGGTTCTACCTCTTGTGTCTATCCTGAGCGTTGTAGTATCCTTAAGGTTAAATACTAAGCCCAGGAGGGAAATTTGTCCATGGCCTTGGCACTATGCCCTATCCCTCTCCATTCTTACACACAGAAACTAATTTTGTCACAGTCCAACCGTTGGCTTTAGTTCTCATAAATATGATGTATATCACCCCTGGCTTGTTATTGATATTCAAAGATATTCAAACATTTTAGTATGTTTATTTTGATCTCTTGCAATTGTCCATGTATACCTGCCCCCCAGCTGACTCCTGAATCTTACCTCTGTGTCATAGAGTTTATCTCTCTTATTGTTGGATGTGATTCTTACCCTTAAATATTTTTCTTCTCCCTACGCACTAATTTCTTTTTATTCCAAAAGCACGAAGCATGCTACTGATTAAGGATTATAAGTGCATAAGACAAAGGAAGATTTTCTTCTGCTTTTCTGCACTCTGGAGAGGATTGCTCCAGAATGGAATTTATACACTAGTGGTGACAAGTGTTCTGAGAGGGCTATACCTACCATGGCATAAAAGTGACACCTTTTTAGACTCGAGTCCTTTAATTATATGTTCTTGCCTATTCTAACTTGAGAAACTTTCCAATGAAAAGGGGTTTTGTGTTCTTTGCTTTTGTACCTATGATTAGATACCTAAGATTGCTTATGGATTGAATAGGAGAGAGGTTTATTGGGGCGAAATGAAATGTCAAGATCACAGGACTGAAAGGCTGGGACTCTAGAATCTACCAGGTGACTTTTGTTTAGTCAGTTAACTATTGGCATCTCCCCTGTAAAGCCTTCTGTAGTTTCTTCCAGCTCTGACAGTTTATGGGTCCTAGGAGTCCCCCTTTAGGTGAGAGGCTTTCTCAGGTCACACGTTTGAGTTAAAGACTTCCCTCTTCTTTCTACAAATCACTACACAACTTCTCTTATTCAACTTTAAAATCCCAGGGTCCAGCACAGAGCCCGGCACATGACAATCCCTCAGCAGGTGTTTTTTATTGTTGAGGTTGTTGTTAGTGATGGCAGTTGGGGTCGTCTCGGTGGGAATGGTGGTTAAAAGCTCTTCTGATGTGGTGACTTCCCACGTGGGTTTTATCATAGACACATACAATGCTTTAGGTATGCCTGACTGATAAGAACTCAGAGATGGATATTTTTGAACAGATCTTCAGGAGGCAGCCTTTTATTCAACAGCCACTTATTCATCATACAACCACTATATGGTTTGGTCAGACCAATATTTAGGAGCACCTGACTTAAGATAAGTCTGACTGGAGCCCATGAATAACATATTTCCATTTCTCACGGTCTAAGATTAGCCTCTCTTCTTTTTCTTTTACAGAGCAAATAAAGACTATCTGAATTGAAATTTCCAACCTCACTCTCTCTACTTCTACACTGACTTCCATCTTTTCTCATCATCCTTTGCCCTTGTGCCTCAGGAAATGCAGTGAGTTCCTCCTCTTCAGGCGAATCTCTCCACCTGTACACTTGCTTCCTTCCCTCTCTGCTTCCTCTGAGTCCTCACTCATTCATTAGCCTCCTCTTTTTTAATCTCTGCAACCTCTTCAGCCACAATTATCCCTTCGCCAACCTTCTATTTTCCAAAAAATAATATTTTTATAAATATGCAACTCTTTTACCACTGTTTCCTTTCAACATGTCACCATCAAATTTCTTGAGTAAGTAGCTTATACATCTTTTCTCTACTTCCTCAACTTCTTTTTACTCTTCAAATAATTGCTTTCAGCCCTGTGACACTACAGAAATTGCTCTGGAGAAGGAAATCAAAGACTTTATAAGCAGAGGTTCATTTTTCTATTCTGCGACCATTTCATCTATCTCAGCTAAAGAATTTGTCCCTTTTGGCCAGGTCTGCCTTCTTGCAAATCCTCTCCCTTTGTGTCTCTGATGCTATTCTGTCCAGATTCTCTTCATAAATCTTTGGCCTTTATTTCTCCTTCTTTTTTGCCCTCACTCCTCTAAAGAAATCGCTTACATTTTGGTCATTTTCTAGGATTTCACCCTTAATGTTCATCTCTTCTTCACTGTTGCTGGGTGATTCTCTTTGGTATCTACCTCAACCCACATCTCAAATCCTTCCCTTCTCCCTGAAATTCAAAAGCTCATTTGTCTGTGAGTGTTTACCATTTCTACCTGGATATTCTATAGGCACCTCAATGATCAGCATCTCTTTTCTCTGTATCTGCTAGTAGATTCGTGAACCACATTGATGGGTCAAAATATAAAGTGAGGGGTCTTTTACATTCTCCTCCACCCTCCACATTCAACCATTTACAAGTTCTGTTCTTTTTACCCCCTAAATATTTCTTCAGCAGGTGTCTTCTCATCCATTTCTCAAAATTGTATGAGTTTACAGTATCAGCTCTCATAAGAAATATTGAAATAGCCTCCTCAGGTGCCTCCTTTTCTTCAGTTTCCTGCCACTCTCGTCCATTCTGCATTTCACTATCTGTTATCTTTTTTAAATGCCCCTTAATGACATGACTCTTCAAGTTGGAGCCCATCACTAATGCCTTACTGCCTTCTCAGCATGAACATGGCTTCACTCCCTGTATTAGTTTCCCATGGCTGCTGTAAAAAATGACTACAAACTTGGTGGCTTAAAACAACATAAATTTATTTCCTGAAAGTTCTGGGGCCAGAGGTCCAAAGTCAGTTTCAGTGGTCTAAGCTCAAGGTACTAGTGGGGCTGGAGGATCCTTCTAGGGGCTCTAGGAGAGAACCCCTTTTTTGCCCTTTCCAGCTTATAGTGGCCGCCTGTATTCCTTGGCTGGTGGTCCCTTTCTCCATCTTCAAAGTGCATCACTCCAGTGTCTGAGTCACATGGTCTTCTCTCTGACTCTTCCTGCCTCCTCACATAAGGACCCTTTTGATTACATTGGGTCCACCCAGATAATGCAGGATAATCTCCCCATCTCAAGGGTCTTAATTTAAGCATATCTGCAAAATCTCTTTTGCCAGGCACAGGTAACATTCATAGGTTCTAGAAATTAGGACCTGGGCATCTTTGGGAGCAAATATTCAGCCTACCACACCCTCCACCCTCTACGGCTGCTGCATCACTGACCATTCCCTACCCTGAGCATCCCTCCACTCTGCTGACACAAGACGGCTTGCTATCAATCCAAAACCCTTGCATTTGATTCCAGACAGTTTAAGGCCTCAGAGTCTCCCATCCTGCCCCAGTCTGAGGCCACAGGTATGTGCTCTAAATTCTCCACAATTACTTGTCCCACTCAGAAATTTTCTCTTGGGCCCTCTCTTGCCCACCTGGCCCCCTGACCCTACTCCATTCCCTGGTGTCTGTTCCTTTGCCTCATTTCTGGATGGATCTTATTCTCTTCTTAGGCCCTTAGGATCAGCAGATTAGTCTTCCTGGCTATGATTTCTGTTTCTTGCGTGTGTCTTTTAATCGCCCCCTTCAGCTCTATAAATTGCCATCTGCAATTAAATGATACCTTGACCCAGTGTCAGGCCCCAACTCTGGGTCCAGGGTCAAGGTTCCCACTGGTTCAGAAGAGAAGATTGAGCCTTTCCACACTTCTGAGCCTGCCTAACTTTGTCCTCTATCTACCCCTATTCTACCATCACCTTTCTACTCTTCAAGAGCCAGTTCTAACATCACCACTTCCACCAAGCCTTCTGTGATGCTCTAGTCAGAATTCTTTGCTTCCTGTTTTATGCTCTTGGAGCTCCTTATATGTATCCTTTGACAGCGCTCTTGACATTTCCCTGTATTGTCATTTCCCTGTATGACTGTCTCCCACGATAATAGACTTGACAGCATGTACCATATTTCCCTCCTTTTTGTAATTTAAAAAGTTTATTTAAAAAATGCAAAATGTGTAAAACAGAATAAAGTGAAAAATACATCTTCCTCTCACTCTTATTTCCCAGTCATCTAGTTCTACTCCCCAGAGGCAGCCAGGCAACTATGACTACAGTTTACTGTCTATCTATCCAGATATATTCTATTCCTAGCCATGTGGAAGTGAACAAAGAAAGTTGCAGAAAAGTAGATATATTAGGGTCTTGTCTGTTTTAAAAATGTTATATATAAATATATGCATATACACATCTATATAAGTATAATCTTTAGCCTTTCTCTCACTATCTATGTATATTTAGATATGTGTGTGTGTATGTATGTACACACACACACACAAGTTATCTGTTTGTTTCAGATTAGGGATTGGTATAGGGTAGGGGCTTTTATTTTTTGTACTAAAAACTTCTGTGTTGCTCTTCCTACAGTAAGCATGTGCCACTTTTGTAATAAAACTTTTTTAACACAGTGAAAAATACATTCTGAAAAGTTTCTGTTATCTGGAGTAAAGACTTAGAAAGTTACCTGGAAAAAAACAAATCACACAATTGTATCTACAAAGAGCTGAACTTTGGATAGAAATCTGGGAGGAAGTGCAAAACAATAGGATCATTTCTTATCAATCTTTGAGTCTTCACCCCCGACACAGGGCCTGGTGTATTATTAGCATCTGTTGTACTGTTTGTTGAAGGAATAGATCCTTTATTTTGTTCTTAACTTCAGAAGAAACCAGTAAAAAGAGCCATAGATCTGTAGATTCCACAGAAGTGACCAAAATTTGAACCTTCTTCAAATAAGAACTTCCAAGGGCTTAATTTTAATCCTCAACCTGACACACTAAGCTCAATACATTTTCTTTCTCTCTTTATTTCTTTTTTTTTTTTCTTTCTTTTTTTGGTACTCCATTCAGGAGTGAATTTCCTTGGATCTTTCTCTCTTTTCTTTTCCAATATCACTTTCATTGCTATGTTAGATCTGACCTTTGCCATAGCTTTTCCTTGCCATTGCTTTTGGGGCATATCAGTGGGGTTATCTGGGTTGACAATTGGCAATAAGCAAGCTCTTCCTTTCTGTTGTACCTTGTAGTCCATAATCCACTGGGGGTTGGGGCATAATCCACAGGGGGTTGGTTGGTTGGTTTCCAGCCAGTTGCTTCCTTTCCATGGGGAAAGCTAAGAAGAATAGCTTCCTCTTCTTCCAGGACACAAGTTGAGAGTTTGTCCCTTAAGGGGACCCTCTAGCTCTGAGAAGTCTTAAGTTAGATTAGAATCAAAGAAAGAAGTAAACCACCTGGATGGCATTGTATTTCTACCACACAGGATGCCACGTTTTCTATTCTTCATCAATTATTTTTTGGGCGGACAGAGCCCAAGAAAGACTCAGTTGACTCATCTGCCCAGGATAGTGAACAGATTTCTTCCATGGCTGAAGCAAAAACAATAGCTGAATCAGCCATCAGCCTCTGATCCAGTCTGTGAGTGCTGGTCAGCAGAGACCTAGTCTTGTGTATTTGATGCCAATGAAAAGTAATAACTTAAGTTTGTATAATACTTTATGTTTTACCACCCCAGGGTTGCAAACCAGCTGCAAAGGCTCTTTTTATGCACATTTACAATGACAAAGTTAGCACACAAGTGGCAAAGCGATTATGGCATACAGCTATTTTCTTTCAATGGTTAATTAATTCATTCAACAAACGTTTGCTGAGGGCCTGCTACATGCACAGCCCTGAAGTGAGCAGAGAGGGGGTTTAGAGAAGACATCTGTTCTGTGGCATTCCCAGGCAGACAGGCCTGATGAAGGTGCCACTGATGCTGAGCCGGGTGGTATTATAAACAGAGGCTTCCAAGAGGATCTAAGCTTTTCTAAACATATGTGTGAGGATTTATTCTGAGTCTTCAAGTCCCCAGGCTCTGATGCAGAGTCCGGAGTAAACTGGATCTGTAGGTTGAGGGAAGAAGTTACCAAAATAATATTACCAAACAGCCTGTTACATAACTGTTCTCATTTAATCCTCAAACATACACATCACTTAAGTCTTACGTTCCCTATTTATAGATAAGAAAATAAAGCCTCAGAGAGCTTAACTAACTTGCATGTGGTCACCTAAGCAGCAAGTGGCAGAGTGAGGATAAGAAGAATGCCTTCACCTACTGAGATACATTGCAAATGGCGGCTTGCTGTTTTGCCTGCCAGTGGCACAAGAAGAGATGAAGGTGGGAAGAGGAGTGGGCAAAATGGAAGTAGGATCAAGATGGAATTGAAGCCAGGTGACTGGTCTAAAGTGACCACTACAGGGCCAGATGTCAACCATGGTTAGGCTTCATGAAGGATCCATTGCCTTTCATCTTGAGTTTTCAGGATTTTTGGTTGTTTGTTGTGGGATTTTTTTTTTTTTTTTTTTGGCCATGATATACGATGATGACCCAGTTTCTGGAGGAGTTTTTGTTTTTCTGTACAGCAGTGCTTTTCAGAATTTAATATGCATATGTATCACCTGGGATGTTGTTGAAATGGTGATTCTGATTCAGTGAGTCTGGGTGGGGCCTGAGATTCTGCATGTCTAACAAGCTCTTGATGACACCAAAGCTGCTAGTCTGAGGACCACATTCTGAATAGCAAAGCTTGATTCTCTCCTCAAAGACCAACAGGGAGCGGGTTTCCCCATCACCCCTGCTCATCCTGTCCAGTGCAGGAACTTCGACACGGGAGCCATGGCACGGTGGCCTCCAGGGCTGTGTCCTGGTATCATCCCCACAGTGGAGAGTCTGTCACAGACAGGAGGACGAGCCTGAATGGTTTTCACTTTAGGCCAGGACTTTTCTCTGATTAAGCCATTGATCATTAGGCTTGTGTGCAGAATTGAACAGTCGTAAGCCCTCAGGCACTGAAGGGAATTGGAAACATGCCAACGATCAGGATTAAAGGTGATAAGCTGTTTTTTTTTTTAAAAACTTTGTGCTGTAGGCAACACTGTCCTCATCTTACTATCTCAAACATTCTCTCTATTTTTTAAAACAGTGTTCAAGAGGTCCCCACTTTTTTTCCTCTCAAAACCAAAAATTATTGGAGTTTCATATTTTTACCTGGCTGTTAGTTTAGTTGATGGGACAATTCTGGTGGTGATGTCAAACTTCTTTCATATGATGGGCCTGACAGTAGTGACATCTTGTCCATAATATACAATTTAGTAGTTGAATATATAGTTTTCTGGATTATTCTCTCCTCCAAATATGTAAGTATTGCCTTAACAACTTGATGGATTGCTTCCTGAGAGTGGGCTCATTCATTCATTTATTCAGTTCCTTCTGTATATAAACACTGGTTTAGGCACTGGTCAAATAATGGTGAATGATGCAGAAAAGCTTCCTGCTTCTATGGAGCTTATATCTTAGTGAAGAGAGAAAGAAAGTGGCAAGTGACAAATGAAAGCAGTAATTCTAGATAGTGACAGATACTATGAAGAAACTAAAATCAGGGGGTGTAATAGAGGGTGACTGGAAGATGGGTGGGGGAGCTGATTAAGATGGCAGGCACAGGGCACTTCCCTGGTGGTCCAGTGGTTAAGACTCCATGCTTCTGTTGCATGGGGCACAGGTTCAATCCCTGGTCTGGGAATTAAGATCCTGCATGCCGAGAGGCCAAAAAAAAGAAAGAAAAAAAAAAGATGGCAGGCACAGAGAAGGCCTCAATGATGGTAATGAAAGGGTGAGTTTGAGCTGAGACCTGGCAGACAAGACAGAGCACGCAAAGATCGGGGGGCCGAACAGTCCAGGTAGGGGACATAGCAAATGCAAAAGCTTCATAATTTTTTGAATTCTCATAGCTTCTAGCATCAGGTAGGGCGTATAGACGTTAGTTGGTAAATATCAGACTGTTAACCAACATGACTGAGAAGAAAGAGGCCTGGATTCTCTGGTGGAATATGGAGAGAAGAAGCTCTACTGCTAGCCAAACTTGTTCTGTTTCCTAGATTCAGCAGGCTAAGCTGGGATCAATTTGTTTAGCCCATCGTCTTTTATCCAACATTTAGATCAATGCTCAGGTGGGCTGGCCATGGTGCTATAGACCCAAGAGAAGTAAGCATATGGCAGCAGGCTTAAGAGTACAATACATATATCTACCATAACTTTTATCTCGGTCTTAAGCCATGGTCTCCGTACCAAAACTAATAGTTTATCTCTGCACAAAAAAATATGTTGGGAAAAAATTACAAGATAAATGGTGAGGCAATGGGAAATCTTGCACCAAATGTGGAAATCTGAACTTGACATCACTTGGGCTTCCCGCATCTTTTGGGATGGGTGCCTGTGTCTTAAGTGGTAATATGTCTGTATTGTCCATCCAACTCTAAGGCAGCATGTTGAGGGAAAGAGCACTGGATGGAGAGTCAGGAGATCTGGGTTATTGGTCTCAGTTGAACCATTAGTCAGCCAGCTGACCATGGGTAAATTACTTAGCCCTCTTCAAAATCATCTTCCCATCTGTATAATAACTAACTTGAATTAGATTATAGTTAGAGTTTCTTCTACTTTTAGTGTTCTGTGACTTTTACATATTCAGCAAATGATTTCTACTTCTCATAACAGAATGCAACATTTATAATGCCTGGCTTAAGGATAAATAGGCTAACTCAACTGATATTGCAATGGAAGGAGCTCAAGGCAGCTGTTTATAGTGAGGATTTAGAGTCAGATTGGCATCAAAATTTGTATTGAGAAGTTTAATTAATGGCTGTGAGCCTCAGTTTCCATGTCTGTAAAATAGGGCTATTGATACTTAGCTTACAAGTAAGGACAGTGTAAGGGTCGAATACAATAATTATTTATGAAACACAATGTCTAGCATACTGTAACTGTTCAGTGCATTGTGACATATCATTATGACTATTATTAGTACTAGCATTATTTCAGTGAAATTTGCAGTTCAGTTCACTATTTTTGAACAAAATAGCTGCTGATCAAAATGTCAAGGAGATGTCAATAAAACTGGGTAAATTTTTTCTTCACAGAAACACTGATGTATATTTTAGAAGTCACAAATCACTAATTAGGCTAGTGGAACAGGGGGCGTCAAACCTCCATTACAAAAATTAAGACCAGAATCACATCTTTTGGCTGCTCTTTTCAGTCCCAGTGATAGCTCCTTTGCTAAGAAAAGACCAAGAAATAAGCACCACCCATATGAGAGGGATTTTTTTTTTTTTTTTTTTTTGGTGGGGTAAGGGAGGCTATAAGAATGTGCTCTCTGTGGAAAAGAATCCCTGGGGATGTTTTTTTGATAAGCAGCCTGGGTGTTACTGCTTTTTAAATGCAAAGGAGCTGTCAGGTGCATTCTCCAAAGGGCGAAAATTCATGCAAATGTCCAGCTGTACTAGCCTTCCCTGTTACCTGTAACTCAAAGCCTGTGCCGTCTGGTTCCACTGTCTGCATACAGATGCGGACTCTGATGCCTCTTGTGCCCCAGAGGTGGGACCCTGGCCCTAGTAACAACCCAGGTTCCAACATAAGTGGATGTCGAGGTAGAAAGTTAACTGATGTCGTTTTGGGGTTTTTGTTAGGCTACTGTCTCCTCCTGTTTTCCATGAATAATCTGCTTTAGAGGAACACTTTTGTATTCTCAGAGGCCTGAGGAGGTCACCAGTTTCTGGAAGGTGAGGGCTGTCTCTAGCACATCTCTGAGGTCACTCCCTATTCCTACCCCATCTTTTGCAATACATAACGCCATGCACCGAATCTAGCAGGCAATCAATAAATATTGGTTGAATGAATAAATGAGCAAATACCATACTTTTCTCTCCTCCTTTTCCTCTTCCAATGGAAATGGCAGCATATTGTCCAGGACAGCATCTCCTCAGACACCTTCCCCTTCAACCCCCTGGCACCAGCCCACCCCCTTATCATCCCTCTTCCATAGCCACAGGATTGATTGTTTTGTGTGGGGGACATTATCCACTTGCCCCCCGACCCCGGAATTACCTCACGTCCTGGGATTTGGCATTAGAAAAAGAGACTAGTCTTTAAAACCAAGTGATCGGGATTCCCTGGTGGCGCAGTGGTTGAGAGTCCGTCTGCCGATGCAGGGGACACGGGTTCGTGCCCCGGTCCGGGAAGATCCCACATGCCGCGGAGCGGCTGGGCCCGTGAGCCATGGCCGCTGAGCCTGCGCGTCCGGAGCCCGTGCTCCGCAGCGGGAGAGGCCACAGCAGTGAGAGGCCCGCGTACCGAAAAAAAAAAACAAAAAACAAACAAACAAAAAAAACAATCAAGTGATCAGCACAAGGTAGGACTGGGATTACATACTAGGACCTGGGGTAAATCCATGTGTGGACCTCCAATTTGCGATCGTTATTTCAAGTTTCTGGCTACCAGTTAATGTTGCAGGAGCCAACAATAGTCTTTCTTTTACCACCTTTCCTATAATTGCTTTTTAAAAAATAAAGCAAGTAGGAAAGTTTTCTTTGTAGGGAGAGAGGGGGTAAGGGGGTATGTGTTAGGTGTAACATGCAACTTGTGTTTAAACTGAAACACAAGACATAAAACTATGCTGACTTAAACCAACACATCAACAAACCCCTTTCATCTAAGCTTACCCATTTGGCCACGAACCATTTCTGATTCGTTCCTAATTTCCATGCCTCTGTTGTTAGAGACAGCCTCCCTGAATCTCATGGAACTCTTTGGAAGTTGGTTCAATTGTTAAAAGATATAAATTAAGAGGAAAAATTAAAAATACATAAGAAAAAACTAATGTCAAGGAAATCAGCAAAAAATAGATTAGGTAAGTAATTAATTTAGAAAAAAAAAAAGAGAGTAGTTGACATCGTTTTCAAACTGGCCCCAACTGCCAACTACACTAAAAAATGCAGCTGATTAATGTTGCAACAGTCAAAGGATCCAGAATACATCATTTCTTTCTCTGTTACTGATGAGAGGAAGATGGTTTTCCAATCAGATCAACTTCCCTCTAAAAAATTCCCAAGTGTACTTTGACATTATTGCTGTTAATTTTGCTGCCAGCAGAGTCAGGGACACGTAGACCTCAATTAGCAGCACCTTGAGGGAAGGCTGTGAGTTCTGCAAGGTAATGATGTTTAAGCATTCATTCAGAAATGTGTATTGTTTACTATAGATCAGGTGCTGTGCTGGGCATCAGGAATATGATGGGTAATAAAAGAAGGCTCCTAACCCACTGTGGGATTCTAGTTGTTCAGGTGTAAAGCATAACTCTTTTCCTTTGCCAGCCTCATCTTACTTCTTCTCTCCTTGCAATTGGCTCGTCAGTATCTATGGGACAGCATGGTTGAACCTCTGGGGGACCCACAAAAGAGGCAAAGAAGGTCACTGCGAGGTCTGGAACTTACTTTCCACCTTGAGAGTTCATCCCACTCCTTGGAAAGTTTCTCAGGGGGCAGGCCTCTGCATATCCTGTCAACTGCTGAGGTGCCCATACTGAAGGTGGCTGCTGCCCCCAGGAGCAATCTGTGAGACACGCAAGAGGGGAAGCAAAGGGGCACATGTGGAGAGCTTTAGGTGAAGACCCCTTGCACCACCAACAATTCCTGGGGCGAGGGGCTGTTGGACCAGGTTGGGCCATCCCTGGGTCGCGTGTGGTGCCCACACCACTGCCTTGCTGCTTCGTGCAGGGCTGTTTGTAGACTACCTGTGCTCTGGTGACTGCCCACTGAGGCCAGAGAGGGGACCGTACCTGCCTAAACAGAGTTCATGGACTGGGGCTCCAGAAAGTGGTCATACCGATCTCCCCTTAAAGCCTAACATGATTAGAAAGGAATAGATAGCTTGGCTAAGTCATAACCACACAAGGCCCATCCACCTGGTTAAGTCTGGCAGGGGACAGGGTTCATTCCACATAGTTAGAATGTAACACCACAGAAGCCCTCAGTTTAGAGCAACTGCAAAAATCAAGCAGGTTCAAAAGACTTAATTTTTCTTTGGCTGATTAAAAAAAAAATTAACACAGAAAGAAAGAAAAAGAAAGGTAGAAAGAAACATTTCTCCAGCGCAATTTTTCAATAAATCTGCCAGTTAAAAAATATGTGCTTTGTAGGTGAAATGTGAGTGCCAGTGACAGGGAAAAACAGCCTAATCGGTAAACCAACATCCTGGACTCCCTTGGCATTCTTTTGTTTCCTTGGGTTTTTGTTTTGTTTTGCGGTACGCAGGCCTCTCACTGTTGTGGCCTCTCCCGTTGTGGAGCACAGGCTCCGGACGCGCAGGCTCAGCGGCCATGGCCCACGGGCCCAGCCGCTCCGCGGCATGTGGGATCTTCCCAGACCGGGGCACGAACCCGCGTCCCCTGCATCGGCAGGCAGACTCTCAACCACTGCGCCACCAGGGAAGCCCTGGGGTTTTTCTTGAATCAGGTTGATTCCACAGAGGCAGCTTATAAAGTCACTCTTTGCCTGTGCCTCTCTTGCCCACCTTGACTGCTGTGGTCCCTCCTATAAATTTATTACAAGTCCAGTCGATTACCGTGGTAATTGGTTCTATTTATATTGATGTGTTTGGGGCACTTATGGCTTTATGTATTTTTATTTGGTCTGTTTTGCCTTCTCCTTTAGAGAGCAGGGACTCTGCCCACTTCTTTGCGTCTCCCCATAGCTGTTGCCTTAGACTCTGCTCACAGTGTGTTCACAATCAATATTGATCAGAGTAATGTGGATGTAGGTAATAAGGACACGCCAGCCCCCAAGCTTTACTGATCGCTGCATTCTTTTACAGAGCTGGGTAGAAAGAAGAAGTGTTATTTCTTGAGAATTTGCACAATATTTCCCTTCAAGGGTAATTCATGTGTTGGGCCCTGTATAGATCATGCATTCTGCATTTGTTGGGCTGGTAAAGATCATTAATGATCTACAGATACACGTAAAAGCAAATTGACACCAAAGAAAAGCTCTCTTATAATTCAATCAACCATTTTAAAAAATGGTTGATGATGGAATGATGGAAAACTGGAATGATGATTCAGTGCATATTTATTGAGTTTCTACTTTGTGTAGGCATTGGACAATCAGCACTGTAGAAGGAACATGATCCCTGCTCTCATGGAGAAGCCATGGTTGAGACAGAATAGAAACAAGTACATAAAGAATAAACAAAATACTAGAAACTTTGGGCAATGAGGGTAATGAAGAGGGTGCTGTGATAAAGGGTGACAGAGTCAGTATCCTCTTTAGAAAGGGTCATCAGGGAGGGTATGAGTGGTGTTTACGTTGAGATGTGGAGGATGAGCTGGAGAAAAGCCATCCCAGGAAGGGAGAATGGCCAGTGCAAAGTCCTGAGGTGGGGAAGCCCAGTGGGATTGCAGCCTAGGGAGTGAGGAAACCATGGCCTGGCTGGAGCTGGAAAGGACAAGGATGGCCATGCAGAGTCACAGAGGCAACTGCCCCGTGACTCTGCATGGCCTATATGTTAGGATCCATCCTGCACTGGGTGGAGAATAGCTTTAAGGGAGGCCAGAGTGGACATAGGGACACCAGTTAAGGACCTAAAGCAGGAACCCTGGCAGTGGACATGGAGAGGAAAGAACAGGGTAAGGTTTGTTTTTGGAAGAGAGAAACTTGAAGACAGGGTGGAGGAGGGGAAGTGGAGTCGAGATAATTCCTAGATATTTGCTTGAGCCACTGATTATGCTGGAGCACCATTTACACACTGGGGGGCAATGGGATGGAAGAGGTTGGGGGATGGTGGGGAATATAGAGCTTCATGCAGACTTTGAGTTTCCATGGAGACAGCCAAGTGGAGAAGTCAAGGAGCCAGTTAGATGTGCAGGTCTGGAGCTCAGAAGGGAGATCAGTGCGAGATGCCAATCTGAGCCTGCAGAGTTCAACCAGCATCCCGGATGAGCTCACCCAGGGAGGAAGATGGAGAAGAGAAGAGAAGTGGGCCCAGGCCCAAGCTCTGAGTTGCTGCCACACTTAGAGGCCGAGCAGAGGTGGCAGGTTGCGGGGGAGCTCAGCAGAGGAGACCGTGAGGGAGCAGCCGGGAGGTGGGAGAATCAGAAGAAGGCTGTGGTGAAGAGGACAGTGGGCGGCTGTCTTGTCCTGCTGAGTGAGATTTGTAGGTCAAACATCATTGCCTTAGAGCAGTGTTGCTTTAGAGAATCCTAAAATATTATAACTGCAAAGGCCCTGGTAATATATGTGCAGAAACTTATAATTATTAGTATTTTTCATATATCTCATACTTCTCACCACCCTATGAAGTGCAGAGGTAAGGTTACACGTTATGACCTTGTCTGGTGAAGGGCCTTGGTGAGCTGTGCTCAGTCACAGTGGCTTCACTTTGAATTGTAAAGCCCTGAAAGGCACTTTGCAAAGCAGAGCTCTGTTCCTTGGGGTATCTTCAGAGCGAGCGTGTTGTCCCAGGTCCTTGGGATGCTGAGCGGTGGAACCATTCGCCATGCGGAACTTCTCCCCACAGACCACGTGCTCTTGCCGGGTGCCCCCGCTCCTCCCACTGGCAGACCTGTACCTCTAATTCCAAGGGGAGGAGCTGAGGCCCACAGTGTGAAGACACTAGTCTGTGGTCACACAGAGAGTGGCAGAACCAGAAGGAACCCAGGCTTGATCATTCATCATCCTTGTCTCACACATCTGTGCATTGCTTTCTGCCTGTGCTAAAAACCGGAAGGGCTCAGGATGCTTGTTGCACTGCCTGGGTACATCTCTTTGAATTTTGGATCATCTCACAAGGCTGTCCCAGGATAAACACTCCCTCCCTGAGAGTGTCCACTCTTAACAGTTTTATTATTCTGAGGCATTAGCAACCTAATAGCAAACAAAATAAGGTCCTTACTCTGCCCAGCTTACCTTGCTATCCCAGTCCTGGGGAGAGAATTCCATTCCACCACTTAAGAAACACTCCCTAAGTACCTACGGCCAAAAGTATATTGAATCCCAGGTCCTATGCTCAGTGTCCGGAATATGCTGATGAATAAGAGCTGGGCCCTGGGCTCGAGCTGTTCATAAAATATGTGGGAGGGTGTCCAGTAAACCAGAAATTACAATATAGTGTGATAAGGGCTATAAGAGACTGGAGAACAGTCAGCAGAGGGGCTCCTAGCCCGTAGGATTGAGAAAACCTTCCTGGAGGAAGTGTTGACTGGACAAAGAGATGGAGGGCGGGTGGACATTGACTGGCAACCTCTGAGGAAAGGGTATAATAAGTAGGAAAAGGCAAGGCCCATAAACACGGGGAATGAGAAGACGTGAGGGGGAGCTGGGGTCGGGAGGCAGGTCTAAAGGGCCCACTGGCCAAGCCCTATCCTCCTACTTCTAACTTAAAGCAGTTTGAAGGACCTACTTATATCTTAATGTGGTTTAGGAGTTATCGAAGGATTTCAGCAGAGAAAGGATATGTTCCTATTGTGCTTTAGAAGCTTACATCTGGACAGTCTGGAGGGTGACTGGGAGATGTGAAAACTAGAGATAGGTTGACCAGTCAGGACAATTTTGGAGTAGACTGGATGGGAACTGCTGAGGGTCTGGAGTAAGGGGGAGGAAATGTCAAGTGTAGGATGGACGTGACAATACTTTTGGAAGTATCACTAATAGGTGACTCCTTGGATGTGGAGGGTGAGGATGCAGTAAGCCATGGCAAGGCCCAGCCCCGGAAGTTTCCTAGGTAGGCATAAATGGAAAACCTGTGGCTCCTGTGGTGATTTCCCCAATTATGGAACAGTGAGAGTTGAAAACTCTTTGGTCCAGACATTAAACTGAGCTGATGTGGATTGCTGAGCAGCAGAATTTTTGCTTTTCATGATAGTACAGTTTGCTTCTGGATGCTGACATGGCAGAGGATGCCAAAGGCAGCAAACTCACCTTTCTGGGGTGTCCATCCTAGCAGTATCTCCCTTTTTAGGGGCTCCTGAACTGCAGGCATGCCTTGCTGAGATGCAAGGGTGGAATGGGAAACCTACCTACTCACCTGCGTCCTTATCTCACTAACAGCCTGCTCTTTGGCTGGAAGCCTAAGTAGAAGCACCTTGAACCCAGCTCAAAGCATGATGCCAACAATTCCTTGAACCCAGCCCAGACTCAGTAGTCCAGCCTAGTGTAGGGGAAAAGGGTCAACGGTGATCTTCATGATCTCTGGGTTTCAAATACAAGTTAGTCCAGCCACCACAGTCAAAATCACCACAGTTTTTTCCCTGAAAGCCATTTGGGCGGAGATGAACTCGGGCCATGGGTGAAAGATGGAGAATGAGCTGGGCGGGGAGGATTCAGTTTTCTCAAACACGCCAATGCTTTCCTGCAGCAGCTAGAAGTCATATTTCTGTAAACACTCAGATCCTTGCCATCCCGAGCATATGTTTCCTTGTTATCTTTTAATTGGTTTTTATCTAAATTTAACACCAAGCAGTTTGTGATGGCGGCAACTGAGAGCATTAGTGTGGTACATGTCAATTGCAGGGCCGTGTGAGATGTCAGGACCTCATCCGTGCCCTCCCTCTCCTCCCCACATCACACCAGCCCATATTAAGAAGCTGGAAATTGCTCCTCGTGCCCTTTCCTTTCTGTGTTGTCATGTTTATAGATGTCAGGTCTGGGGAACAAAGGGAGAGGAGTAATCTAAAATCCGAATGATACCACCGGAAGCTGTTGTATAACAGCAGGTGAATGCCAACAGATTGCAAGCTGGGATCAGCAGGCCCGTGATGCATGAAATCCTGCATCCCAGGAAAGGACTTCAGAAACTGTCGAAAGCAGCTCAGCAAAATGCAGTAATCAGGTGTTTTCAAGAAAGCTGGGGAAGTCTGTTTCCGAAGATCTCGTATATCTGTGATGTGGAAGGAAGCAGGATGCAACGGGAGAAGGAGGATTTGGGAGTTAAGAGACTCGGTGGCTGAGTGATTTTAAGACAAATCCTCATCTGCAAAGCAGGATAATGAGAATATTGCAGAGGATTGTCAGGACCAAAAGTGTTAAGGCTGGCAGAGCCTCTGGCCCATAGTAGGTCCTCAATAACATAACCATTAGGAGATTTTCCAGGATGGGCTCTAGCACACTAGTCCCACAGATTTTCTACAAGACGTGAATTCCATGTTCAGATTATTTTTGACAACACTGCCTGCTATATTTCCTTCTTGGAGGTGTGCAATACATACGAGAATTTTTTTTTTTTTTTTTTGGCTACATTGAGTCTTCGTTGCGGCATGCAGGATCATTCGCTGCGGTGCACGGGCTTCTCTCTAGTTGTGCTGTGCGGGTTTTCTCTCTCTAGTGACGCGCAGGCTCCAGGGCGTGTGGGCTCTGTAGTTGAGGCGCGAAGGCTCGGTAGTTGTGGCCCACAGGCTGAGTTGCCCCTCGGCATGTGGGATCTTAGTTTCCCGATCAAGGATCGAACCCGTGTCCCCTGCATTGGAAGGCAGATTATTTACTACTGGACTACCGGGGAAGTCCCTACATATGAGCATTTTAAAGGCTTTTTGAAGATTTACCAAAACCCTGTGTAACTTTTACTCAGGTTGCTCCCTCACATTAGAGCTTGAAAATCTTTTTGTCTATTTGTTATTTTGAGTAATGCTGTCAACAGGTCCTAAAAACAAGTTCCACGAGATCTACTTAGAAAAATTCTGAGTTTTTAGTTATGCTGCTTCTAATAAGGGAGAAGCTTTCCCTGTAAATTCCCCTCTCCAGATCTGGCACCAAATCCTCTTGTTTCTTCTGAAATACTCCCCCGGTTTACCCCTCATTCTCTGCACATGGTTGCCACCCCAGTGTGACCCCCAGACCTCCACGCCTGCATTGTTCCTACAGCCCCCTGGCTAGTCGTTGCGGCCTCTAGTTTCTCGTTCATTCAAACATCCATTCATTCCTTCAGTCTGCATTTCACCACCTGACTCATCTTCCTTGGCTGTTTTAGTCCTTTGTGCTATTTCCTGTCTAGCTGAAGCAAAGGCTGGCTCCTAACTGTTGCTTCAAGCCTTAAATCCCTGGTCTGCTTCTTCAGGGACCCATTCAATATGGCCCTGTGCTATCTGCGTAACTGTATTGCTCATTATTTTTCTAGTTAAAACCTCTGTGTCACACAGTTAAGCTCTTTAATGGCATCCTTGGCTACCTTCACCTCTATTTTTTTTTCGCCTTCCTGCCCTTACCCCGATAATCTACATTGTTCTAACTACCTGGTCAGCTCCTCTCATTCTTCCATACATAGTCTTTCACGAAGCCTTCTGGGACTTCTCCGGCCTCAGTGATAACCCCTCTTCTCTTCTTACAGTCTCAGCCATGTGATAGAGGACTGGTTGGATACTCTGGAGTCAGACAGACCTGGGTATAAGTTCCACCTCTTCTAGTGAGCACGCTATGAACTTGGGCAAAGTAATTAACCTCTCTGTTGCTCAATTTTGTCATCTCTAAAATAGGGACAATTTTAGCATCAACCACGAAGGTCAATATGGAGAACTGACCTCAGTGTTAATTCTTACCTGGAGATTAAGAAACCCAGTCATCCCTTCATGTTCTCCAAGATGGCTTGCTGCAGAGAACCATCCTTCCCCCCGAGACTTACAGGACTCACAGATCCCTCAAAATTCCCATGCTTTGTCGCATAAATGATTAGCTGAACCGCTTGTCCCCACTGATCATTCAAAACAAAATGCTTGTTCATCAGACTTTGGTTAAACTTCCTTCCTTCCTCCAGGCTCTTGAACTGTAGCCCGCCTTCAGCCTGAGCCCGTATACAGCCCCTCCTGAGAATGGGCTGGCCTCATACCACCTGCCCACATGTGGCCCTTTCTAGCTTTGTTTACTTCTCTCTATAAAAGAAAAGCTCTTTTTTTTCTAACTTTCGAGGTGCTGGCAGACCTCCTCAGAGCATTCTCCCAGTTATAATTGTCTCCCCCTGTTACTACAGTAGTCTCCCAGCCATGTCTTGCAATAGTCTTTTTGAATAAGGCACTCCCTACTAAGTCTAGATTTGCTTTTTGCTTGACAGAATACATGGAAAGTGTTCCACAGAGTGCCAAGATATGTAATAGAGAGCAGCTGCCATTCTTATAATTACTATTATTATTATGTTTTGTTATCTTGCTATCCCAGATGGATTGCAAATTCTTTGAGGTCAGTCTCACACTTTAGAGCTCTCCACAGAAAGATCTGGGTATAGCTCTTTCATAGACATATACTGACTAACTAATGAACCTGTCGTTGAATCTGGAAGCCGACAACCCAGTGTGATCCTACATCTGTGAACAACTCCACAGACAGTGTAAAGGATACTTTACCTCTGGAGAAAGCAGGTGACCAAAGAAGGATTGAGACACCACCTGGGGTCATCTTAACAGGCGATGAGAGACTATGGCAATTCCTGTTTCCTTTCCATCTTATCTAGCTCATAAAATTGCTTTTAAACAGTAGACAGTAAAGAACTCATGTAAGATAGAATCGTTGCTCGAAATGATGAGGAGAGAAAGAAAGAGGGAAGTTAGCAACTCGGAGAGAATTATGTCTCCAAGCTCCTCATTACCTGCAGGGGCCAAACAACACCTTCCGTATGTGGCTCTGGGCAACCATGGGTGGGAGTGGGAGTGGGGAGGTTGGAACAAATGCTAGAAGGCTGTTCTCTTTTCTTCAAATATGGGAGAATATTATATTCTGGACAGTAGATGTTATTAAACATTATACCCATGCCCTGCATGACTTGTGAAAATAGAGAATGTGGTGATAACAGAGATGTAAAATGAGTTTACTATGAGTCAGCCGTGATAGCAAACCTCATATTCATTGTTTAAAGTATTTTTATATTTAAATGCCCCTGGCCAAAGAAAACCTATTCATTTCACCATTCCCCTGCGTTCCTTACCATCACTGGGAGACAGGGTGGCCTAGTGGTTAAAAACAAGGTTTTTGAAATCTGTATAACCTTAGTTCTCTAAGCTTCACTTTGGATATCTAGAAAAGATACAGAGCAAGTTGTAAGGATTCAATGAGATCAAGTATAACAAGCATTAAATTTATAGTGAGAACACCATAGATCAGGGGTCAGCAAATATGACCAGCAGGCATATCTCACCTGCTACCTGTGATTGGATGGCCCACAAGCTAAGAATGGTTTCTCTTTAAATAAATGGAAAATAATAATAAAAAGGAAAATAATCTTTTATGACATGTGAAAATTATATAGAATTTAAATTTCAGTATCCACAAATAACGTTTTATTGGAACAGAACCATGAGCATTCATTTACGTATTGTCTGTGGCTGCTTTCACACTCAAAGGCATAATTGAGTTGCCTGCAAAGACTGAAATATTTACTATCTGACCCTTTAATGAAAAATGTGCCGATTCCTGCCATAAGTGGTCGGTAGCTCTTGTTATTAAGGATGCTGTTATCCCTCAAGGCCAAGCCCAACAGCGCCCTCCTCAGTGAAGCCTCCCCTGATCTAACTGTCCTGATATTATCTGGTCCTTATTTGATCCTTTAAAAAAAAAAAATAGCACTTAAATTCTGTATGTCTGTCTTATCGCCTCTATAAGGTAATATACATCCTTTGAATGTAGGGATTACATATAATTCATTTTGGTATATTCAGAAGACTTGAACAGTACCTTGTAAACAGATATTCAGTAACTTAGTATTTGCTGTATTGAATTGAGTTCCAGTTTGGGTCTTCTGATTTTGCCTGATGTCAACCAACTTTGCAATGGAAAGAAAGTCCTGGGAGTCTGAAGGCAGAAGCATAAAAAGGGTCTAAAAAGATGTACACTCAAAAAAATAACTAATGGTAACAACCTTGAAATGAGTACTTACCACTATACACACAAAATTTCAGCACCGGTTACTTGTTGACAACATTCGATTCCTACCGTCTCTGAAAATACAAAATTAGATGTGCCTCAGGGATTTGGAGAAATTAAAGGTGAATTTTCTTATCTATCATTTTAAAAGGGTCCTAGTCTCTCAGCTTTCTTGACACCCTTTAAATTCCTGGCATTGGGAGAGAGGTTGTATTTTGTTAGGGGTGTGTGTGTGTGTGTGTGCATGTGTGCACATGCACATAAGGACAGATATTCTTTCCATTTTGTTCCTTTATTCATTTGGCATCAGACTAGAATAAAGACAAATATCCGAATTATCCTCCAGTAGACTTGTTACCATAGGAATGAAAATTAAATACAAGATCCTATAGTGGCAAGCTTTAGAAACAGATAGAATTCATGACTTAATATATCTGAAGTGGCTTATTTTCTGTATTTCGCTGTGGGTTTTGATTCCAGGTTGATACAAGGGAAAGATACCCCTGGGATCTTGCTGATACCTAGGAGGGATTTGCTTTTTCTCTTTTCTGTGAAAATAAGAAAGAATCTAAAAATCCTAGCACTCCTTTAGTACTAACACCTAAGTATTGTAAATAATTATTCAAGACGTGGAGTGGAGGTCCTGAAATACTACCATTTAAAAACCATCCACTCCATGCAAGCACCATCCAAATAGCATTGCATTTCAGGGAGAAATATTTTGTAACTTGAAAGGTTGGTTTGGGAGATCAAAATTTAATCTTATGCCACTAGTGTAGCATTTTTATTTGAATTAGCTAAAGCTCAGCATGGTCAACAGCATCTTTTCTACCCCTTTCCCCGCTAATATTAATTAAAGAATCACCCAATTCCCAGAGGAATGTGTTGCAGCCTTGTGGGTCCCCTTGGGACGGTAGAGATCACGTCACTCTGAACAGGCTTGCCGTCAATAGCAAGGATTCCTGAGAGACAACCAACCACATCTTTTGATTGAGGTCATGCATCAAACCTGTACGTGGAAGCATGTTGTCATAAACGAATTATAAATTTAATGGCATCTCTTCCTTCCTTCTTTCCCATCCCGTGGGGCTCTTGGGGACTTTGTGACTCCAGTACTGAAGCCAGTGACTCAGACATATTCTGTCTCTGCTACCTCCTGCCAGCTCAGTCAGGCAGCTCAGGACTGTCAGAGGTCTGGACTAAGTCATGGGTTTCTCAGCCTCATTTTGGGGGGCAAGTGTTGGAGCCCTTCCTCAATCCTAGTTTTGTTTCCCCACAACGTGAGGGACTTCTGATCCCTTTACTATGTAGGAATTGACTTTATAGCCACCTTGGTGGGTTAAGTTCCTGCAGACTTGAAGCCTGCTACTTTAGTCCCTGTTACTGGGTATTCTTGAGTATTCTGCTATCTCTAGCCCATAGGGATCCTCGGTTGGTTTTTGTTTTGTTTTTCTTGAGCATCAATTTAGAAAAAAATCCTTATGTATTTATTGAGTACCTATTGGGTGCCAAGACTGTGCTAGGTGATGGAGTAATGATGGTGAACAATGGCTGCCATTGAAAGCTAAGATATCAGAGGCCGTGCTAAGGGCTTTGCCTTTACTATCCCATTTAATCTCAGAACAGTTCTATGAGATATGAGATAAGTTCTGTTATAAACCCATTTTACAGATAAGGAAACTTCAGCTCAAAGTGGTGAAGCATTATTATAACTCTCTGAGCTCTGAATCTGAACATGGGTCTTTGCCAGTTGTGGTGGGAGCCTGGGATATGACATGCTCACAGCATCCGCCTCTGGTGCTTACCCTGAGACCAGAAGGACTGCTGCACCCCTCTCTGGCCTTCCCCTTCATTTCCAGGACCAGACACCTGCTTTCCCACTTTGACTGGTTGTCCAACCTCAAGGGTCCCAGAGACTCTAGCCTCTTCATAGCTCATGTCCTAATACACCATTGGGTCTGGGAGCTTCTGTTGGCTCGGTGGCTGAGTGGGGCCATGTCTGGCTGGCTGGCTGGCTGCTGGGGCTGTGACTGTTGCTGTTCCCTGTAAATCACTGCCCAGTCATTTCTTTATGGAAAAAAACAAACCATGTGTGTGCATGAGAGAGAGTTAGACATTATAGGAGACCTTGGCTTTAATGGGGAAAGAGACAAGATGGTTATCTTTATTGGTTATCGTAACTGCCAACTGGGCCCTGCTACACGAATAAGAGCTTCCTTCTTCCTTGGCAGGGCCCCATGCAGAAACCACAAACTTATGTCTTTTTAACATTTATAATTATTTTAGTATCTACTATAATTACAAGAATTCAGGGAAGTAACTGCCACTGTGATTTTACATTACTTCCCTGGGTTGAACGTCATGATTAAGTTTTCCTTATGGCATTTGAATGAGATGAGTTAACGGTGGAATTTGTTAATATATACACACCTTTTAATCATTGTCTGAAGGAGAGTATTAGGTCTGGCTTCTACAATTGCCCCTCATTTTTTCATCCCCCTGCATGGAACTGTCTGCATAGGTGTTCCCTCCTTTTCACTTTCCATGAAATCCTTTCTTTTGAGATGAACATGCATGACTGAGTAGGTCTATTTTTGATCAAGAGCATAAAAGTTTTCTGACCTTCGTTATTACGCACCTAAAGTAAGACTGACCAAACAGTGCTTTTTTCTAGCAAAATCCAGCATGCAAGGTGACCGTAGATGGCCAGTTGGAATCTACTCCTTGTGGCAATACCCTTCCCAGGGCCAGCATGTGGTCCTCTTGGCTGGGGAGCCTGCTTGGTTACTTCTGGAACAGTTCAGGCCATTGTCATCAAAGTCTGAATCAGTAGTTTTCAAATTAGGCTGCTTGTACCCTGGGGCTCTGAGAAGATGCTTGAATGGCTCCATAAACAATACAGTTGTTTATTTTTACCTAACAGTAATGATGTTAAATGCCTAAGGAGTCTATTCCTGACTTTCATCTCTTTTACATACTCGGGTTAGTTGTAGAATTTTTAAAAAGTGTTCTGACGATATTTATAAAATGAATTACTCTTGGTGTCCTCCAACATGTTATCTGAAGTCAGAATCATTTGGTGTGCCTGGTAACATGTATATCCCCCACTCCACCCTGCTGATTTAAGGAAATACCGAGAAGATCAGGTCACAGGATAATAGACGTTTAACATTTAGTGCTGTCTATATGACTCCACTGGAAGCTCACATCTAGTTTCTCCTGGACATTTCTCTTTGCTGATCTTAATCGGTATCCTTTGACTGTAATAAACCATGAACACAAGCATTAAAAAAAAAAAAAAAAGGGACGTGGAACTCATTCTTCTGAAATGCTCCCCCTGCTGTGACATCCTTGACAAGTGGCCGTCTGGCATCTACAAGAACCCTGCTGCTAGCCAGTGCTCATCATCTCCAAGGCTGCCCATCCTACTTGGTATCAGTTATAAATTAATATAAAAATTGTCCTTGAAGGAATCAAGAGGCTTCCTTTAGCCTCCCCACCCTCAGGTGTAGGTTTCAAAACTTCCTCCTAGGTGTACCCAAAGCCTGTCTTCCATGCCTCTAATATCACTCCCTGTCGTATCATTGTCTCCTTCTCTATCTACTCCTCCCACCATGCACACTGGAAAATGGGCTTTCTTTTTTCTTATTATCTGTGTACATTAGCACTGAGTACTGTACCTGGTACATAGTAGCACTCAATGAAAATCTGTGGTTCAGTCAACTCAGCTCCCTCTCACTTAATAAGATCCGTCCCTTGGATCTTCATTCTGCCCTCTGAGATACACAGAATTCATGAGATCCCTCTTCCACATGACAACCCTTCAGATATTTACAGAGAACACTGCTAAGTCTGCTTCCAAGTCTCCCTGTATCCATTCTAACTGCCCCAATTCCTTCAGCCAGTGTTCATATGACACTGTC
Organism: Mesoplodon bidens; assembly: GCF_964165515.1. NCBI lineage: Eukaryota > Metazoa > Chordata > Mammalia > Artiodactyla > Ziphiidae > Mesoplodon > Mesoplodon bidens. The sequence continues at coordinate 34,671,357 of NC_138177.1, read as the reverse complement.
TCCAGGTGCCCCGGAATCCCCACTGCCTGGCCTTTCATTGGAGTCTCTCCCCACTTGTGACGCTCAATCCTAAACCAACTCAAGGCGTGTGGCTTGACAAGGCACTGTCTCTCTCCATCACCTTGGTCACTACACTTTCTTAATACAATCTAAGATATTCATGGGCTTAGCAGCCATGCTCCATTCATTGCCAGCCTCTTTATCTTGTAACCTTTGCTTTCCCATGCATCCGGCTCTTTCCACCATTTACAAATGGTGTTGCAAGCAGGCTGAGCCACTGAGTGGCCCACACAAGCCAGTGTGGGTTGAAGCTCTGGGTGAAACCTCATCTTATAATGAGAGTTTCATTAAGTTTGGACAGGCAGCTGCAGAGACCAGAGAGTCTGATAAGAGAGGGCACAGGTTACTGGGGAGATGAAAAGAGCCTGGTCCACTCTGCATTTTTTTTTTTTTTTTTGCGGTATGCGGGCCTCTCACTGTTGTGGCCTCTCCCTTTGCGGAACACAGGCTCCGGACGCACAGGCTCAGAGGCCATGGCTCACGGGCCCAGCTGCTCTGCGGCATGTGGGATCTTCCAGGACCGGGGCACGAACCCGTGTCCCCTGCATTGGCAGGCGGACTCTCAACCACTGCGCCACCAGGGAAGCCCCACTCAGTGCATTTTAAACTCAAGAGGACCAAGAGGTGTGGGACTTGTGTGGAATCCAAAATCACCATCAGGAGCCACAGTCTGTTTGAGCTCAGGGCTCCAAGGAGCAGGAAAGCAGCATAAATTTCAGTGAGGCAAAGCTAAGTGGTAATGGACTTTAAGTCCTCTCATATATAGTTAATTTGCAGAATAAATTGGTCAGGGCAACAAAAGGATTTAACACCCAAATTCATTTGCAAAACAGAAGCTAGATGAGCATCGAGAGGAAAATGGAGACCATTACAACATTCCCTTACCGGTTGGAGTAGTAGTATTATTGAATAATATTTTTATTAAAAATTTCTAGACCATTTGGTAGTTAAAGATATTTATAAGTGAGTCCTTGCAGCATCCAGCAAGGCATCAAATCTCTCGCTGTGGAGCCGCAAAAGCCCCGAAGACTCCCACCTGCCCCAGTAACTCAGGTTAGCATCCCGAACACACACACACACACACACTCTGTACACAATGTACTGCTGAATTTTTGTAATGTGGAGACAAGGCAAGTAATGGTCATATGTCAGTTTTACCCATTTCAGAATCGTCACGGGGTGTCCCCAGACTGTGCTCCTCTTGTCCAAGTTTGAAGTGAGAAAGAAAAGAGGTGACAAGGTAGGAGCTGGAGCCAATAGGAGAAGAAATGGAATCAATGGAGTCACAAAGAGAATGTTGCTGGGCTGATGGTCCTGGCAAAGCTAAAGGCGCTCATGGGTACCCCCAGCTGAGAAATAACGCCGCGTGGTGAACAAAGGGAAGCATCCATTTCACTCTGTGGATATGGCCAGAAGCTCACAGAGGCCCCCAGTGGAGCCCTCAACATTAGCAGAGGCCAAAGCTGGTGCAGGGAGCTCCCTGTTCTCTTCACTCTCTCTGTTTCTATTACAATTTTCTCCCTCTACTTGACCCTGGGCTATTCCCCTGTGTTTTTCTGGCTCCTTCTTGGGGAGGACCAGGAAAGAGGGAAGGCACTGGCTCCTAAGTGGTCTGGGGGTGCACACTTGGCTTCTCATCTCAGCCTTCCAGACTGGAAAACAAGACTGGGGGAAAAAAAGCCTTTAATCTCCAGACAGGGGCACAGAAAGTTCTTTCCTGGTGGCCCGCTGAGCTTGCCCACTCCTCACGTGGTCTTTCTGCTGATGGAGATTTGAAAATAACTAATGCCGCAGGTGTTCCTCATTTTCACCTCTCCTGGCCGCGTCCTCCCTCCCACTCCCTCTCTCCATGCTGCTCTGTCTGTAGCGAATCAGCAGGGATAATCTACTGCAGCTCTGCACATCCGGAAGGCTGTGACTCTGAATCTCTCTGTCAGGTTTGTTTATTTATTTATTTATTTTCGCTGGTTTGGAAAAAGCTTTAATGCAATGGATAGTTATTGGAATAATAACTACAGTGAATTTAGTATCAAGCCAAGAAGATATTAACTTTTTTTTTTTTAACTATCTTTACCATTTGGAATCACAAGTTGAATTTTCAAAAAATAAAGAAAATGGATAAAAAAATGATGCCATGCATTGTAAGCTATAAGATGTAGTATTCTCATCAATGATCTTCATATTGATAATTATACTTTAAAAAATGTCTGGCAATGATCATCCATTTCACAGAGAAATCTACCTCATGATGGAGTTTGGAGAGGCAGGAGCAATGAGTTAAGGGGACAACCTCTGTGGCCCAGGTTCCTTTGGCCTGTTCTCCTCTTCCCTACCAGGAGGAGGTACATGAGAATCATCAGCTGGCCTGTGGATGAGATAGGGGACCCTGATGCCATTGAGATTTAGCCAAAGTATAGGGCTTCAGGGCTGGTTCTTGATCCTCTGAGGCCTTGCGGGCCATCTTCAGTCTGGCTGCACACAGCTGCGGCTGGGCTGGGGACTCTGATGGAGGTGGAAACTTCTTCCCTCTTCCCATTGTGCTGGGAGGAGGTCAAGGGGATGGATGGCCAGCCCCCAAATGGCCAGCCAATGAATCGTCACTGGCTGTGGGGCAGGGCAGGGCTGACTGTCAGTGTCACAGTGTTAGAGGCTATGGCTGCTCCAGTGGGTTGGATAGTGTCCCCCCAAAATCAATGTCCATCTGGAACCTCACATTGTGACCTTATTTGGAAATAGGGTCTTTGCTGATGTAATTTAGATGAGGTTATCCTGGATTTAGGGTGGGCCTTGTGTCTTTATAAGAGAAAGCAGAGGGAGATTTGGACACACACACACAGAGAAGAAGGCCAGGTAACACTGAGGCCAAGATTGGAGTGATGCAGCTGTAAGCCAAGAAACACCAAGGATTGCCAGGAGCCACCAGAAGCTAGAATAGGCAGGAAGGATCCTCGCCTAGAGCCTTCAGAGGGCCTGTGGTCCTGCTGACATCATGGCTTTCGACTTTTAACCCCCAGAACTGGAGAAAGAAATTGTTGTTTTAAGCCACTCATGTGGTGCCATTTGTTATGGCAGCCTTAGGAAACGAAACAGGAAAGATTTAATATGAACAAAAAACTTGGCCATCCACCGAGAGTCACATGAGAGGCATTTGGTGAATAAAGAAATGAGACTGTAACAGGCAAATGAAAAACCGGAATCATATAAACATTATAAATTTGGGTGTTAGACAATGCACACACAAATTTATTACAATTTGTGATAGGGAGTACCTACAGAGTACCAGGTGCTGGGCTCTAGGGATGCAGGGATGAGCAAGTCCCACCCTGGAAGTGAGTGGGATGGACAAGACATAAAACTAAACTCAAGTCTGTTACAGTGTTGTAGGTACCCCTCTGGACACAGGCACTAAGTACCTTCTGCTAGGGATGATGGGAGCAGAGTGGCATATATATATATATATATATATATATATATATATATATATATATATATATATATATATATATATGGAAGGATGGAAGGTAGGGAAGAAAGAAAAGAGGGGAGGGAGGGAGGAAGGAAGGAGGGAAGAAAGAAGAGGTGAGGAGGGAGAGAGGAAGGAGGGAAGAAAGAAAAGAGGGGAGGGAGGGAGGAAGGAAGGAGGGAAGAAAGAAAAGAGGTGGGGAGGGAGGGAGGAAGGAAGGAGGGAAGAAAGAAAAGGGGAGGGAGGGAGGGAGGAAGGAGGGAAGAAAGAAAAGAGGGGAGGGAGGAAGGAAGGAGGGAAGAAAGAAAAGGGGAGGGAGGGAGGAAGGAGGGAAGAAAAAGAGGGGAGGGAGGGAGGGAGGAAGGAGGGAAGAAAGAAAAGAGGGGAGGGAGGGAGGAAGGAAGGAGGGAAGAAAGAAAAGGGGAGGGAGGGAGGAAGGAAGGAGGGAAGAAAGAAAAGAGGGGAGGAAGGAAGGAGGGAACAAAGAAAAGAGGGGAGGGAGGGAGGAAGGAAGGAGGGAAGAAAGAAAAGAGGGGAGGGAGGGAGGAAGGAAGGAGGGAAGAAAGAAAAGAGGTGGGGAGGGAGGGAGGAAGGGAGAGAAAGAAAGAGAAAGAAAGGAAAAGGGAAAGAAAGACATTTTTAGGGTGCGTTGGGACAACAGTGACATCCACCGGGTCTCCCACAGCCCACACACGTGTGCACTAAGTGCGCTGTGCATGTGCTTCTGGACAATCCCTCTGAGCCACTCAGGCTTCCTGGCCTGGCCTTTATGATGAATCCTAATGAGGCTTTGGGTTGCAGCCTTGAGGAACTGCAGGCAGTCAGAGAGTAAAAAGAGCTAAAAACCTTTTGCTTCTTTCCATCCCTGTGTGTTTGTTGAACGCTTATCAAGTGCAGGGCCTGGGTGAGAGCCACGACGCTCCAGCAAAACAGAGGCAGCTTCTTGCCCACTGGGGACGAGCAGTCTAGCTGATTAGAAGAGCTCATTTTTGTAGTAAAAGCTTTAGGGCTTCCCAGGAATTCTTGGATTTTATTTTTGTTCCTCTTGAGACGCATGGGCTGTTTAGAGATGCATATTCAGGCATCTTTAAAGTGGTGGTTGCATCACTGGGCTGTCTTCATATTTTCCTTTTCACACTAAGTTTAAGATTGAAAAGAGGTCACTTTTTTTTTTTTTAGCACTCGGGGGTCGCTGCTAGACAAAGGCTATCTTTGCGTTTTTATTGATTCCTTGGTAGAGGCTGCTCTCCTGCTATTTCTTGGACTCAACCTCTCATCCCAAATGGAACATCACTATTACTGACCAAAAAGAGGCTGACAGAGGCTTTGGCCAATTTGTCAATTTGTTACAAAATTAAAACTGTTCCCACATCAAAGCTGACTAACAGCTTTTGGCAAAGACAAAGCACTGCAGCTACACCAAAACTTCAGTTTCACATGAACCTACTGAACCAGGAGCCTCAACCAGGCAATTATTTGTTTGACAACATGCCTATTAAGAGGGGGGCAATCTTCAGAAAATGTAACCTTATGTTATTGATCCACTTTTTAAGAGCTGTTTGGGGACGAGATACCATTTTCTGTCTGTCTCCTACAGCTTCCACATCTGCATGGTCATAACTGATGAACAAAATCATCACCTGCAGGTGCCTTGGGGAAAGGTTTAATTCTGTTTGGTAGGCAATGCTTCGTGAGTGAGGCAGAAAATTGGAAAGCAACATTTTTAGAGAAGAAAAATGTCAACAAGAACTGGAGGAAAACTAAGCATTTTCTGCTAAGTATCAGTTAAACAAAACATTTAATTTTCCAGAGGACACCTCTTCTTGAATGTCCCGTTAATGGTGCTTTGCTGAGGGTGCCCAGTGGGTATTTGATGACCACTGACTATTACACTGGACTTCACCACACCCAGACATGCTGTTCATGCTTATAACAAAGACCATCTGATCTGCTATTTCCAGAAATTTCTTGAAGGAATACCAAAGAACTAGAGCTGAAGTGTACAGTAACTTTAATATTTTTTTGGTTTACATTACATCCCTGTATCTTATTTATTTTATACTTAGTAGTTTGTACCTCTTAATGTAACTTTAATTTTAGAACACAAAGGATACATCCTGACAAAGGATTTTTGTTTTTAATTGTGGATTTATTTGTAAGAAAGGACAAGAGTATAAACTCTCTTGAATTGGGACTGTTTCCGAACATGTTGGATAGTTGTCTAGTATTTCATCCCAAAAGAAAGATGTGCTTCCTCTGAGCCAATGGGTAGTGATGAATGTGTAGTGGGAAAGGTGGATGGGCTCCAGTGTGCAGGCTGAGACTGGGCAGAGTAGAAAAAGTGCAGAAGGCATGGTTCTCTGTGACCGTCCTTGAGGTCTAGAATGCCTCTCTCTCTTGCTGTCACACTGCCTTGTTTGCTGGTGAAGTGGTCCACACAATGTTGAATCCCAGTACAATGCTATCTCTTAGCTCTCAGAGCTGCCTAGAACCCCACAGCAATGTACCTCCACCTCAGCTACTGGTACCCATGGCCCCGCAGGCCCAGGACACCAGTCACGGCCTTTTGACACATTGTGACATTAGTGACCACAACTTTCTCACGTTTTCTAGTCACAGGAGAACCACTGTCTGCTCTTCAACGCCACAGTCAGCTACACCTTTTCTTAAACGTAAATCCTTAAGTCCCAATTACCCAGTGCACATTAATAACCTTTGAGATATGTGTGTATACTTTCAAAATTTGCAAATGTATTTTTGCAATATTATCTCAAATCTTTGCAACTAGATTATCTCTGACCAATTCCCGTTTGTACATGAAAGTAGTGGAACTCACTCTGAGTTGATGTCTCTCTTCGAAGAAAACTAGAAAATCTCAAAAGAACCCAGGACAGCAAGGTGAGAAATGAAATTAAACCCAGCCTGTCTAGTTAGTACCTGCAGAACACAGGGAGTAGTCACTTTGTATACAAGTCATTATAAATGATCTATTAGTTGGACAAACACTTGTAGGCATTCCATAAATATTTGTTTAATGAATTGTCAAATGCATTAGTTACATTACATGTTAGGCACTGTGGGAAATTATAGACATAATTTCGTCCTTCAAGGAGCCCATCATTTGATGGTGTGGCTGGCAGCTGTGTAGGTAAGTAGACAGGCATTGTGAGAACCATTAATTTTAGAGACTACTCACTATGTCCCAGCTCCGCTAAACTCTCTGCATGGATTTTATCAGTCCATCATTACCACAGCCTTACTAAATCAGTTGTTATTATCATCTCCATCTTATGTATGAGAAAGCCCAAGCACAGAAAGGTTAAGAAACCACCTCCAAATTACACAGCTAACAAGTGGTAACGTCAGAAATCAAGCCCAGGCAGTCTGACTCAGACCTTGCAGAGAAGTGGATGGCTTGGGGGAGGTAAAGTACATAGATTTAAGATTGATTGGGAGAGCAAGAAGGAACCCACAAAGAAGCCAGGATTTCTGGCTCGAGCAATAGGGAAATTGATGCCCTTTCCTGAGCAAGGACCTATGGAAGGAGGAGCAGGTTGCTGGGAGGGTGTGGAGACATGAGTTCTGCAGTTTGGGACACGTTGAGTTTGAAGTGCCTATTGAACATTCAGATGGATTTCCAAGCAAGCATATTAAGTTCTGTTATACTTTGGGAAGCAATCCCAGCTAGAAATGTAGCTTTGGCTGTCATCAGATAACGTTTTTTTTTCTTTCTACTTGATTGCTTGAAGCTTTGGTAAGGGGCTAGAGACTATTTACAGATGCGTTGGCTTTATTCTTTATGTTTGACTTGTTTTTAAAATTTAAATCTATGGTCATGACTTACTATATTCACTCCCCTTTTCCCTCCAGGGGGAAAAAAATATATATATATATATATATCCATGGATATATAGATAGACATAGATAGAAAGAGATATGGAAATGGATATATACACCTAAACCAGGGAAAGGAGTTTCAAATATGAAGAAGACACAATCCCTGCCCCCAGAGCACCCGTTATCTCCTATTGAGGTGTAGAGAGAAGTGGCCGGGTCACGCCCTATCCACTTGTCCCTGATTATGAATCCATCGTATTGTATTTTGGCCAGGTCTCAGAAAGTGTGTCTCATGGCAGGTCTAGGAGTTCAATTTAAGGCCATCCAGAGCGACCTGACCCTCTCTGTTTACAGACATAACTAAACACCCTAAGAGGCTGATTTGACCCTGCGTACATGGGTGGAAATGTGAATTCGGGTAACTTCAGGATTTCTGGTGTGAACAGGAGTAGACTGGGGTGGGGGGAGTGGGAGTGGGAGTAGGTCATGGAAATCAGGGTGTCCGTGGGCTTCAGGGTGCACTTCACTATGGCTGTGCTTCATTTACACCATGTCAAGCTTTCTTTCCTGTGGGTCCTAAGCTGTCTCCAAAAGCTGGCATCTGACAAGTTTGCATTTGATTTTTTTTTTGGCTGCCTAATGAACTGCCTCTGTAGTTCTAGCTGTGATGTCATTAGCATCTCATTGCCTTGGGCACCAACTCAGGAGAGAGATTCTTAAGCAGTCCCAGAATCCTACAGGAATGGTACCAATTTACTTCATAACAACTAATTCACCTTCATGACCTGTCAGTTTCCAGCAGTAGAGCAGATCCTGCATGAGGATGGTCAGTCACTTTTATCATCCTCCTATGCTCCTGAGTCTAGGTGGGTCAATATGTACATGCCTAAGGCCACAGGCACATCCACAAAGAGATTTTGAACACTGAGGATGCCAATAATCTCATACCACAATATTCTATTGGGGAAATTCATCCACTGTGTGCTGTAGGATACAGATTTAGCCTAAAGCAAATGGCATTTATTTATAGCAAACTGTATTTGCAGAATGCTTTGCAGTTTGGGGGTTGTTAACGACATTGCAGGTTGGCTGTTCTTCTACTTGTAAGAAAGCTAAGTGTGATGAGGACCCCAAAGCCTCCCCTGAGAGCAATAGGGTGAATTTTGCAAACGGGGCTGAGTCGGGCGGGGGGGGAGCACACTTGGGTCAGAAGTTACCTTTGTGAGTTATATTCTTTTAAGACCTTAATTGTAGCTTATTTTTGTCCAGAAACTGTGTATTTGTTGAAATAGAATATTCATTTTTATTAAGAAACAAGATAGTGTCTCAAATTACTAGAGCATTTCTACCCAGGATCTAGAGGGCAGAAGAGGGACGAAGTAAGAAAGGACTGTCATTGGAGTGGACATGGAAGAAGGTGGCCTTTGAACCATAAGGAAATAAGGCAGAGACTCTTCCCTCCACTCTCCACACACAGACCTCGCCACCACCCACTCCAACACTGAGCTGGGGGTTAAAAGCAAATGTCAAAGCTCAGACTCTCCTGAAGCTTTTAGGTTTGAACTCTTTCACTCCCCACAGACACGTTGGTTATTGGTGCTCTCTTTGGGCAAAGGGAGATTTATCTGGGCTTTCACCACTGGACTCCATCATTTTAAGGAGTATTTCCCGATTGTATCTTTAATGGCGCATGGAAAATGCATTTCCTTTTTGAAAAATCTCTCTCATACACACACATCTATTCTTCGCTGGAGCCTGAATAGATGGCTTTGGGGAGTTAGCTGCTCATTACTTCTGTGTAAATCTCGCTCCTCTCTAGACAGCTCCATCCTGCATGATGAGGGGACCAGAGGGGCAGTTCGTCTTGGCCTCCAGCAGGGCCTGCTCTATATGGGCTTGAATATTATCAGGAGAAGGAAAATACAGTTCTGATGAAAAGAGTTTGGTGGCCTCTCACCATCTTCCTCTGTAAACCCCTTCCTGTGCCTCTCTACGTCCTAATCTTACACCAATCCAGGGCTGAAGGATACTGAAGGGGATTAGTTGCATCTTGATTTTAATTGGGAAAGCCAGAAGACGGAACAAGGGGAGCAGCCCCTCAACTGTTTACAGTGATTGCAAGCCTTAATGAGGCAGCGCTGGAGGGCAGAGAGGCTGTCACTCAGCTCGACTGCGTTTGGGGTTGCAGTGCCCTCTCGTGGCCCAGTTTGTCTGTCAGATGGTGCACCCTAAGTGATGAATGGGCAGGGGTTATATGTCTTATATACGGATGTGTATGTAGGGTGTGGGGGTAGTTTCTGGGTGTTTGGGGAGTAAAAGTGAGAGAAAAGAAATTTGGTGGCATATTATTTCCCCCTTGAAGTAAACTATACTCCATGTGAAGGATATGGAGGGGGAATTTTTTTTTTTTTTTGCGGTACGCGGGCCTCTCACTGTTGTGGCTTCTCCCGCTGCGGAGCACAGGCTCCGGACGCGCAGGCTCAGCGGCCATGGCTCACGGGCCCAGCCGCTCCGTGGCATGTGGGATGTGGGATGTGGGATCCTCCCGGACCAGGGCACGAACCCGTGTCCCCTGCATGGGCAGGCGGACTCTCAACCACTGCGCCACCAGGGAAGCCCCTGGAGGGGGATTTTTATTTCCCTTTAGAGTTTTATTTTCCCTTCCTTGTGTCTCTCACAATTATGTCTCTCACTCTATATTTTTCTCCTTAGGATAAGTTTTATGGATTTGTTTACTCAGCTTTTTATTATTTGATTGAAAGGAAATTGTACCATGGCTTTTTGTTTGTTTGTTTTAAAGTAGCCAGGTGTTATTTTTCCGTAAGTTTATTTTCTGTGGTACCAAAGTGGCCACACCGGATTGATCACGCCTTTTCTTTCCTCACAGAAGTCATTTTAGAACTGATATCACCATCTAGTGGTCATTTCATAGAAATGCTTCTCGCAGCCTCTGTTGAATACTTTCTCAACCAGGAGGTTGAGATGAAGCGTGGATGGATAATGAAATGCTTGTGAGGGTCAGGAGGGCCAGCAAGAGACCCTCCAGCTCCCCGGCAAGGCTTGCACAGTGAAATGTTTTAATTCTTATCTTGAAAAGAAGCATGGTCTCTACTGATTTTTTTTTTTTTCATTTACTTTCTCAATGAACGAGGGCCTGTTTTTCTAGAAATCACATCACAGTTGCAAAGCTCTCACCCCACCCCTACTTATCGCAGCCCAGTTCATACAGCCTGTTGAAGAAGATTGGAGGCCTGGCCAGGGGCTGGGTGAGGAGAGTCCTGCCAGGTCGTGGCCGCTTTACAAACCCTCCCAGTGGGGTTCACTGAGTTTCATGAGCCTGAATGTCAATCAAGATGTACACATGGCTTGGAGTTGACTCTGGGGCTAGCTGGTGTGGGCTTCTGGACTTCCTGTTGGAGGCCATCTTTCTTGGTTTTGGTGTGTGTGGTTATGCAATTCTCTTATAACCTAGCAAGGGCTTGAGCTCAATCTTTGATCCGTTATTAAACAAAAGGCACGTGTGAAATAAATTATATTCCATATTTATAGTTTCTAAGTGAGCCTTCGCCTTTGCACACAGAAGGAATCTGGTGTCAATGGAGCTGCTGGTAAAAATGCCTCATCTGCACAGTGATGATGCTCATGTGGGAAACAACAGTTCTGAAATGCCTCTGGACACTTCCAAATGGTCTTACATTACATCGCAAACAAGGGGAGGATAACAGTGCTCCCTGAGCCCCATAAGAGGGAACTCTGCTATGAAGTCATAAGTCGTATCTCACAATTACCTTCTGGAACCACTTTGCAACTCCTTCCAACCAGTTTCCCCAAAGATCTGGACCCTCAAGCTTGGCACTCTTGATGAGCCTGAGGACCAGAAGGAACATTCTGTGTCTGCCTATTGTTTCCAAAAGCCCAGCCATCTCCCTGAAATTGTTTCATGTGCGGGCATACAACTGTGCACAGAGGACCAGGGCTCTCCTAAGGAACCCAAAGCTTTTTGTTAGCAGATCTGCTTCCATCCTTCTTTAGACTTAATAAATTAACTGAAAAATCATGAAGGCTTGGAAGAGAAATATCAAGCAATGCTTTCTTCCATAGGGAAAAACTCTTCTGGTAGGCATTTCCAATGTTTGTCACCAAAAATAAATCAAGAGCTTCCCCAAATACCTTTTACTCATCAATCAAGGGCAATGTGGACCCATCTTTCAGGCTTTGTAGTGCAAGTCTTTTTTAAAAAGTCAAACTTCCCTCTGTATCTTTAATACATTGATTAATAATGAAGCAGAGAAGTCCTGTTATTCCCTATGACTTAACGGCTTCAGAATCAGACAAGACTGGATCCAAATTTCACATCTCACTATATACTAGCTGTGTGATCTTGAGGCTCTTGGCCTCACTTTCCTCATCTATAAAATGGGTGGAATGATAGAGCTCATGCAGAGGGTTGTTATAGGGGTTAAGGGAGATCTTTAACAGATCTCACTTTCACTGTACAGACTTGATAAATCTTACTGATAGTTATGATTAAAACTATGATGATGATGCTTCAACATGCACTAGCCATTGTGTTTTGTGCTCTAAAAATAGTTGGCTGTTTATTTATAACCCAATGCTAGAGGTAGGTATTATTAATATCTTCATTTTTGGGTGAAGAAAATGATTCATAGAACAATCACTGCTACTATTGTTTATATTATTGATGACAGCCATAAATCCTGCACAGAGACGGCAGAAGCATCCATCTGAAAGGATCCATGGTGCTGATGATTCTCAGAAAGGAAGAAAACCTGGTCACATATTTGGAAGGGTCATTTCCAGCTGTGTGGGTTTCTGGGAGGACGTGTTCCCCACATTGAGTGGGATAACAGCATCACATTCTTACCCCCTCAGAGTCATTTTCTGACCTGTCAAGGACTCGAGTCTAGCACTCAGGGGCCACGAGGCCATGCAAGTCCCTGCTCTTTCACCTCCCTCACTGTCCCTTTTTATTTTGTGTCTGGCAGGCAACTCCCCATCCGACGAGTCAGAGGAGCGGGAAAGAGACCCCAAGGTGCTGACATTCCCAGAATACATTGCCAGCTTGTCAGAGTCTGGCACCAAGCGCATGGCAGCTGGAGTCCGCATGGAGTGCCAGAGCAAGGGACGGTGCCCCTCGTCCTGCCCCCTGTGTCATGTGACATCCAGCCCTGACACCCCTGCCGAGCCGGTTCTGCTGGAGGTGACCAGAGCAGCCCCCATCTATGAACTGGTCACCAACAACCAGACGCAGAGGGTAAGAGGCCTGGGACTCGGGGTTCAAGGTGGCATCAACAACAACAGAGGGCTTTCCAAATGGCCTGAGCGGGTGACAGGGTCAGCTGAGCTCAAGGCTACAATATGGAGAGTGAGACTTTTTATTTAACTACTCCAGCCACCTAATTTGCTTAGATTTGCATTTTTGCATATTAAATCAAATCAGTGCATCTGCAACACACATGGTGATGACTCAGGGGTCACCGCGTGGCATTTGTACAGGTCTTTGAGCAACAGGGCTGGAAGGAGGAAGGGAGATAAGGAGGCATAGCAATCACAGTCACCAAAGCTTTGTTCAGAAAGCCTCAGGGGGTGGTCGTGGGAGGGGACTCAGCAGTACCACCCCCTTGTTGGCAAGGCAAGTGGACCAGCTCCCCTAACTGATCCAAGACTGGGTCAGCTAGGCTAGAAGGAGCACATTAGGTACAGATCCCCAAGGGAAGGCTCTGCCCACCTTAGTCTGGAGGGGGTTGGTTTTCTGCCCATCACCCTGACTCTTAAGAACAAAACTCCACGTCCATGCAGATCTTTCTGCCGTATATCATGCAGCGGGGTCATGACATTTCCCAGCCACTCCTCTCTTTCCTCTGCCCTTCCCTTTCCCAAGATGCTAGCAGGAAATGAATGGACCCAAAAGGGTCATAAGCTAAATAAATGCAGCAGAGGCAGTGACTTGCCTCATTTCCTAGCTCTCTGATCTTCTCAAGGACGTTAAGAACAGAGCGGGTCAAAACACAGACAACAACAACAACAATGACAAAAATAAAAAACACAAAAGCTCAGGGTGGGGGACTTCCGAGACTAGGCAAAGCCACTGTGGGGAAAAGATATTGTAGAGTCACAGCAGGGAGCTGCTTGCCTGCCTGAGAGGTGTGTCTCTCCAGGTGGGGTGATAATTGCTTTCTCTTTTCTCTTTCAAGGGACACCTGGTGCGTCACAGTTTGTTTCATAGGTGATGCTCAAACCAACAGGAGGGGTTTTGCATGTGTGTGTGTTTCTCTCGCCTCTCTGCCTCTGCTACAGATACTTCATTGAGTGTTTGAAAATAAGGTTTTTCACAGGAACAAAAAAGATAAATCGTTCCTTTGGCCTGCAAATTTCTCTTCAATCTGATAGAAGTGACTATGGGAAGAGAAGTGGGAGAGAAGAGACCACTGGAGGTGGGCTTGAAAGGATGAGGAGAAGGAGGGGCTTGTGTCACCATGGAAACCCCAAAGCTGCAGTGCTTTTAATCCAATGCCCAGCCCTCCCCTTACGTGTCCCACTCTGTCTTCTGTGAGCACCCAAGGCTGCTTCTGTGAGCACCCCAGGACCTCCTGTGCACTTGCCTGGGAGCAGCAGAATCAGGGAGCTCACGCATAGAACCATCCTATGGGATAGGGCATGCGAAGCTGCACACAGGGAAGAGCTTGGCGGGAGAGGGGGGGCCTGGAGCCCCTGCTTCCTGCCGGGCCAGTACCAGCAGAATGAGGAAGCTGAAGGAAGTTTTGCCTTTAGCAACGCCCCTTTCTGGATCCCCTGCTTGCCAGAATTTAGCCCCTCTCTGTCTCCCTGCACTGGTCTTAGGAGAGTGGTTGAGAGATACCTCCCATCTGGCCATATTTTGAGCCTTTGATTTCTAAACACATAGAAAGGTGGCCTGAGCAGGAGTTCGGTCACCATATCTTCTCTCTTCTTCCTTAGACATTGTCTGTGTTCATCATTCTCTCCACTCCTCTGCTTTTCTTTCTAATTGTGCCCTTTCTACGAAGGAATAGAGAGGAGGAGTGATGAAGCAAAGGACCAGAGGAGGGGAGCTAAGTCCTGGCATTAGTAACTCGGTGTGTTCCTATCCCTACCTGTATGGTAGGTGTTCAGGCCAGTTTTCCAACCTCTTGGCCTCATTGTCTTGCTTCTGTCGGACTAAATAATCTCCAATGCCATATTTCAGTCTAGTCTGTGATTGCAATTTAGAAACAAGTAGGTCAAACCATAGGACAAACCAGGTGTCTCATACCCAACAAACTTGAGGTCACCAGCTTCCACCCTAAATTATACCTGCTTGTGCTTCCACTTCAGTGAATGGCATTCTTTTCTACCAAGTTGCCCAAATTGGAGAGCAGGGATGCTTCCTAGAATTTTCTTGTCCCTAACATCTAATCCATCATCTAGGGCCACAAATATCTCAAATCCGTCCTCTTTTTATTATACCCCCTGTCACAGCCTAACTATTTCAGTCATCCATTGTAATATCAGGCCACCATCTTCTTGTTACAGTAGCCTTCTTACTGGTTTCCCTGTTAGACCAGTCAGAGTCATCTAACTAATTAGTCTTAAGGCTAATATGGACTTCTGATCATATAGCAGCAAGGTAATTCAGTGGCTCTGCAGAATCTATTGAATAAATCTAAAGTCCTTAGCACATCATTACAAGGGCAGTTCACTCTCCGATTTTGTTTTCGCTTACGTGGTTAGGCTGTACCCACTCTATATGCTTTATCCTCCAAAATTTAACTCCTTGTACCTCCTTAAACAAAATGCATTTTCTCCCATGCATCTGGCCCTTCAGACTTGCAACTCTTTCTCCTGGAAGTGCCTTTTCCCACATTACTGCCACTGGCAAACTCTTACTGTTACTTCCAAGTTTCAGCTCACACATGACTCTCCCTTACACTCCCAGGCCAACCCGATGTTCCTTCATGTAGCTCCCACTGTATATGTGCATACATCTTTTAAAGCATGCATCACCTACTATCCTAGTGTTTATATAGTTGTTCACTCTCCTCTAGACTATGAGAAACATTCTCTTCTATGGAATCCCAGTGCCCAGCAGTAGTCACACATAGTTGGCATTCTACAGAATGAATGAACGAAATGATGAATAAATGGACAAATGAATGGATAGATGAACTTGGCTTGAAAGTTCAGCTACTTGGACTTACCTGGTGGCGCAGTGGTTAAGAATCCGCCTGCCAATCCCCGCCTGCAGGGGACATGGGGTTTGAGCCCTGGCCCGGGAAGATCCCACATGCCTCAGAGCAATTAAGCCCATGCACCACAACTACTGAGCCTGCGCTCTAGAGCCCACAAGCCACAACTACTGAGCCCGCGTGCCACAACTACTGAAGCCTGTGTGCCTAGAGCCTGTGCTCCACAACAAGAGAAACCACCGCAGTAAGAAGCCCACGCACAGCAAGGAAGAGTAGCCCCCGCTCGCCACAACTAGAGAGAACCTATGTGCAGCAACGAAGACCCAACGCAGCCAAAAATAAAGATAAATAAATTTATATATATAAAAAAAGTTCAGCTGCTTTCCTTAGAGAAAAATAATAAAAATTGGAAAATTCGATTTCTTTTCTGGAATCAGGATTAAATCTAATAACAAGGATTCCTATGCAATGCCAGGCACATTGTAGGTACTAAGAAAAATGTAGTCTTCCTTTCTCTTCCTTTCTCAAAGCGTTCCTTCTTGATTCCTCTCTTGCGCCCTCATCCTACCTACACAGTTACCTCTCGCCCAGGATTTAGAGAGTAGGAACTCTCAGCGAATGGTCTGAAACGGCATTTAGAATGTTTGTCATCAACGTATTGTCACCGATACCTTTGGGAGGAAAATCTGATCAGGTTGCTCCCCTGTTTGAAACACTTTGATGGTTTCCTGTTGCTCTCAGAATGTGACACCCACCCCCACATGGTGTCCTAAGGACTCTCTGTAATCGGCCTGCCACCCTCTCACTTTCTTAGCATCTCTTTGCCCCCGCCCCCACTCTGTCTCTTACAGCAAGATGAACTTTTTCTCAGTTGATTTTAGAAGTCAAGTTTCTTGCAGACTAAAGTCTTCTTAATATTGTTTTTTCTACCTGGAATACTTCCCCAAGCTTTGTGACCGGATTGCTCTTGACCTATCCCTCCAAGCTCATGGAGGCCTTCCCAAACTCCTCTGTGAGATTGGCCCCCTCCTTGTCCCTCCTGCCACCATTTCACCCTTTTTGGAGCCCTTATCACAGTTCTGGTTATTTATATAACTTTTGTTTGTTTATTATTTAGCTGTAAGACAATGCAAGCAGGGGCCATATATATCTTATGCACTGTATCCTTAGTGCTTAGGACAGGAAATCATCCCTACAGGTACTTAGCCAATAATAGTTGATTGAAGACTGTAAAGCAGCAGCCATGATGTCCTCTTTATTCTGCTCATCTCAAAGGATGTCTGTTTTCCTAGTTAAAAAAAATACACCTTTTGATTTGAATTTGGTTTAGTCAGGTAAAGCATAAAGTGAGCACCTACTGTGAACTGGTATTCATCCTGGGAGCTGGTGGATACAGTGTTAATCAAGAGAGCTTTATGTTTCCATCAAGCCTGAGATGTAAAATCCGTCCTGTTACCCATTTACTAACCTGTGACCATGAGCAAGTTACCTAACCTTTTGGACTCTAAGTGTCCTCCACTGTGAATCATGATAACTGTCTAACATGGAGCTCAAATTAAAGTGTTACTGAACCAAACTCGGGTCTGCTCACCCGCTCACAGTAAAGCCAATCTACTGACACCAGATTGTGGTGAAGGAAAATGCAGCGTTTATTGTAAAGGTGCCAATACAAGGAGGACAGGTGGCTTGTGCTCTAAAACTCCAAACTCCCCAAAGGCTTTCAGGAAAACAATTTTAAAGCCCAGGTGAGGGAGAAGGGTTGCAGGGTGTGTGATCAACTTGTGCACAATTCTCTGATTGGTTGATGGTGTGGTAACAGGCCGGTGTCACAGGGGTTAACATTATCAGTCCTTCGGCTCCAGGAGGCCTGAGGGCTACTTGCTCATGGTCATCAAGTAGTTAACATCTTCCATTTGCTGGGGGGTTTTCACATCTGTAAAACAACTCAGGAAGTATGCATCAGATACTATTATCTAGGCCCTTCAGAGAGGAGCTAAAGCAGAGGATATGGGGGAGGGGGTCTGCCCCCAGAAGGCCCCATACCATCTGCTCCCTTACAAAAGTGTTAGCATTTAAAGGGCTTTGTATCCTTAGGTAGGTTTATTCCTAGGTATTTAATTCTTTTTGTTGCAATGGTAAATGAGTGTTTCCTTAATTTCTCTTTCATATTTTTCATCATTAGTGTATAGGAATGCAAGAGATTTCTGTGCATTAATTTTATATCCAGCTGCTTTACCAAATTTATTGACTAGCTCTAGTAGTTTTATGGTAACATCTTTGGGATTCTCTATGTACAGTATCATGTCATCTGCAAACAGTGACAGTTTTATTTCTTCTTTTCTGATTTGGATTCTTTTTATTTCTTTTTCTTCTCTGATTGCTGTGGCTAAAACTTCCAAAACTATGTTGAATAATAGTGGTGAGAGTGGGCAACCTTTTCTTGTTCCTGATCTTAGTAGAAGTGGATTCAGTTTTTCACCACTGAGAATGATGTTGGCTGTGGGGTTGTCATATATGGCCTTTATTATGTTGAGGTAAGTTCCCTCTATGCCTACTTTCTGGAGAGTTTTTACCATACATTGGTGTTGAATTTTGTCAAAAGCTTTTTCTGCATCTATTGAGATGATCATATGTTTTTTCTCCTTCAATTTGTTAATATGGTGTATCACATTGATTGATTTTTGTATATTGAAGAATCCTTGCTTTCCTGGGATAAACCCCACTTGATCATGGTGTATGATCCTTTTAATGTGCTGTTGGATTCTGTTTGCTAGTACTTTGTTGAGGATTTTTTCATCTATGTTCATCAGTGATATTGGCATGTAGTTTTCTTTTTTTGTGACATCTTTGTCCGGCTTTGGTATCAGAGTGGTGGTGGCCTTGTAGAATGAGTTTGGGAGTGTTCCTCCCTCTGCTATACTTTGGAAGAGTCTGAAAAGGATGGGTGTTTGCTCTTCTCTAAATGTTTGATAGAATTCACCCGTGAATCCGTCTGCTCCTGGGCTTTTGTTTGCTGGAAGATTTTTCATCACAGTTTCAATTTCAGTGCTTGTGATTGGTCTGTTTATATTTTCTATTTCTTCCTAGTTCAGTCTCGGGAAGTTGTGCTTTTCTAAGAATTTGTCCATTTCTTCCAGGTTGTCCATTTTATTGGCATATAGTTGCTTGTAATCTCTCCTGAGCCTTTGTATTTCTGCAGTGTCAGTTGTTACTTCTCCTTTGACAGAAGACCTGTATGCAGAAAACTATAAGACACTGATGATGGAAATTAAAGATGATACAAACAGATGGAGAGATATACCATGTTCTTGGATTGGAAGAATCAATATTGTGAAAATGACTATACTATTCAAAGCAATCTACAGATTCAGTGCAATCCCTATCAAACTACCAGTGGCATTTTTCATAGAACTGGAACAAAAATTTTCACAATTTGTATGGAAACACAAAAGACCCCGAAGAGCCAAAGCAATCTTGAGAAAGAAAAATGGAGCTGGAGGAATCAGGCTCCCTGACTTCAGACTATACTACAAAGCTACAGTAATCAAGACAGTATGGTACTGGCACAAAAACAGAAATATAGATCAATGGAGCAGGATAGAAAGCCCTAGATAAACCCACACAAATATGGTCACCTTATCTCTGATAAAAGAGGCAAGAGTATACAATGGAGAAAAGAGAGCCTCTTCTATAAATGGTGCTGGGAAAACTGGACAGCTACATGAAAAAGAATGAAATTAGAACACTCCCTAACACCGTACACAAAAATAAACTCAGAATGGATTAAAGACCTAAACGTAAGGCCAGACACTATAAAACTCTTAGAGGAATACATAGGCAGAACACTCTATGACATACATCACAGCAAGGTCCTTTTTGACCCACCTCCTAGAGAAATGGAAATAAAAACAAAAATAAACAAATGGGACCTAATGAAACTTCAAAGCTTTTGCACAGCAAAGGAAGCCATAAATGAGACAAAAAGACAACCCTCAGAATGGGAGAAAATATTTGCAAACGAAGCAACTGACAAAGGATTAACCTCCAAAATATACAGGCAGCTCATGCAGCTGAATATCAAAAAAACAAACAACCCAATCCAAAAATGGGCAGAAGACCTAAATAGACATTTCTCCACAGAAGATATAGATTGCCAACAAACACATGAAAGGACGCTCAACATCAGTAGTCATTAGAGAAATGCAAATCAAAACTCTGATGAGGTATCATCTCACACCAGTCAGAATGGCCATCATCAAAAAATCTAGAAACAATAAACGCTAGAGAGGGTGTGGAGAAAAGGGAACGCTCTTGCACTGTTGGTGGGAATGTAAATTGATACAGCCACTATGGAGAACAGTATGGAGGTTCCTTAAAAAACTAAAAATAGAACTACCATACGACCCAGCAATCCCACTACTGGGCATATACCCTGAGAAAGCCATAATTCAAAAAGAGTCATGTACCACAGTGTTCATTGCAGCTCTATTTACAATATCCAGGACATGGAAGCAACCTAAGTGTCCATTGACAGATAAATGGATAAAGAAGATGTGGCACATGTATACAATGGAATATTATTCAGCCATAAAAAGAAAGAAAATTGAGTTATTTGTAGTGAGGTGGATGGACCTAGAGACTGTCATACAGAGTGAAGTAAGTCAGAAAGAGAAAAACAAATACTGTATGCTAACACATATATATGGAATCTAAAATAAAAGTTGGTTCTGATGAACCTAGGGGCAGGATAGGAATAAAGATGCAGATGTAGAGAATGGACTTGAGGACATGGGAGGGGGAAGGGTGAGCTGGGATGAAGTGAGAGAGTGGCATGGACATATATACACGACCAAATGTAAAATAGATAGCTAGTGGGAAGCAGCCACATAGCACAGGGAGATCAGCTCTGTGCTTTGTGTCCACCTAGAGGGGTGGGATAGGGAGGGTGGGAAGGAGACGCAAGAGGGAGGAGATATGGGGATATATGTATATGTATAGCTGATTCACTTTGTTATCCAGCAGAAACTAACACACCACTGTAAAGCAGTTATACTCCAATAAAGATGTTTTAAAAAAAATAGGGAAAAAAATAAATTAAGGGCTTTGTAAATTCTAAAGCTCTACACAAATCATAGTGATAACAGAGAATCCCTGCTCCCTTGAGGCTCCCAATCCAAGGAGGGGGGTCAGTATGGACTTCATGTCATCTCTTCTAACCTGGGATGGATGGGACATAGGATACTGGCTTTGGACTTGGACATGTTGATTTTTGCAGGATTATCTCTTCTTTTTCTTATCCTCTTCTCTTTTTTTCTTTCCTTTAATTGTTTGGCCTAAAACTTTCCAGGATAGCTGTTTCATTTCTCTAATTTATCCATTATGTGTGGGTGCAGTGAGGATGAAACAGAGGGAAGAGAATCAAAGGAAAAGCAGAGGCTGCAGAGGTTGAGCTGACCTGGAGAGAAAGCCCTGAGCTTGCCCTGCGGCTGTCTCAGGCTCTCCCCAACCCTGGGCTGGGGTTGAAGCAGCAGGGCCTCACACAGGGCTCAGTGCCTGTCAGGACTCAGTTCCTCACCAGGGACTTGCCCCTCTCATAAGTCCTGTTCCCTCAGTGATCTAATTGTATCTTGTTGTCCTTTAATTGAATAGTGAATATCTGCTGTGAAACCACTGTATGTAAAGAATTACTCTAGATTCTATGTTATTTACAAGCTTCCACATAAGACCCAACCCTGTCATTCAAAGACAAGAACAGTTGCTGTTCTTTATTGATGACTAACATGTACTATTTATATGCAACTAATGTGTGCATAGCATAGGCACTATGCCATGCCCTTTGGCATGTATTTATTTCATCTAATTGTCACAACATCCTTATAAGGAAAGTGCTGTTTTTATCCCATTTTACCATTGAGGAGCCTGAGTTTATGTAATTTGCCCAAGGTCACATGGCAGTGGTTGGCAGAGCTGGAGTTCTCACCTAGAGGGACTGCCCCGGAGCACAGCTCTTAGCCTGTGTGTCACATGGTTTCTACCTTCTATGAGGAACGAGAGGTCTAATGCATAATCACAACACAAAGCAGAACTGCAAAAATATTGTAAGTGAGATACAAGACATGCTGAAGGAATGCAGAGGAAATACTGGGGCAGGGTGAAGAGGGCAGAGAAGGATGCTCAGAGAGGCATTTGAGAAAAGGCTGAGTGCCTCTGGCCTGAGAGAGAGTGGTCAAGACTGGCCCTGCTGAGCGTATGGGGAAGAGGTCATGTCTCTAGAGCCCTAGGTGTGGAATGATGGCGCGGAATGGGAGGGAGGGAGATGCGAGGTGGAATGAGACTTGATTCCAAGATGACAGCCCTCAACCACAGGGATGAGCTATTATGCTAATGAGACAGAGACACCCTACAGGTCCTACAAGGTCCAGGCTTCCCAGAAACACTCTTCTGGGGTAGAAGTAAATGGAGACATGGTGCTACAGGCTGCTGACTGGAGTTATTTAGGGCCAAGCAGAGCCCTGATGCTGTGTCTCTTGACTCTGGGGACCCAGCCCTGGCTCCCTGATGCTTACTCTTTTCTCTGCCCCCTCTTGCAGCTCTTGCTGGAGGCCACCATGAGCTCCCTCTGGTGCTCCGGGACCGGAGATGTCATCGAGGACTGGTGTCGATGTGACCCCACTGCTTTCGGAACTGATGGACTCCCTGCCTGTGCGCCTCTCCCACAGCCCGTGTATGATTCCCTTTCTTGGCCTTTCTCTTGCTTGTGTGTCTCGCCATTATTCTGCAAACATATTTTAAAGAGTGTCTACTCTTTTCCAAGCAATGGGCTTGGTACTGGGGAACAGAAAGAAAAACATGGTGCAGTACCTGCCTTCAGGGCGCTTTCAGTCTTCTAGGGAGGCAGGTGAACCAATTTAACAGTAGCAGAAATGGTAGGATAAGAGTTATATGAGACATTTAAAGACAGTGTGAAAAGGGAACAGTCAAGTCTGAATTTGAAGAATAGTGAAGGCTTCATAAAGGACATAGCACTTGAATTTCTCCCCAAAGGTGGAGAAAGCAGGAGAGCACGGCTAGAAGAAAAGAGGGGTAAATGTAATGTTCCCATGGAGGAAGACAGAGGTCAGTAATAAGACCCAGGACAGCAATACACTTACCGGGTGTCAGGCACAGTGTGAAGCAGTTAGGTACTGTTATCACCCCCCCACCCCCACCCCCCTTTAATAGACAGGGAAATGGATTCAGATGGCCTGAATAGTTTTTCCATGGTCATAGAGCAGGAAGCAGGGCCATAGCTAAGAGACCGTGATCTTAACCATAATACTGTAGTACACAGAGGATACAACTCAGAGATGACCTTGGGTAGAACCAGCGGGGTTTGGTGACTGATTGACTGTGGGAGTGAGAGGAAGGAAAAGTGGAATGGACTCAAGACTTATGACCTCAGCGGGAAGATGAGTAGGCTACAGCTGAGAAAAGAAGCGTCCCAGGATAAGCAGGTTTGAGGAGGAGGTTGGTTCCCTTTGGACCTGCCTGAGAATTATAGTGGGGCAGTCCTATAGAGATAGTCAGCAGTCATGAGGAAAAATGATCTGGAGCCCTATAACAAAGCAAACACTCGAGATAAGAAGATTGAACTCAGCCCCAAAGACATGAGAAATGGAACCACAGCTATGAGAAAGGACGCTCCAGAATGACTGTCATCTGGGAAGAGCAGAGGGTCAGGGATGTGCATTCAGGGGCATCTGCCTTTGAGGGGTGAACAAAGTACAAAGGGCTGCAAAGGTGGCTGAAAATGAACATGTCCAGTTTTCATAGACTCGGAGGAAGGCTGAACAGAACTGGCTGAACTCATGTAAAGGGCAGGAACCCCTGTTAGCCTCGAATGTGGCATCTGCCATGGGAGTGAAGCACAGAAATGCTGTGTCTAATAACAAGGGATGGTAGGGTGAGCTGGAGGATCCTGGATTGGTAAGGCAAAGAGAGCCCAAAGGGAGGATCAGGACTCAGTAACTGGAGGGCTGGGTAAGCAGGAGCCAAATGGCAGGAGGAAACCAGCAAGTGAGAGGCTGGTCTGTGAGCATACTGCTCTCTGGTCTGTTCCATGAAAGTGTGGGTGGGCATTAAAAGGCCAGGACTGAGCAGGAAGAGCATTGAGAAAGAGAACACAGTGGTTCAGGGTCTTTACAAGCCAATGTCTTCTTTTGTCTACAGACCTTCTCTAGGTGGGTCATTTTAGACACACCAGCCATTGGCTTCTTGCTCTTTACAGCCATGACTTAGACCTCTTAGCTCAAAAGAGAGTCAAGCTCATTATTAGTAAAAGGTCTTTCTTTTGGCAGAAAGGGAACTCTAGAAGATGGTGCTTCTAGACTGATTCACCAACTAAGAAAGCTACCTTTGACACACAACGCTAAAGCTACCAAATTGTTATCATCAGGTGGATGCCAGATCCAGCCATTTGTGTCCTAGGGCTGATTTCATTTCTAAATCTGCATTTACTAAATGTCATAGCAAAAGAGATCAAATTGGGCTAAATTTCCATAAACAGGAACATCTACAAAGGACTTCACTTTTCTTGTCAACTCTAATCACTTCTTCCAGCAGCAAACCGTAATTTCTTGAATATTTATCGGTAGTTGGATATAGGAATGCATTCTAGTTTTACACAAGCCTGTTTAAATCATACACACTCCTATTTCTCAGTAGAGGCCAGCCTTAGTCCATATTTTCACGGAATCTGAGTTCTCAGTAAGGCTTAGTTACTTACTTAAGCTTCCTAATGCTTTTTTCTTCAAAATAGTCCTCGGCATATGATTCTAATTAATGAATATCCGCACTGTTTTGGGTCTGTTCCATCTTTAATGTCATATGCAAACTATGCACTCCCTCACGGTAAGCCACTAAAGAGCATGTGGTTTGTGTTATTTTCCCACCAGCTGAATTCCTTACTCTTGCTCCCACAGCTTCCCATGATTTCTTGTTAAAGTTCTTATCACACGTATAATTTGTATGTTGGTCTAGTGCCCACTCCATAAAAGAAGGGGCTGGAGTTGGCTTTTGCACCAGTGCATCTTCAGCACCGAGCACATTCTGAGAAATAGTGGGTGCTTAGTAAATATTTGTTGAATTGAAATTGAACATTGCTTTGATGGGATCCATCCACGGTACCTTGCCTGGGGATCCTTGAGACCAATGACACATCTGGTGAGCTGAGTGGAGGCTAGAGCACCAGGATTATGGGTGGCCATGAGATACGGGAGCCGAGGTTGGGAATGAATGGCAGAGACTCATGTAAGGGAGGGAGGCTGGCGTGAGATAAACGGGGAAAACTCCCGAAAGCCAGTGGTCTAGGAAGAAACGGGACAAGAAGCAAGTGAGAAACCTAACACACACACATGAAGTCCGAACAAGGCAGAGAATGGAAACGTCTTGGATCATTAGAAGATCCATGCCAATGAATGTTAATAGTGCTTATTGAGTCTCTACAAGGCATAAAGGGTTATGAGGTGGTAGAGTGGTCAAAATGGACAATTTACACGACACGAGGAGACAGTGAATTGGGAAAAGCAAGGAAAGACTAGAGTCTGGAATCAGGATATTCATAGAAACCCAAGAGTAAAGACAGAAACTGAACTCAGAACCTGAGTGTGCAGACGTAGGACAACGCCCTGAGGAGAACTTGACATGTGTCAAACTTTCTCTGGCCCAGTAAAGCCCCCTATGAGCATTACCTGCAAACTGAGCACATGTTAGTACCCATAGCAAGAGGGGAAGCCAGGGTTCTACCAGCAGGGCAATCCTGTAATGTTCTCGAAGCTGAGCTGACTGTCCTTCTTAATGCAGAGCTCTCCCAGACATCACCTTTAGTGGGCCTTGGTATGAGCATTATAGGCACATTTTCTTATTTTTCAAGAGCAAACCCAGGAATTACATTTTCAAGCCCTATAAAGTGCTACTCCAGTGGCCCTATCCACTAACCCTGTAAATTGCAGGCATTCATTCATCTTTGACTCACCTGCTTATTTATTTACTTACAAATCTATGTTGAGTTCCCAATTTGTAACAGGCACTTAGATGAACAAAATATAGACTTTAAGGATCTTCAAGAATCTTTATTTTACAGTGAAGGAGACACACCCTCAAAGAAATCATCCTAGTGGTTGGTTAAGAAAGGTTAGAAGAGTTTATGCTATAATAATAATTGAGAAGGTGGCCAGTGGTGGTATCAGAAGATATCACAGGTCTCGGCTGGGCCCCCATTTCATGTTTCTTGCTGTTTTCACTCAGGCTCAGACTCTCCACGGTTCATGAGCCCAGCAGCACCCTCGTGGTCCTGGAGTGGGGACACTCAGAGCCTCCAATCGGGGTGCAGATTGTAGATTACCTCATCCGTCAAGAAAAGGTCACTGACAGGATGGACCACTCCAAAGTGGAGACAGGTGAGCATCTCCCATTTCACAGGTTCATCTTGATCCAGGGTGGCAAAAAGAAAAGAAAAGGAAAATGTCCTGCCTCCTGGCTTTGCCCTGGGTCCCCAGTATCCCCGGGCAACGTAGGAGGAGCAGGGAGAAGAAGCAGCAGCCATCTTTTCCATTTGAGAGTTTTTGCATAGTGAGCATCTGACAAAGTCTTGTTTTAATTTTGTTTTTGTTTATAAAAGAGGTGTCCATTTCATTGTCTCTAGGCACACAAAGAAACAACACTGCAGTACACTAGTTATCCTAGCCCACAATTAGGAAACAATTCTGTGTTAACCACTGCCATGATTACAGAAAAAAGTTTCTTTGCTAATAATCCCAACTCCCCGCCCCATCCAGGCAAAAGCATGTAGAAACAGATGTGCTTATTACCCCATGTCTTGTCCTAAAGCAAACCTTGCTTTTGCCAGGTACAGCTAGAAGAGAGACGTCTTAAAGGAGTGGAAACACCCCATGAAAAATGTTTCATGCCTTAGTATTTCACTGTCTACACATAGGGAAAGGTGAACATACATCATTCCTAAAACTGACGCATGAGTATGGGCACCAGCAGGATGGTAGCATCCACAGTCTAGTGCAGGGTAAATAGCTTCTGGTGAAACTATCACTGTGGCTTGGAAACATATGCACTGCTTTTGGGCATGGAGAGCTGGCTACGGCTTCTTCCGAGGCCCTTTCCTGATGCGCACAGGTACTGCAAAGTTCTGGCAATGACCATTGACCAGAATAGTTGTTTTCTGCCCAAGCCAAGAACATGTCATAAAAGACCTCGCAGATGTGCTACGTACATCTTGCCTTGGTTGTCTCAGCTAACTCTGGACAGATGGCTCCAAACTGATTAAATATGAAACAGAAAAGACCATTCCTTCTGGGTCTCCTTGCCCTACTAGGAATTTGAGAAGACCGGGGACCGAGTAATTTTAATGTTAAATTCTAACGGAGTCAATCCCAGCCAGGTGTTACTTGGCCATCCCTGTTTCTCATGCCTTTTCTTTCTTTCTTTCTTTCTTTTTTTTTTTTTTTGCGGTACGCAGGCCTCTCACTATTGTGGCCTCTCCCATTGCAGAGCACAGGCTCCGGACGCGCAGGTCCAACAGCCATGGCTCACAGGCCCAGCCGCTGCGCGGCATGCGGGATCTTCCCGGACGGGGACACGAACCCGTGTCCCCTGCATCGGCAAGTGGACTCTCAACCACTGCGCCACCAGGGAAGCCCCTCTCATGCCTTTTCCATTCCTTCCCCTCTGGGCAGAAACGGTGCTGAGCTTTGTTGACGACATCATCTCCGGAGCGAAGTCTCCTTGTGCGATGCCCTCTCAGGTCCCGGACAAGCAGCTCACCACCATCTCTCTGATCATACAATGCCTGGAACCTGACACCATCTACATGTGAGTGACAGACACCTGTCTGGTTATTCCTTACCCTGAATGCCCCCAGACTTTTAGCTGGTTCCTTTTAGCTACTTGAGTTCCTTTAGAGACTTTGAAAAACATGAGCGTCTCAGGTCTTGTCTCAATCAGCATTATAGAGAACCTTCTCGGTACTGGAGGCGGAGGACCAAGAAAGATAGTACAGTCCCATCCTAGTTTGCATCCTAGTTTGCAACAGATAATATAGTCCCATCCTAGTTTGCAACATATAAACAACTAACGTTAACATCAGGTAGATTGAAATTAAAGCTAGATGTAAAAGAGCAAGGAACCTGTTGTAGAAAAGAAAGAAGTGATTCTTTCTAACTAGAGAGGACGTCATCTGAATTAGGTTGTGTAGAATTTCAGTAGGAAGCATAACGCTGGAAAAGGCACACCGGGCAGAGGAAACAGCAAGGGCAAAGGCAAAGAGGCATGCTATGGTGAGCGGCGAGTAGACAACAGGGTAGAAGCAGATAGTGAATAAAGGGGATAGAAGAAAGTGAGCTCGGGAAAATAGAGTGAATGCTGTTAAGTCAGAGGAGATGATTAATTTTGTTTTGGAGGAAAGGAGTAGAATACCAAGAATTCTGCACTAGTGGCATTGAAATAGATAGTTTATAGAGGTGAGAGATGGTCTTTCTTCAAAGAAAGTACAGCGAGCTCCTGTATTGTGGCACTTGGAGCAGCTCTATTCTTTCTGGTAGCTCTTCCCCGTTTCCCTCGGTGCTCTGGGAACAACAGTAAAGTATTTGCAAAGCAGACATAAAAGACACCAAGGGAGGAGAGATAGTGATGGAATCTAAGTCATGACGGGAAAATTGCGGGGGGGCATGGGGGGGCGAAGGCAGAATTCATAGCGATGTCGTTCTGGGACTCTTTGACCCCATCAGTATGAAAAACATTTAACAGTTTACAGATGAGGTCACGGGAACAGAGTCAAGGTTTCTGGAATAAATCATTTCCATTTCCATAGTGGAAGAGTTCAAAGATGAAAAGCACTAGAAATGTGAGTGGCATGGATTGCAAGACGAACTTAGATGCTCAGGCTGAATTTCTTCAGCACAGGAAGGAGATGTAACCAAGGGGCCAGGCTGATGAGGGTAAAACACATAAAGACAAGTGGTATTCTGGAGGGGTTGGAAAATATAGAGAGACGTAAATGATAACAGTAGGACAAGGATTCTCATCCGCTGGCCTGAGATTTGGGCATTCTGGCCCTTCATCAGGAGGGGAGCAGGTAAAAGGAACAAAGATTGGGAACACGGAACTCCTAACCCGCTGTAAATGCCTCAGACTCAGTGAAACTGGAATTTCCATTTATAATGAGGGCTCAGTAATTCCTGTCACTAAGTAACACATGTTAATGAGGAATTTCAAAGTTCCTACAAGCACGAGGCTGGCATGGTTGCCCGTTAGGAGTGCCAGCCCTTACCCACTCTGGGACCCTCCTCATATGGGCCTGGGTCTGGCTACATTTCACAGAGACCCGAGGCCGATGGCTTCTCCCACTCTGCTATCCTAGGTGAGCTTCTAGTGTCTCCCTCTTAAGTCTTGTAAAACACAAACGTTCTGTCAAGATGGATTGCTGAGGAAATTAAAGAGACAGTGCACTGGGCAAAGGGGAAAAAACAGCCAATCTCCACTAGGTGGCGCTGCAGATCATGTGCAGAGAGCATGCAGGCGGGCCTGGGAGAGACGTTCCTCCTCGCAGAGCCATCGAGTGGACCAGAGCTTCAGTCCCTGGTGCAAGGACAGGAGCCCTGCGTTAAGAGTTGAGAACACATGGGCCCCAAACCTGATTTTGTTTCTAACCACTAAGTGATTAAGCAGAACACTGAACGTTTCTGCAACTAAGTTTTCTTATCCATAATATGGAGGAAGGCAGCCTTCATTTATGGAGGGTTCACTACGTGTAGGTGCTTCTGGGAACCACCACCCCCGACCCTGTGAGATTAGGGCTATTGTTCCCATTTTATAGATGAGGAAACTGAGGTTCAGCAACACTGAGTAACTTCCTCAGAATCACACAGCTTGTTGTCTGGGTGTGGCGGGTGGTTAAGAATTGAATCAAGGTTTGCATTCTCTTATCTGCGTCTCACTCTCCAGCCAGTCCAGGCTACTGGAAGGATCAAGCATGATCTTATAACTCACGTGCAAGCATAGAGCTGGCTCTTCACCTGGGGTCCACGGAGGCAGAATGGCCTTTCAGTACAGATGGCTTACTTTGTCATCCTATGCACTTTAATGCATTGGAAAAGCATTATTCTGAGAAGGGTCGACTGTACAAAAACAGTTAAGAATCCCTGGTTAAAAGAGATCTTAAAGTGTGTCTGGTACTCTATCTTCATTTTACAGATGAGGAAACTGAGGCCAGAGTGGGGAAGTGACTCCCCGGCCTTGTAGCCTACCACACCCCACCACAGCGTGCACTCACAGCAGAGCCGCTGCCTTAGGGGGCATGAGACAACAAACAGATAATTCAGAAAAAGGGAGTGGATTTGGAGCCATCCGTAGAAACCACCACACCTGGAGGGGGCAAGTGTGTAAGTCCCAGACAGAGACAGTCAGCCCCTGGCAGGAGGCCCAAGGATGCTCCACGCACTTCAAGTTTCAGTCCTTTAAAACATCAGCCCTGGAGCCAGAGCAGGGCTGCATTGGTTCACACACACACACACGCACGCATGCACGCACACACACGATATACATGTCGTCACACAGGCTCTAACAACAGGCTGAACAGTCCCAGCAGCCAGGCAGAGGTGGAAAGGGCCCGGGAGCTTTGGACAAAACAGTGAATGGACTTACACATTATCCCTCTGGATTGGGAGCAGGGCTTATCTCTTTTGTCCAGTAATTCTGGCTATAATCCTTTTACTATCCTACGAGTGTCCAGTGGTGGAAATGATGCTGCTGACTATAAACGGAGGACCTTCCTGAAATAACTGCACACGACATTTCCACTTGAAATGTGTAGAGTGTTCCCCAGGCTTGCTTCAATAGTAAAAATAACTGGCTACTCCTCAGGGTCCCTCCAGGACCAAGGGAGCTGGGACCGCTGAGGATGGGTTTTTAGGGCAGGCATCCTCTCTACTTAGAAGGATGTGGGAAGACTTTTGTTTCCTAACAAAGGTAAGGGCTTTGCTATTAAAAATGGTAAGGACTTAGGACCCTAATTTTTTTTTACTAATTGCCCAGTGAGAATAGTGAGAATTAATTACAGCACACACAATTTCATCCCAGCCCAAGATCCAATAGAGTTAGTGGGAACTCACAGCAGGATGGAGCACAAAGCAAACTCCGAGGAGTGGGACAAGTGGGAAGGGGTGAGGATTAACTCCATCCCAGGCACTGAGAGAGAGCGTCCATCTATCTGACAGCCACCTAATCTTAGGACATTTCTCATCAC
Source organism: Mesoplodon bidens (assembly GCF_964165515.1). Classification (NCBI taxonomy): domain Eukaryota; kingdom Metazoa; phylum Chordata; class Mammalia; order Artiodactyla; family Ziphiidae; genus Mesoplodon; species Mesoplodon bidens. The sequence continues at coordinate 34,640,501 of NC_138177.1, read as the reverse complement.
AGTCCAGGGAAATTGCTAGAAATTAAAGGTTCAAGGTTAAATAAGGGTGCGCTACAAAAGGTGGCTGGAACCTACCATAGACAGTCTAGGGCAGGTGACCCCTAAGCCTGTAAATATCCAGGCAGACAGCATCATGTAGCCCATGGGCTACATGTAGGCCATGTAGCAAGATGCCAGCCCTGACCTGGAGTCCCAAGGCGATGCTCGGGGCCCTGGGAGGCGGACGGGAAAAGATGAAGCGGGGCCATCTTACAGAGGACAGGACAGCAGGCAGTCTGGATCTCAGGGCGGGGGCTCAGGAGTGTGGGCTCAGACACACAGTTGGGGAGGGACCAGTGAAGGAAGAGAGCACAGAGGTGAGAACCGGGGCCCAGGGCCTGGCTCACACTAGCAGCCCTGTGACTTTGCCAGTGCCTGGGCATCAAACAGGGCTTCCTATCTCCTGACTCTGACGAGAAGGGGCAGCCCGAAGTGGGATCAGGGCAGAGTCTGTAACAAAGGTCAAGCGACCCACCTCTGAGCAGGGAGACGGACTTCCTACACGTCAGGAGCCCTGTCATCAGGGTCTCCGGTGAGAGAGGTTCCCACTCCATGAAGGGTACATGAGGGTGAGGGGGAATTCACCCATCTGGGAACCCCTGATCATGAGGTGCAGGTCTGCAGTCTGCCCTGGGTGCCTCTGGGCCCATCTCTGAGAAACAACTCAAGGTGGTCTGGAACAGAAGGGCAGAGGAGGGAGTGGAGACCTGGCCTGAGACCGGCTTGTGGGATACGACCGGGAAATGGAGCAGGTGCCAGACAGGGCAGAGCGGACATGCTGGCTTCAGGTTTGGTGGCCTCAGTCACAGTTCTAGAAATAGTAGCAAAAGGCTGATCAGGTGTGTATATGGGGGGCGGGGAATGATGAAAAATTGCAGGGGCTGCCATTGCTCGGGATCCAGGCAGCCCAGTGTGTGAGGCTGGATGCAAAGGGCTCACTCAGACCTAGGAGGGGAGGGATGGTGACGGGGGAGAAGCCAGTCCCTGGACTTCGGATCAGGGTGGGAGAGGGGTTTAGTACTAGGTGAGATGGTAGATCTGAACTAAGTAGCAAGACAAGAAGCAGAGGACAGTAGAACGGACAGAGACACCTCGTGCACATAAGATGAGAAAGCCAAGCACCTGGTCCTTGTCCGACTGACAGCAAGGAGGCTGGGCAGTCCCGCGGGAGCGCACGGGCAGGTCTGCACCCAGCTGGGCCGGCACATCCAGTGGGATGTGATTCCAGCATGAGACTGGAGAAGGCAGAGGGAGGGAAAACAACACATCAGGACACACAGGTTCTTAACACTGACCGTTTCCTGGGCTTCTCTGTGGGGAGGCAGTCGTAGATGCAAGGCTGTCTGTCTTTTCTCTGCTGAGAGAAACTTATATTTCCTGGCAGAATCATTAGGCAATTTCCATTTCTTTTCTACCTTATCAGTTCAGCTGTCTGAGGCTCATTTACCTTAACATGTACCTGGCCCCTCTATCTTGGGGCATCTTTCTTCTTTTCATCTCTCTTCCTCCCTGTAGCTCTGCCAAGAGGAAAGAAAATCCAGACTTGCCAATAAATGCAACCTCCCATGGCGACACAGCAAAAGAGAAAGAGACAAGAAAAGCAGCATTAATGATTTGCTTTAGACTCACTAGATTAGTTGTTAGAGGTCCCGGGCACCGACACCAGAGGTTATCTTCATGGTTATATTCAAATTCCTGTCTGAGTAGCAGAACCTGGCGTTGCTCTTAACCTCTCCATCCAGTTCCATCACCCAAGGGGGAAATTTTACATTCAGCCTTTGATGGCCGGGTCTTCATCCTGTGTGTACGTATGTATGTGTGTGTGTGTGTGTGTGTGTGTGTTGAAGGGTGGAGGGGGCTCTTAGAACCACATCTTCTCGTTGCCAGGGGTAGCATAAGGTTTCCACTCTGGACTCCTGGTCCACGGCGGGTAGCATCTAAGTGGGTCAGAAGGAACTGCATGCAGGAAATAGAACCCCTAGTCACAGGCAAGTCAGGACCCCGCAGCTCTGGCGTTTTCACTTCTGACTTAAAGAGGAGAATCGTCCTCAGTGCTCGGCATAAAAGCCTCAAGATGGACAGAACAGAATTAATAAACTTTATGCAGTGTCATTGAGCTCCAGGTACTGCGCTAGGTCCTCCTGTACTTTACTGTCTCATTTAATCATCGCAATGACCTACAAGCAGTTTTCTTATCAGCTCCATTTCACAGAATAGGGAAAATAAAGCTCAGAGGACTTCACTACAACTCCACAAGGCAGGGAGTGGAGGCTTCAGACCCACTGTTTCCACAGATACATGCTCTTTCCCTCAGCTTGGTGGTTGTCAGAATGTAACTGGCATCAGAGTCACCTGGAAGGCTTGTCACAGCACAGATCTTTGTCCCCACCCCTAGAGTTTCTGGTTCAGTAGGTCTGGCATGGGGCATGAGAATGGTCACGACTATCAACTTCCCCGGTGAGGCTGCTGGTCTGGGGACCGCACTTTGAGAACCACTGCTCTACGCCATGAGGTAATATCCTCAAGACAGCACATGACGGCCCAAGACCTACCAGGAAGCAGCCAGGGGCTCTAGACTGCATATACTTGATGACCTGGTGATGGCAGTAAGCGCACGGCAGGGTGGCGAGAGCAGCCAGGGGCCAACCCGCCCATCCAGTAAGGCTTGGCTGTCAGCTGGACCGCAGGTTCTCCCCGTTAACGCCACCCTCCCCTCCCTGGCAGGTTCACCCTGTGGGGAGTGGACAGCACAGGACGGCGCTCCAGGCCAAGCGACGTGACTGTGAAGACGCCTTGCCCGGTGGTGGATGACGTCAAAGCCCAAGGTGAGAGACCCTGAGGCCAGCAGAGTCTGCAGAGGGGTGCTCCAGGGACCCCGCGCGCCACGGGGAGAGGGCGGGCCAGAGGGTCGAACACAACAACCTGGAGTTCAGCAGGGAAGGGGGAGAATTCAAGGCTCAGGACAGGAGCATCTCCTTTCCAGGAACTCCTCAACCTCTGCCTCTGGCGGACCTCGGCCTTGCGTCCCGTTATTCCACATAGTCTGTAAGTCAGAGAGCCAGCAGGGGATACCGGTGGAAGCCCCAGACACACATGGCAGCACCCCAGGTGCTTAGGTACCACCTGTGACCCCTGCCCTCAGGATGCGGACTGGGTAACTTACTCTCTTCATACGTTTTGGTACACATCTGAAAGATTATTTTGAAGTACAGCATAGGAAGGCCACAGATTTAGAATTAATTGCTGTATCACTCCCTCCCTACCAAAGATGTGTCAAAATGGACCAGTTCTTTGGTAAAGAATGGTCCCTCTTCAGTGCACCAGAATGAGCCCGTCCACTAGGAAGAGTGTGGTTTCAGTCAACACTCATTACACGAATAGCACACTTCTTGCTGCTGCTTCTCCTCGTGAAGTTCCCTGGAGGTCTTGATATCGTCACTTGCTCTAAGGCTTATTACATCCCCTCCAAAACCAGAATTTAACTCTCTTGGGCACCGCTTCTGTGGGGCTCTGGCACCCGTTAAAGTGATCTGATCAACTAGTAATTTCTATTAACAGTTGGACTGCTAATGGACCGATAGTATACGCACATTAACAGAGATGCTGACTGACGCTAGAAGTTGACGTTGTGCAAGTTTCAATAAGAGAAATGCTATTGCCAAGCTGGCATGCGGTACCCCTCAAATCACCTTAACTGTGGCTCCTGACTCCAGCTGTCTGAAGTTGGCTGTGAGTTGACACAATCCCACAGTGTTCAAAGGGTGATGCAAAGTCACTGTGGGTAGAGAGACCTAGACCTACTTTAATTAAAATCCCTGGTGCTGTAGCGCTTTACACCTTCTGAAAGGACTTTCATTTATTGCCTCATTTAACACGCATGGCATGTTAAAGGCACTGTTATTTTCAACACAGAAGTCTGATCACATAACGCCTCTTCTTACAACTCTTTCGTGGATTGCTATTCCTCTTGTGATGAAGATCAAAATATGTAACAGGCATATTAGGACTTAAATGGAGGGGCCCTTGCCCACTTCACCAGCCTCTTCTTGACCACCTTCCCCATCAATCTCTGTATTTCCTGAAGCCTCACTGCCTTTCTCAGTTCCTCCAACACACCATTTCCATTTCCAACACGGAGCCTTTGCACGTGTCAGTCTCACTACCTCAAATACTCTCCAGTTCCACCCCTTTCACTGATTAATTCCTCTCAGCCTGCAGATCTCAGAGCAGGTGTCCTTCCTCGGTACGGAAGGGGTCCAGGGCCACTGCTAGATGCCCTCACAGTACCATGTTTCTTTCCTTCAGAACATTTATCTCAGTGTGTTATTATAATGCCTTGTTCAATATCTGTTTACCTCATTAGACGGTGAGTTCCATGAGAGCAGAGTTCTGGTCTCTGTTTGCCTATGATTATGTCCCTAACACTTAGAAAGGAGCGTGGTGACTGACTCGTTCCAGGAAACGTAGACTCTGGAGTCAGACCACCCGGGGCCAAATTTCTGCTCTACCATCTAACTACTTGACCTTGAGCAGGTTACCTCACCTTGTGCCTCAGTTTACTACTCTGTGAAATGGGGTGGGGGATAATGGTACCCTAGATAATAAGTTTCTAGTGAGAGTTCAATTAGTGAATTTATGTCTAGTGGTTTTAAGTGCCTGTCCAGTAGTCAGTATTCAGTAAATATTCAGGAGCCTGCAGTGTGGGATTGTGTCCCTCACGGTCAACCTGATACAACTGGAGTCGGGAGCCATGAACAAGATGATTTTCAGGCTACTAGTACGTCAGCTTGTACACGATACGTCTCTTATTGAAACTTTCCCAACCTAAACTTCCAGCATCAGTCAGTGTCTCTGTTAACATCATTAACCATGCGTAGAGTTTGTTCTCGAGTAGGAACTCAGTAAATATTTATTTATGTATGTATTTATTTATTTTTATTGGAGGATAATTGCTTTACAATGTTGTGTTAGTTTCTGCTGTACAGCAAAGTGAATCAGCTGTGTGTATACATATAGCCCCTCCCTCTTGGACCTCCCACCCCCCCTAATCCCACCCATCTAGGTCATCACAGAGCACCAAGCTGAGCTCCCCGTGCTTTATAGCAGGTTCCCACCATCTATCTATTTTACGCATGGTAGTGTATGTATGTCAATCCTAATCTCCCAATTTGTCCCACCCTCCCCTTCCCCCACCACGTACACATGTCCATTCTCTATGTCTGTGTCTCTATTCCTGCCCTGCAAATAGGTTCATCTGTACCATTTTTCTAGATTCCACATATATATGTTACTATATGATTTGTTTTTCTCTTTCTGACTTACTTCACTCTGTATGACAGACTCTAGGTCCATCTACATCTCTACAAAGGACCCTATTTCATTCCTTTTTATGGCTGAGTAATATTCCATTGTATATATATGTACCACATCTTCTTTATCCATGCACGTGTCATTAGACATTATGTTGTTTCCATGTCCTGGCTATTGTAAATAGTGCTGCAGTGAACATTGGGATACATGTGTCCTTTTGAATTATGTTTTTTTCAGGGTATATGCCCAGTAGTGTTATTGTTGGGTCATATGGTAGTTCTATTTTTAGTTTTTTAAGGAACCTGCATACTGTTTTCCATAGTGGCTGTATCAATTTACATTCCCACCAACAGTGTATGAGGATTCCCTTTTCTCCACACCCTCTCCAGCATTCATTGTTTGTAGATTTTTTGATGATGGCCATTCTGACCTGTGTGAGGTGACACCTCATTGTAGTTTTGATTTGCATTTCTCTAATAATTAGTAATGTTGAGCATCTTTTTATGTGCCTCTTGGCCATCTGTATGTCTTCTTAGGAGAGAGGTCTGTTTAGGTCTTCTGCCCGTTTTTTGATTGGGTGGTTTGTTTTTTTTATATTGAGCTCCATGAGCTGTTTGTATATTCTGGAGATGAATCCTTTGTCCATTGCTTCATTTGCAAATATTTTCTCTCACTCTGACGGTTGCCTTTGTCTAGTTTATGGTTTCCTTTTACAATTTGCATGGAAACACAAAAGACCCCAGATAGCCAAAGCAATCTTGAGAAAGAAAAACAGAGCTGGAGGAATCAGGCTCCCTGACTTCAAACTATACTGCAAAGCTCAGTAATCAAGACAGTATGATACTGGCACAAAAACAGAAATATAGATTAATGGAACAGGATAGAAAGCCCAGAGATAAACCCACGCACCTATGGTCACCTAATCTATGACAAAGGAGGCAAAAGTATACAGTGGAGACAACCTCTTCAATAAGTGGTGCTGGGAAAACTGGACAGCTACATGTAAAAGAATGAAATTAGAACACTACCTAACACCATACACAAGAATAAACTCAAAATGGATTAAAGACCTAAATGTAAGACCGGACACTATAAAACTCTTAGAGGAAAACATAGGAAAAACACTCTTTGACATAAACCACAGCAAGATCTTTTTTGACCCACCTCTTAAAGAAAATAAAAACAAAAATAAACAAATGGGACTTAACTAAACTTAATAAATATTTACTAAATGAATAGAACATTGTCCCCATCTTATAGATGTAGACATTGAGATTCAGAGCAAAGTAAGCTGACCAGGGTCCCAAAGCTAGCATCTTACAGGGCCTGTGCTCAGACTCATTATTTGACATCCATCCCTATTTTGCTTACAATGTTAAATTAGATATTTAGAGGATTATTATGTAAAAGACTGAAAACCTTTCTTTGTCTCTCAATACTGATGAAGAAAAGACATATCAATACATTAAAAAATAGTGTTCAAGTTATATAGCAAAATAATTCTCCTTTTCAGGATTACTGATGTCCACTGAGATGTTATAGTAGAATGGAGACCTTTAAGTATAAGACAAATGTGCTTCTCTCTGGAGTGAGTGTTGCCTGGTTTGTAGGGTATGGACTGAATGACTTTTGAAGGTCTCTGAAATCCCTTGATGATGAAAGCAGAATCTGGGGTTGAAAACACCTAGATGAGAGACTGGGAAGGACCCAAGTTACCCTTATTTCATCATCTGTTGATTTCTTACTCCAAGCCAGAGTAAGAACAGGTGTTGAGAAGGTGTCCCAGCTATTTCTGTTTTGGAGAATTTGCTGATGTCCTTGCCAGCAGTGGTAGGCATCTTGGACTTGTTTGCTGAATAGGCAGCAGGCTGGTTGGACGTCAGTGGGGTGAATAGCATGTAGGAGAGATGCCACACAGTGCCACCTGCAGGAATAGATGGATGGAAGCAACTCTGGAATAAAGAGTGGCCAACAAAGAATAATCTGCCCAGGAGAGACCGCTATCCTATTTCTCTGTGGGGCTTCTTTGTGTTAATTCTAGTCCCCAAAGCATATCAAGATGTGCTTCTGACCATTTGTGCTCCCTGACAAAGAACACTTTCTGAAATCCCAGCAGACCAGATGGAAGCATGAGAAGCAATTTAATGCTGAGAGAATGAAATAACATTCCCAGGTCCCGTTATCCTTCAGCCAGAGAGGAGTCCTGTACCGGGCAGATGTGGAGATTAATGAGTTAGACTAATTGAGGACATCCTTGCAAATTAATACAGGCTGGCCGTTATACCAAAAAACATATGCTTTGCCTCCTTCAAACCCAGATGGCGATCATAAATATAGCTCACTTGGGTTGAGTTTACAACTAGTGACAAATGGGAATTACCTTCTAAGTGACCCAGGGCATGACCTCAGCTCCTAATTATCTAACAGGAAGCCAGACCCTATTTCTTTTTTTAAAATCTTATTTATTTTTTTAATACAACAGGTTCTTATTAGTCATCAATTTTATACACATCAGTGTGTACATGTCAGTCCAGACCCTATTTCTTATACGATCATTTTCCTAAACTAGATACTTTCTATGAAGAATTTTACTGCCTCATGACAGTAAAGTCACTGAGCAAGGAAGTTTCTACCAGTGTTTTACTGAACACACCCTTTTCCCAGCAGGAAAGGCTAGAGTCAGTAGTAAGGTCAACCTCGTCTCTAGGTTGGGGCATGACCTTCAAGGGTTCTTCATGTGGCTTCACTAAGTGAAGGCTAGTTCTCACCCGTCTTTCCTCCAACATCCACCATCCTCCTTTCCTGATGCCAAACATAAATCCTACCCATTTCTTCATTTGCTTCTTCCACAGTCATTTATTAATTAATACCACAGCCTGGTGTTCGATGCTAGAGAAACAAGAAGAACTAGGCTCAGAATCTATTTTCAAGAACTTTATAATCAGATTTCATGAATTTATCAAATCAGACAACTTATTTTAAGCCCTTACTAAATAGCTGGTCTAGGCATTGGGGGCAAAATTCCCCTGCCTCATGGGGATTATATTTAAGCAGGGGTGACAAAGCAAAAAAGTAGCAAAATACGTAATATTTCAGATAGTGACGTATGTTATGGAGACATATAAGCAGGGAAATGGTTTAGGAAGTGCAGGGGGTAGAATTTCAAGTAGAGTGGGCTGAGAGGAAGGAGAAGGAGGAAAACACACTGATATCTGGAGGTGGTTCATTCCAGTAGAGGAGCCGCAGTGCAGACATCCTTGGCGTGTTTGAAGAAGAGAAAGGAGGCTCCTCTGGTGAGAAAGATGATGAGAAGGAAAGGAGCAGGAGAGGAGCTCTGAGAGGCTGTGGGGAAGATCCTGTAGTGCTTGGTCATCAGAGTAGGCAATGGGGTTCTGCTAGGGACTGGGATGGGAAGCCCTGGAAAACTTTGGGCAGAAGAATGACATGATCAGACTTAACATTACAGGATCGTTCTGTCTGCTTTGTTGAGCATGGACTCCAAATATTGGGTCCAAGGTGGAAGTGGGAAGACCGATTAGAAGGCTATGGCAATACAGAGGAAAGATGATATTGTTTTCAACTAGAATGATCAGGATATAGGTGATGAGAAGTGGTCCAATTCTAAATTATTTTGGTGGTAGAACCAAAAGGATTTGCTAAATGGATTGAATGTGGAGCATGAGAGAAAGAAGAGTTATTCCAGCCTTATCCTATAATGTGAAAAGTGATGTATAGCAATGTGTCCAAAGTGCTCAGGGAATGCGAGCAAGACCACCTAGTTCAACTGCTTGTGATTTTTCCCTGGCAGACCCTAGCAGCCTATGTGAAGGTAAAGGAAAGGCAGAGATGGAGCAAGCTAGTTGAGGACACTAGCAATGGGCCGCGTAGATCAGGTTAGGTAGACAAGGATGTAAATACAGGACTGATGCCTGGAGTGAACGAAGATGTCAAAGGACTTGGGGTTTCTGTCATTGAAGAACAGATTTGGTAGCAATAAGAAGTATAGGAACCATGAAAAGAGGTTGTGTTCACAGTACATATGTGATATTTGGATTTATTATTTCAGAGGTGGAGAAGTTCTCAGCCCAATGATTGGCTTTGATGATGGGGGAGTCTTTAGACTTAAGCAGGCCTTTCATTTTGGCAGTGAAGTCACCCAAAATGGTGGTAAGAAATGAGGTGGAGAAGATAACGAGATGCTAGATTCTGCCATGTCTGGAGAAGCACAGTTAGGAAGTGAGTGGTGGGAAATAGAAAGAGACAGGTAAGTTTTTAAAGTGTAGGGACTTTTACATATATTGAGAGAAAAAAATTGTTTTCGGGGAGATGGCTCTTTTCTGGCGTACGAGAAGGATCCCTCAATACTGGAGAAGGTGTCATGCAGGTTTCAGCCAACACAGGGATATGGAGGGAAGGAAGAGTGTGTTCCAAGGTCAAGGGTGAAGGGAGAGTTGGTTGCCACGTAACAGTGTTGGTCCCAGAGGAAGTAAGAAAGTTTTGAGAGAATGAATGAGTATAGAACAGTGGTGCTCAAAGTGTGGTCCAGACAAGCAGCATCAGCATCACCTTGGAACTTGTTAGATATGCCAATACTCAGGTTCCAACTGAGACCTACTGCATCAGGAACTCCAGTGGGAACCAGAAATCTGTGCTTTCACAAGCCTTCCAGGTTGTGAATCAAGTTTAATTCTCAAGTTTGAGAATCATTGGTGTGAAGGAAGCACAGAGCAGCATGGGGAGAGAAGGGTAGGGGAGAGGACAGACAGACTTGGAGGATGGGGCAAAGGGGCTTTGCAATTTGGACAGCGCTTAGAATGACAAAAATATAAAGCCAGGTGGGATTCATTGTCCTCAGGTTTTCATGCGGAATCCTATGGTCAGTTACTTCAGTGTGGGGACTTCAGACTGGGGTTTCAGGTAGCTCCCCCCGAAATAATGCAAATGATGACTTAGGACCTCCATTCAGGAGACTTTTGTTACAGCAGCCAAGGAAGCCACTGGCAGAAGGTATAGGTGCTTCCCAGGATTCTTATTTCACAGGAAAAAGAGCAACCACTGCTGGGGGATAAGAAAGCTCCCTTCCGCCCCTGGAGTCACTCCTCTCATTTAAATAAGACTATTCCCCCACTCTTGGACTCTTGTGTTTCAGTCTCTCTCTGTGTCATGGCATTGGGAAAAGCATGCTCTAGTAGAGGACCAGTAATTTTAAAAAATAATATCTGCTATTGCCCAACCTTCCCCCTCACTCACTTCCAAACACCATGGCTTACTGCTGCTTCCAGATCTGCTGCCGCCATAGCTGGGGGGCCTCCGTGCTGGCATTCCCTCTCCCTCCTGTGCTGTGGCCCAGATATCCTCACAGATCATTCTCTCCCCTCCTCCAAGCCATGGCTTGAATGTCATCTTTTCAGTGATAACCCCTCTATTTAAAATTGCAATGCCCCATCCAGCACTCCCAACCTTCCTTCTCCTGTTTTACTTTTTCCCACTTTCTAACACACTGTATTTTACTTATTTATTATGTTTATTGCTTACCTGAATGTGTCCTACCACCAGACTGTAAGTGTCACAGGATGAGGACTTTTTGTCAAAGTTTCTCCCTGGTGTAGCCAAGTGCCTAGAAAAATGTCAAGCACATGGTAAGCACTCAGTAAAAATATTTATGGAATGAATTAATGAATAAAAGTGTACTTGCTTTGTCCAGACATCGTGCTAAAGAAATGCTTTACATTCGATATCACTCTTAGCCTCACAATAATCTTGGAAGATATGCGTTATTAACCATCACTGAACAGACAAGGAAACTGAAACCCAGAGAGGTTAAGTAACACGTCCAAGGCCACACAGCTAGTGTAATGGAGCCCAACTCCATTTGATGTCATGGTGCCTATTCTTTTTTTTTTTTTTCTTAACATCTTTATTGGAGTATAATTGCTTTACAGTGGTGTGTTACTTTCTGCTGTATAACAAAGTGAATCAGTTATACATATACATATGTTCCCATATCTCTTCCCTCTTGCGTCTCCCTCCCTCCCACCCTCCCTATCCCACCCCTCTAGGTGGTCACAAAGCACTGAGCTGATCTCCCTGTGCTATGCAGCTGCTTCCCACTAGCCATCTACCTTACGTTTGGTAGTATATATATGTCCATGCCACTCTCTCACTTTGTCACAGCTTACCCTTCCCCCTCCCCATATCCTCAAGTCCATTCTCTAGTAGGTCTGTGTCTTTATTCCCATCTTACCCCTAGGTTCTTCATGACCCTTTTTTTTTTCCTTAGGTTCCATATATATATATGTGTTAGCATACGGTATTTGTTTTTCTCTTTCTGACTTACTTCACTCTGTATGACAGACTCTAGGTCCATCCACCTCATTACAAATAACTCAATTTCGTTTCTTTTTATGGCTGAGTAATATTCCATTGTATATATGTGCCACATCTTCTTTATCCATTCATCTGTTGATGGGCACTTAGGTTGCTTCCATGTCCTGGCTATTGTAAATAGAGCTGCAATGAACATTGGGGTGCATGTGTTTTGTTTTGTTTTGTTTTTTTTTTGCATGTGTCTTTTTGAATTATGGTTTTCTCAGGGTATATGCCCAGCAGTGGGATTGCTGGGTCGTATGGTAGTTCTATTTGTAGTTTTTTAAGGAACCTCCATACTGCTCCCCATAGTGGCTGTACCAATTCACATTCCCCATGGTGCCTATTCTTAACCATACTTTTGGGTCTGAAGCCTTCAGTCCCAGCCCTGTTCATTTATTCTGATGCTCGAGAGATCTTGGCTCCCTTCTCTTTTTTTTTTTTTTTTTTTTTTTTGTGATGAAGCTGTGTATGTAGACACTCTGCTCTCTTCACCTGCATTTTAACTATTCTTGAACACCACGCATGTCAAAGAGAGGGAAGACAGATACCTATTTTGGAAAACTCGAGACTTCTGTGAAGCTGAAAGCTGGGTTAAATGATAACCAAAAATATCTTATAGTCTTTAACTTTCTTTGAGTTAGTGGATTCTTGAGATGCTATGAAGGCTAATGAAATAATATCCATAAATTCCCTCATTGGAGATAGGAGGGGCCAGAAATACTCGGTCTCTAGGACCCTAGCGTGTAGATCTTTCTGAATATAATATCCCATTTACCGATGAAGGCTTTTAAGCACACCCTGGCGTTAGATTATCTTGGTTTTAGGAGATTTATGGTAGAAACTGGGACTATCCCACCTGGTCTCAGGCACAAATGCTTCTGCTAACGGGAAGCATTAGCCTACTCTAGCTGGATATTACTATTGTGTTAGGAGAATAGTAAATATGCCAGAAAATACCTTCTCAGTCATCACTGCTGCTCAGCAGACTGTCACAACCAGGGCCTTAGGCCTGTGATTCTGTGTCCCGTCACTGGAAATAAGAACAGATTGACAGCAGTAAAGGGAAGAGAGAAGGAACCCCGAACCTCCCTGTCTGGGCTCTGGTCTGTTCACCTGCGTTTCTGCACTGCTGGTCATTCTTCTCTAAGTACGTACTCCCTGCCTCCCAGTGAACAAGCACAGCTCTTAGAATAGTCCTTCTGCTTCTTCCCATTTACTCCAGAAATAACAGACTCCCCACATATCTACTAGGAGTCTCTCTTACTTGGAATTTATGGGCCAGCCAGGGCAATGTCCTCTACCAGAAATAGTCACCCCAGAAAGCATCCCCCAAGACCCTGCCTCCTGTATCTTAAATTGGTTAAACACTACCATCCCCTGAGCATAGGTACGAAAGAGCAATGGAAGATAGAGTTTTAAAGCTTGACTCCAGCCCACACTGGCTCTATGACCTTGGGCAGGTAACCTGGCCTCATTTGTAGCACAAAGACATTCATATTCATTGTGCAGGGGTGGTATGAGGATTAGAATTCACACATGTAAAGTTCTTGGCAATCAATAGGCTGTTAATACGTAAATACCAGAGCTCTTTATATTCTATATAATTTTTATTTATATTCTTTATATTCTATATAATAAATACCAGAGATCTTTATAGTCTAAATCACTGTCCACTTTATCTCTTGATCTTATTTTAACAACCTGAGAATTTTAAAGTCCTGAACATCTGAATGGATTTCTCAGCTGAAATTATTTTTATTGCAGCTTAAAGATGCTGGTTACAAGGGTTGAATTGCTAAAGGCTTGGTACAACCCAGGTCTGGAGATATATCACCAGAAACCCTCCACCAAAGTGGATTCAAATGACCGCCAAGGTTATAAATTTCATTCACTTAGCTAACATTTTTTGATCTATTATTTTGTCTGGCCTTTTTCTTGCCACTCAGGACACTGAGGAAGTAAGGTCTGGCTCCTGTTTTCATAGGCAATGGGCAAGACAGACAAAAAGGGAAATTACTGCAATGCTTGGGCAGAGTAGAGGTAGAAATTTTATTCATTCCAACCCAGGAAACTCTTAAAATGATGACTCAGTCATCATCAGCAGCCTTGAATTCACTTGGAGTCGTGACAAGGGATCAGGGCATTTAGGCTAACAGGGGGGTCAAGTGGTCAAAGTCTGGCTTAGAAGCCTGTAGACTTAGTCTCTTCATCCCCAGATTTAACACTGGATCTGAGACAAAGCTCTCCAGATCTCAGGTCCCAGCTGTTTAGGAAGAAAATGTCAACAAATCTCCTTTCTGACAGGTTTAATGAGAAAATATTTAGTGATAAAGTGCTCTGAGCTCCACAGGAAAAAACGCCAAGGCTACACAAATTCATTGCCACTTTGCCACATCACCAAGTTCAATCTTAGCAATGTATACCTTGGAGGCAGAAATATAAGAGGTATAAATTAAGCCAAAAGATCACTTGTTTGGAACTGCAGAATGCACTGGATTCAACCTACATGTCAGCACAGATCTGCAAGCTTGCCTTCCTACCTGTCTGGGTGGCCCTAGCAAAAAGACCTGCATTCCTGCAGTCACGGGGCCAGGTTGCTTTTGGCACTGTGGCTACTCCAGGTTCTTCACGTTGCTGGAGGCATGACCTGACAGTTCCTGACTTCATCCCTGAGCTGAAGGCTGCTCCCCGCTGCCCAGGGCTTCCCCATTGCTTTTGCAGGACTCACTTTGTACCCAAGCATGCCGCCTAGAGGTGCAGGGGAGTTAATGCCTCATGGGGGCAAATGTGAAAAGTCCCCATGGACCAATCCTGAATGGGAGCTGGATATAAATTCTTCTTCTGTTCTCCCCCAGATGGACCAGTGAGGATCCAATAGCTTCATACATCCTCTCCTGCAAAACACAGCCATCAACTCCTTAGAGCATTTTCTTATATTCACTCTGCCTCCTTTCTTGCCTCATTTCTCTCTATCTTCCCTCCTGCTTCTCTGGGATTGCATTTGCCAATAAAGTATCAATGAGCTCTTGCCTCAGGCTCTGTATTATTAGGAAACATGGGTGAAGACAAAGAATATTATCACCTAAATTGACCTTAGAGAGATTCTATTTGAAGCCTATCATTTTATAGAAGAGAAAACTGAAACCTGATAGGGCAGTAGGTTCAGTATTCTTTGAGTAATATCACACACACACACACACACACACACACGCATGTATATATACACACACATATACATGCATGTATATATACACACATATACATGCATATACACACCTATGTGCCTGTATTTATAATCATTTATGTATATGTGTATATGTGTGTGTGTGTGTGTATAAAATCTTATTTATTGGCCTTTTCTCCCATCCTCAGAAATAGCAGACAAGATCTACAATCTCTTCAATGGCTATACCAGTGGGAAGGAGCAGCAGACTGCCTACAACACCCTTCTGGATCTGGGTTCCCCCACCCTCCATCGAGTCCTCTACCACTATAACCAGCATTATGAGAGTTTTGGAGAATTCACCTGGCGGTGTGAGGATGAATTAGGCCCCAGGTAATCAATAAACTTCTTATCTCTTTTAAAGACCTCAGCTTTTTGAAATTTTATGGAATGCAGAAAGATTCTTCCTGACCTTACACATAAAATCATTTCATTTCAGGAAGGTAATCCTAAATTTTCTCCTTTCTTCAAAAGTAAGAAAATAGGCAGCGGGGCGGGGGATGTCCTGTACAATGGTCTTCTAGACAAGTTGATAAATTCAGGTCATACGAGGCATCTTGAGACTAAGTCTCCTTTCCGACTGATCAGATGTCAGACAAATGGGATGACTTTTGGGTGATACTTTTATTGATCCCTTTTGGCAGGAGAGCAAGAATTCTGAGTGCCAGAGGATCCTACTGTATTGATTTTCTTCATTTATTTTCTTTCTCTCTTTCTCCTCTTCTTCTCTTCTTCTCTTCCACTATAATACTGCATTCATGAATTTGCAGATATCCTGGGTAAGCTTAGCTGCTGTAAGTCCTGTGCTTTTAGACAGCTCAGTTCATACTGATTAGTTATGGATAAGCTGTATTTATGCTGAATTTAAGTCAAGCCATGAATGCATTTCCTGAACTCTGAAAAAACCTTTGCCCTTGAGCTGTTTTACCCCCTCTTTATCATGCTGACACAGCATTCCAGAGGCTAAACTGTAGGAGCCAAAAGCTTAGTCTTTTGAAAGAAAATTAGGAATTTTATTGAAGAGGTTATCCAAAAATATTTACTGCATATGAACTTTACATATGTTATATGCATTATACAGACGTATTTCGAGCTAAATTCTACATTCTCTTGAAAGGCAGAATGGGGGTAGCCAATGACCCATCTTGACATCTAACTTGGCCAAAGTTAGGATAATGTAGTGTTTGCCAACTTGCCCTGGCCCCAAGGTTACAACTTCCTAATACTCAGTACTCCTGCTTTTAGATTATATAGCCCAGACAGAGTTCTTGGAAAGAGAGGAATGGGAAGAATGCATAGAGATAACACCTTTCGTTTGTTCCATTCAACATGGCTGTGTATTGCTGCTCTGAGAAGAGATTTCTCTGGAAATACTAAGATTTTCAGATAAATACAGTGAAGAGGCTTTTCACATGGAATGTCCCCAAACTTATATGGCCCCAAACTATTTAGGAGTTCATAAAGAAAAAAAAATAGGGGAAGGAAGGAAGGGAGGGAGGGAAGGAAAGAAAGAAGAGAAAGAAAGAGAGGAAGAAAATAAATGAAGAAAATCAATGCAGTAGGATCCTATGGCACTCAGAATTCTTGCTCTCCTGCCAAAAGGGATCAATAAAAGTATCACAAAAGTCATCCCATTTGTCTGACATCTGATCAATCGGAAAGGAGACTTAGTCTCAGGATGCCTCGTATGACCTGAATTTATCAACTTTTCTAGAAGACCATGGTACAGGACATCCCCCACCCCGCTGCCTATTTTCTTACTTTTGAAGAAAGGAGAAAATTTAGGATTACCTTCCTGAAATGAAATGATTTTATGTGTAAGGTCAGGAAGAATCTTTCTGCATTCCATAAATTATTTCCCAAAGTTTATAAAGGTTGGTTATTCTTGGGCAAACAGATGCCATGGCTATGGACAGGACACAGAGGGAAATATATAAGGGGGCTTTAATTTGTTCTGTCTCGATTTTGGTAAAAAGCAAACCCTGGGTTAGAAGGTATATTAAGAAATAGCCTCCCTGCTCCATACCTTACCATTACTTCTGCCCTATTATCACTCATACCTAATATCATCCCCTCTCTCCAGCTCTCTCCCCAATTCCCTTCATGCTCCCTCCTCCCCCTTCCCTTTCCTGCTCTCTTCTCCCTTCTTCTGACATGTATTGAGTACATATATGCAGTTCTTTGTCAAGGAACATAAATGTCACAATTTGAATAGCACTAACATTGCATACATCATCTTGATTTCCAAGGGAATTTGGACTGCTTTTAAAATTTCTCTCTTGTAACTCAAGAGTCAGAAGGAAAACTGGTTAATGAAGAAAGTGAGCAGGGGAAAAAAATGCAGATCTCATTGTAAAGTAAGGCCTGCTGCTGACTTGACACTGTCTTCTCAAAAAGAGAAGACGCTCAAGAGTCTTCCCAGGAGACTCTTTCATGTGTAATACTGGTTTTTTAAGGCTATATATTTAGGGGGGAAAATTGTAGTTTCATTAGCTTGTGGAAAATCAAGTTTTGCTTTTCAGTGTCATGGATCTGGGGGAGAACCACAGGAAACAGGAAGTCTCCTGCCTTGAGATACTTCACCACTTTGGAGTTAGTTGTGAGAATAAATAGAAAAGGGTCAGAGGGTACATACGCCCTGCAAGCAAGCAGAAAGTATTCCCTTGCTTCAGTTAAATCCAATTCCATTAAAACTCATGGAAGCCTCCATGAGAGTTGAAATACTTTGAGGAAAACCTTGGCCGCATTGCTCTTAAGAAAGAAGAAGGCTCTGAGATGGTCAAGGACATACCCAAATTAATTATTATCTTTTTTAAAAAGGGAGCAATGAAAATAGCCACAAAAAACTCCATGGGCTAATTAGATCCATTTGTCTGAAAGGATGGCTAGGATGTGTTCCTTTATCCATTTCTTCAAGATGAGGCAGATGCTGCCCTTTACTCTTTCTTCTCTCCTGCTTCGTCCACATCCCAAGAATGTGTCAACAGCTAATGACATGCAGCAGGACAGATTAAGAGGAAGGCCACCAAAGTCCCTGTTGATGATGACTTTTGGAAAGCCTGCTTGGCCAAAGGGCAGAGGCTGATGGGCAGAGGAGAGGCAATCTGCATAAGATGTGGCTTAGTCGGCAGAGTGTTTGTTTGATTTTCTCTGACCCACCATTGCAGTGGGAGAAAACTTGACTGGCCTCCGATGACCTCACACTCTCTTGGTCCCTTGACTTTGCTGCCACAGCTCAACACCTTGCTTCCAACGTCCGTCATCCCCGCCCGTCTCTCGCTTGCCCTCCTTGGAATGCGGTGAGCTCACCCCTTGTGATGCTCGTAGCCAGGACGGAAGAAGCGGCATGAAATGAATGTGCTTCTTGTTCTTGAGAGCTCATCCTAAACCTGGTGAAGAAACTTCCGGTTTCTGGAAAGAACTGCTGATTGAATTAGAAAAGAGATGCTTCCTCACATGTGAAGTTAGCCTAGCAGTTGATAAATACTGCAAGGGGTCCTGTTCATTGAACTTTCCAGAACAGATTTTAGAGCCTCACATGGGCTTGCTGGAATAGGAGACTATTCTTTCATGGGTTTCTGGTCACCCATGGTTCTTTGAAGAAGGGAAAGAACACAGCTAAGTGAGGGGATCCCCGTTCCCTCCCTTATCCTAAGTGTTCAGAGTCAAAGCCAGTGCGGGCTGAGAACTGGCTATCAGGCAGTCCCATCTCGAACACCAGAAGTGGATGCCAAGAAGAAGCCGTACACCGGTGAGCTAGATCCTGGCGATAGCCCGCTTCCCCAAGCTATGTGCAGGGGGTCTCACACTCTATTCTTGGCCCAGTGGGATCACTCCTTTACAGTGTGTGTGAACTCGGGGAGACCTTGCCCTCCTCTTCCCATTCTCAGGGATCTGCAACAGCTCAGGTGCCCTCTCATCACCTCCTCTTCTTCCCACTCTTTGGATGGGGTCTCAGGGGTCTCAATGGCACCAGCCTCCTGACTTTCCGAGGGAGATTGCAGAACAGAGCAGGAGCTCACTTGGGGGTTAAGTAGGTGATGCGTGCCCCTGAGAGTCTGCATTTTCCCAAAGGATGACCCTATGTCAATATGCACTGAGGGCATTATTGTTCGTGCCCTTATTACACTACAATTACCTTCACACAGGCATAATTAGTTACACTTGATATCCCCCAAAGTGCAATACATTGGCTGCTTCTACTCAGTTCAGAAATACCCTTGAAAAGGGAAATCTCCAGTCAGACACATTATCTGTCATTTAATGGTGATAAATTACTGGCTTTAAAGTAAATTGATTTGATTTGTCAGCTCTGATTTTAAAAGAGCATAAATTCCCACTAAAGTATGTCATTTTCTCTTCTTTATTTGTCCTTATTGCACTTTGTTTCTTTGTTTCCATTTTGGTGCCCTACTTTGCTCGTCCATCCTTATTAATTCATTATTTCATTCATTCATTCATTCTTCTGTTCATTCCTTCATTTTCTTAACATGTATTTATGGAGGTTCCCCCTCTTCTAAGTACCAACCATGGAACAGTAAGCAAAATAAACGGGGCTCTTCCCTCTTGAAGTTTAAAGTCTCACACTGTTTACCTTTCCTGCCTTCTCTTCTTTCTAACCTAAGCATCCTCCATGCTTGATCCGTAGGAAAGCTGGCCTCATCCTTTCTCAGCTTGGGGATCTCAGCAATTGGTGCAATGGACTCCTTCAGGAACCCAAGATAAGCTTGCGACGCAGCTCCCTCAAGTACCTGGGCTGCCGCTACAGCGAGATCAAGCCCTACGGACTTGACTGGTCAGAGCTTAGCCGGGACCTTAGCAAGACGTGTGAGCAGCAGACCCTGAGCATCCCTTACAACGATTATGGGGACAGCAAAGACATCTAGCGCCATGACGCCAGAGAGCAGCTGCCAAAAGGAAGCAGGAGAAAGGAGGGGAAATGTCTGGGTTGGTGTGTGGATTTTTCATGTTTTTAAGGGAATGTTCAAACCTCCACAGGCAACATCTAAGCCAGGGAGAAGGTGATCCTTGCTTCCTGCAGAACTTCTCGGGTATCATGTTCTCCATCTGTGTGGTCAGCTAGCCCTGCTAGCCAGGGCTTCCTAAATTTCTTCTTAGGGAATTACTTTGGGGCTTGTTTTGCGGTTCATTTGTTTTGTTCATGTTTTGTCCAAGAGGTTCATCAAAATACTGGGTTCTGCCATGCTTCTCATGAAAGGGCCATCAGGTTAGCGCACCCTGTGCTCACTGAGTTCCTATGTCCCTTGCACCTGGGGACAGAGATGAGGCCAGATAGTTGTAGAGTGGCCTCAGACCCCAGCCTCAGATGTCCTAGGGAAGCTCTCACACTAAGAGCCTAAGCTCTGCTCACAGAGAACAGCAGCAAGAAAACTGGGAAGGTGGCCCCTGTGTAGGTCTCATGGTTTCCTCCCCCAGCCTTCCGATTGCTATCTTCACACTGCAAAGGTGAACTTCGCCTCCATTATGGGCCCCGGTCGGCCTCCTGGATTTTTAGGTCCTCCCCCATTTTAAGGGAATTAAATCTCCTTCTGGAAGAACTCTGCCTTCTCCTCTGAGCAATATATCTTTAAGAGGCAATAAAATGCTACCTGTCTAATGCGCCTGCAGAGCAGTCTACCTGGGAGTCTGGTTAGCAGTCCATGTTCTAGAAAAAAGAATGTAGTTTCTTCTTTTAAAAAACTCCTGTACCTCCAGGGTGAACTTCTGCAGACCAGTAGTGCACATCGCACGCCCCGATTCTCTGTGGTGTCCGCGCCGCTTACCTTGCACAGATCCGTCCTGGCTGATGTCCGCTCTGGTCAGCACGGGTCAAGACCTCCATGTCAGTGTTTTAGTGAACTCAAGTTATTACCCATCACAAAACACTTCCGTCCATTCTCCCCGTTGCCAAATTTGCTTAGTTATGTTGCTAGTTTTGCAAATCATTTCTCTAGGTGAGGATTCCACCATTTTCACCCCCCCATCTAGTTGCCAGGGGCAGCAGAGGTTCTGTGTAGGTGAGCTCCCCTGACCACAGGTAAGGGCCAGGCCACTGCTTCTGCCACCCCTGCTCCCTGAGCATTGGCACTGGCACAAGTGGGGGCCTGGCCAACGGGAAGTCCAGCCTCTCAGAAAGAGCTCTGCAGGGCCCTGTGGACCAGCAATGGCCTTAATTGTCCTCACACACCTCAGAGGCCTGAACACACACTTTCAGCCACCCTGCCTTTGACCAGGGCTCCTCATTTGGAAACACAAGAGAAAGGTCAGGAAGGAGATGCAGAATCTATAAGGCCTGTCACTGAGCCCTACTGAATTTTTTCTAAGTGGTTAGAATGACAGAGCTTGTTTGTTGTGTGCTTACTGGGTGCCAGACGCTGCTCTAAGCACTTTACATATCGCTGAATTCTAGCAACAGCTCATTTCTTCCCTACCTGAACCACCATTGGAATTCAGGCTGTCGGACTCCAGAGCACAGGATTTTAACCCCTCGCCCTTCTTAGCTCTGCTTTCCGTATTGCCGGGACGCGCAGCTCTCCCTGGCCCCCGCCTCCGTGGCACAGATATGCCTGCAGTGCGTTGCAGTGGGAGGAGGGCACAGTGCATCCTAACCCTGCAGCCGGGGCGCCCTTTGGGACCACGGATCTGCAGCACAAGCCTTCTCCCCGCCAGTGCCTGACAGTGAGCCTGTGGCAGGGCTGCAAGCACAGGTGACCCCACGCCCCTCTGCATCTTTCTGCAGAAAGATGGAAAGACAGTATATCTACTCTGAAATGCACCCCCCTCAGTTCCAGAGCAAAGGCTGGCGGAAAACTGAGACCCGCCTGGGGTCAATGCCGGGGGTGGGTGAAATGCCTCAGAAGCCAGTGTCTTACCTTGACTGGAGAGGAAGGGGTACAGGAGGCAGCAGTGGGACCCCAGCCAACGGGGCGGGGCCTTGGTGAGAGCTGGTTTTGCCGCTGCTACTCCGTTATTCAAGTCTGCACAGCAAGATGGGTCTGCACAGCAGAGGACCAGGGCCTTGGGCCAGAGAGGGGGGCCGGGGAGTGGCATCAGGGACACCGTTCCTTGTCCCTCCTTCTGTGTTATTAAAATAAAGCACGCTCACGCTTCCCTCCCTCCTCCTGTCTCCCCCCAGGTCCCTCCTCATCTTTGTCTGCTTCTGCTGCCTGACACCCTTCCTCCTCAGCCCCGTCCTCCTCCCTCCGTGACCCTCTCCCTCCTTCAGTGTCCCCTGTGCCCTCCACACGTACACACAGTATGTGCACACACGCACACACAACACACTCTACATAGTATATACACACTACACAAAACACACTACCCACACTGTACACAGTCGACAGAGAGTATATACACATATTACACACACCAGACACATGCACACACTACACATGCAACACACACACTACATGTGCACACACTACACACACATGCTCTACAAACTGCACAGTGTATACACATACTACACACACAACACACACTCTACACACAGTATATACACATACTACATGCACAGTATACACACTGTACCTATGTACACACCACACACACTATAGACTATGCACATTATTTACACTCCACACAAATACAAACTAACACACACTATACACATACGGACTGTATGCACACACCCTATACATATACTATACACACTACACATAGGCACACACACTACACACACTACATACTACACGCAGCCACAGATGTACACACTACACATACTCTACACCCACAGTGTGTACACGCACACTACGTACACAGTGTACACACTACACAGAATATACACACACACGCTACAGACACACACATTACATACACAAACTATACACACACACTCTATACACACACATACACACTGTACACACAACCTCTATGCCTGGGTCCCACCTACTTTCAAGTTAAAAATAAGGCCAATATGAATGGAGTAGGAGACAGTGCTCGGGCCCCCCGAGGATTTCTCTCGAGGATTTTGCCCAAGGAAGGCAAGCTTGCTCACACCCTGACGACACTGCCCACAGTTTGACTGGAGGAACCCATTCTGACTAGAAGGGTGATGGACGGGGCCACTATTAAACCTCAACTTTCCAAGCTGCCAAACAGGTCTTAAGGGAGTTGCTTATACCCACCAACACTCTGCCAGCCCTGGGATCCCACGAGGCCACTGGTGTTTCCTCCTGAATGGACATGGCCCACTGTAATAGCGCTAGACCTTTAACGGAGTGTGCAGTTGTTTTCCGTGGAGTTTGGTCCGTTCATTACTTTCAGTTAATCGCACTTCTTGATATTCGAAAATGTTCTATTAAAAAACAGTGTGAAAAAAAACCACTTTACTACTATAGAAGGAAGGGAGAGTATAGTGTGACCAACTTCAGGTATAGCAGTATTGTTTAAAAGAGAATCACTGTACGATTGTACAAATGGAATGATGAACTAAATAATAAACAAAGCTGTCAGTAAGTGTCGGGTGTGTGGATGTTACCTGGGTCTTTTAATAATCGGAGTGATCTGGTTAGACCAACTGGGGAATTATTAAAGCTTTATATGTTATACTTTAGATTCTATTGATACATACATAGGTCCTATAGCCCATCATCTTAAGTAGAAAAGAAGTTAAATCCTTCACAGCAAATTATAAGCTTATTGTTAGGTACTAGCTATTCTCATCTTCTTTCTACCATCTCCAAATAATTAGCCAATGAAATGTATTTATTGCACATCTGCTGCATTTCAGACACTGTGCATGGTGCGGGAGATACACTGGGTGGTAGGACAAGCTTGTTCTCCATCACCGAGAATGGCATTTTATAGGGAAAGTTCGACATTGAACCCATCATTACAAGGGTACAGGACTCTATGGGAGTTGCTGAAATTTGTATGTTGGGCATCTAAGAATGATGTTGTAAAAGGCCCTGCCTGACACATTCTTATCTTGCATTCTGTAGAGGCATTTGGGAGAGGCTGGCTATTATGAACTGTAGCTCAGAACCTCAATCTTTTTTGCCCCCTCTCTACAATGTAACTTTAAATAGATGTTATCTGTGCTGCCACCAACGCATGTGATTCCCTTTAAATCCTTCAGTAGCCGGCTATTAAGTGCCTAGGCACTAGTTGGCCCTCCTGAAAAGTAACCGTGAAGAGTTCTGGTCTGTGCGCGCAAGTGGGCATTATTAAAAGAAGACAAAGACTGGCAGTTTTAAAAGATGGCCCCCTAAATTCTTCGACACGCTTCCCAACTAGAATGGTGTTCTGCCTCTGCCCTTGAATCTGGGCAGGTTGATGACTGTTCTGACCAATAGATGAGAATGGAAGGGAAACTCTCTGACTTCCAAGTCTGAGTCATAAAAGGCCTTGGGGCTTCTGCCTTTTTCTCTGGAACTCTGACTCTTGGAGAAGAAATCTGAGGCCACCGTGCTGGGGCCACCATGCTGGAGAGGTCACATGTAAGCACTCTGGGCCACTGTCCCAGCTGAGCCCAGCCTTCCAGACATTCCAGCTAAGGCACCAGACACATGAATGAAGCTCTCTTGGCCCCTCGAGACCCATCCCTCTGCCAGCTGCACACCACCCAGCGACCTCTATCAATGTCACATGGAAGAGAAGAATCACCTGCCAAGCCCCGCCTGAATTCCTGGCCCTGAAAATTATGCAACACAATAAAATGGTTATTGCTTTAAGCCACTATGGAGATTGGTCTGCTAAATAAAGGGGATTGGATGAGAGCTCAGCGGTGTCTATTCCACCCAGCCAGTGACGGAGCATCTAAGTTTCTGTCCCGGGTGTGAATTCACCATGAAAAGAAGAGGTGATTTTACCCAGGCTGGGCTACGTAAGCACAACGTCCCTCTCACCACCTTGCAGCAGTGAATCTCTGCTGCAACAGAGAAGAGCAAAAGAGAAGGCTGGATGCTTCACTCCAAATACCTCTCAGAGGGCGAACCTCAGGAACTTAGTGGAAGCCCTGGGAAGGGGGGACGGTTGCTCCAGGGCCAGCAAAAAAAAAAAAAGAAAGAAGACAATTGGGGACAAAATAGGAATATTAGAAGGGAAGGGTTTCTTCTAATTATTTTGCTTTTCTGCCCCTTTGCATTTGGAACTTCCTGGATGGGAATGTGTACATCCCACACTTAAACTGTGCCAGGCACCGTGCTAAACACTTTAACTGCAGGCTCGTCCTCAATCTTCATGCAATTCTGTGAACTGGATACTCTCAGGAAAGAGGAAGCAGAATCTCAGAGATTTTATATAACTTGCCCCAGTTCACAGTGAAGTAGAAGTAAGGCCTCTCAACCAAGGGCTGTCTGACTCTAACCATCACACCATCCTGCCTCCGCCATTCATGAGTTGGCTTCTTATTGAGTTTCCTAGAAAGGGAAAAACTCCCACTGAGATTTTTACAAATCACTGGCTGGTTACCCTATGTCAGACCATAAAAGAGAATGTGGCTGGATCAGTACAAACCTACCACGATTAGGAAAACAACTCAGGGTGCATAGCTTGTTTCCAAGCTTGTTTGCTTGTCTGTTTGGCTTGGTTTGGGATTTGTTTGGCTTGTCTTTTGTCTGTCTCATGAGGATAATGCAGAGTCAAGAAGAACCATGACTCAAGCTCTATCTGTTGAACGTACCCTTGTGTTGGCTTTTAATGGTTCTTTTCCCTGTTCTCTGTGCTCTGCGTGCATCCTTGGTAACACCCGATACTTGAGTGAGATCTTGGGAAACAAAAGCCTCCTGCCCTTCAGGACAGCATAGCTTGACATGTTGATCCAGGACCCAGCCTGATTTTGATAACCTACTGGCTCCCAGCCCTGTTTCCATCACCACCTCCTTTTTCATTGTCATTTCAAGTGAACCAGTGAATGAGCAGCTTAGTGTCAAATGAAACCTCAGCGTTATATAGAACAGCTGACAATTTCTCTTGATACATGTGGGACTCCAGGCTTTGGCTCATGTCTGCACTATTCCAAAGTGGGGGGGGGGAACCCTCTTTGTGCCAGGGCTTTGCAGTGTGTGCTGTAATTGAATTGATTCCCGTAGGAATGCACAGGTTTTGATATCTTGTTTCTTCACCAAAACTGCCTTTTCTTAGAGTTTATGAATATGTCTGTTCACACAGCGCTACACGTTAGTGTAATTGATTTCTTACTACCTCTCCCAGGAAGAAAACCTCAGCCATATTTTCTCTGCTTAATAATTAGGAGCAACTTCCTTTGTTCAGAAAAATTCAAATGTCAGGTGACCCTGAGGCCTTTGCTGTCCAATGAGTCAGACAGTGTTCTGTGACCTACTGGCTTAGAGATGAAACCGTCTCCTGCCATGTCCTTGTGATGTCCCGGGACCTAAGAGCCTGTCGATAAGACAAGGTTGGACATGCCTTCACTGCCATTTTGCCCCAGTGACTGTTGAGTATAACTTGGTAATGCCCATACTACTCAAAAGCCAACTGCCTCTTTGCCCTCAGATCCATTCCCCAGCCTTCTGCTGCCCTGCTCTGTGTCACAGAGAGCTGGCTCTTGCAAGCTACATTTTCCACACAGCCTTGCCAACAGGCTTCCAGCCCGTGGGACAATGGCAGGCACTTGTGGAAGATCGCAGGACAGGGAGAGGGAGGAAACCAATGTATTTCTTCCTCTCTCTGACTGGATGGTGTCGTTAGCATCTTCTGTGTGACTCCAGCTGCCTCTCTGTCCTCAGAACTCCTCCAGCAAACTCCTGCCATGCCTTCAGCTCCCTTTAGGTGGCTCCAAGTCCTGAGTTTTAGGAACACGGTCTTATCTCCTCAAAGCAGGAGCTCCCTGCGGTTACCAGTCTTTGGGTTGGCCCACGATTTTTCACATGCCCTTTCTGTTATTCCAAAGCCTTTCTAATTAGTTTTCCATTTTGAATTCTCTCTATTGAATTATCTAAAATGTGTTCTGCTTTCCTAACTGGGTCTTAACTAATACATACTTCGAACTAAAAATGATTACATATCATATGGCATAAGAATTTTATAACTCTTTAGGGTCTGAATGACAATCTGGAACATAAATTCTGATGACAAAAGTAAAGAAATTTCCATAAACTTGAAGACAGATCGCAAGGATGGCGAATGGGTTTTCACTTGAATGCTACATTTGATCAAGTGTAGTGGCTGCCTGTGATTTTTTTTTTCTTTTTCTTTGTTTTGGCTGCGTTGGGTCTTTGTTGCTGCGCACAGGCTTTCTGTAGTTGCAGCAAGCGGGGGCTACTCTTCGTTGCGGTGCGCGGGCTTCTCATTGCAGTGGCTTCTCTTGCTGTGGAGCACGGGCTCTAGGCTTATGGGCTTCACTAGTTGCAGCACGCGGGCTCAGTAGTTGCAGCACAAGGGCCCTAAAGCACGTGGGCTTCAGTAGTTGTGGTGCACGGGCTCAGTAGTTGTGGCTCTCGGGCTCTAGAGCTCAGGCTCAGTAGTTGTAGCGCATGGGCCCTAGTAGTTGTGGCACATGGGCTCAATAGTTGTGGCTCGTGGGCTCTAGAGCACAGGCTCAGTAGTTGTGGCACACAGGCTTAGTTGCTCCGCGGCATGTGGGATCCTCCCAGACCAGGGATGGAACCCCTATCCCCTGCATTGGCAGGCGGATTCCCAACCACTACACCACGAGGGAAGTCCCACTGCCTGTGATTTGAAAAGGATTCTGAGACTGGATCTGTATCTGGCCAGAAACAGTGGTGAGATGAGTGATGAATGCCTAACATGGATATGGAAATGCTGAAAGGCAAAATGTGTGCCATGCATTTGTCTTCCCTAACTTATAGAAAAAGAATAGACACAGAATACCTAAAATCAGGACTATACAGGAAAATCATATATGTATGCACCATAATATAATATAATAATGTCATATAACTTATGACATATACAAAAGTGAATATAGGTTCATTGTGCATTGATAATGGAAATAGAGTGAGAACAAAAAACACATTTCTGAGACCTCCGGCCCCATTACTATGTGATCACTTTCACAGCATTTTATTTATGTTTTCTGAACTGTCTTTTTTCATTTCTAAACCTGTATTTTAAGATAGTGTTAATGGTGTTAATTTGGTATCTTAGGAGGCAGGAAACAAAGGATTTCAAAGTCTCCATCTGTTTCTGCCTCTTGAACAGTGTGTCAGTTAAGATCCAGGCAAGATTTCCACAGAGAGAATTTAATGTAGGGAATTGGTTAAAAGATACTGGAGGAGCAAAAGAGCAAAACTATTTGAAATACTGAGATAACACAGAGGTATGAATAATTGCAGGAAGCAGCCACCCTTCTTGGACTCAGAGAACAAAGGGAGGAAACAGAAAGTAGGTTTCCTCAAGGAGAGGCCATTTGCTTGGTGATGGGGTTTCTTTGTGAGAACATAATAGAGCTGGTCCTTCAAGGGCACAAAGATGACAGAGACTAGAACGAACTGCTGCTGCCACGGTAAAGAGCCATTAGAAGGATGCTGCTGCTTGAACCGCAAGTCAACCCAAAGGAACCAACCAGTCCATTCTCCTTCTTCCTTCCAATCTCCCCCTAGTGGCCCCTACTGATGAAACCTAACATGAAACTGACAAAAAAGAACTGAAGTTTGCAGTGTTTCAACAGCAGCCTCACAAAGCAGAGGACAAGAGGGTGGGTTTGAACTGAGAGACGGTAGCTTAATAACTGGCACAAGTGGCCTGAAGATTAAATGAGATAATGCTTTGGAGGCGCTTAGCACAATGCCTGGAACACACCTAGTAAATGCTCCACAGTATTGGTGCTCCCTGGCTGTCTTTACTGTTCTTAGACACTGAAATGGAGCCACATGTGCCACAGCCATTATCCTTTCCCAGTAGCTTTTTCTTGACAACATTATAGGGTAGCAAGAAAACATGTTTCAAGTTTATACTATGCATTCTCTTTCCCCTATGGTTTTTTTTTAGGTAACACTGGTTTATAACATTACACGTTTCATGTGTACAACATTATATTTCAACTTCTGTATATACTACAACGTGCTATCTTTGAAACTGAACTTTCTCTAAGAGGTTTTACCATTTTATGTGAGATTTGTCACTGAAGACGTTGTTGTTTTGGGGGGTTTTTTTTGCGGTACGCGGGCCTCTCACTGCTGCGGCCTCTCCCGTTGCGGAGCACAGGCTCTGGATGCGCAGGCTCCGCGGCCATGGTTCACGGGCCCAGCCGCTCCGCGGCATGTGGGATCCTCCCAGACCGGGGCACAAACCCGTGTCCCCTGCATCGGCAGGCGGACTCTCAACCACTTGCGCCACCAGGGAAGCCCGAAAGTTGGAAATCTTAAGTAACTTTCCCAAGGCCATAAGGCAGGTAAGTATGGGAGCCATTGTGTACCCTTTTTACTGCTCTCCAATGCTGCCATGTGTCCCACCTAAATCACCCCGGGATTTGGAACCTATGTGACATCAACAGGGTGATTCAACTAAACCAACAGCAGAACTTGACTGAACATGTCTTTTTTTTGTCTGTTGTTTCTCTTTGTTTTGTTTTGCTGATGGGGGGGTCGAGGTTTCCTTGTATGCAGCAGAACCGACAAACGAGACTCAGCGATCTTTACATGTCCACGTCTTGCTGCTTCATCCTGGCCATCAGCACAGCGTCAGTCCCTGCTGTGGAGAAGGCGTGGCTAGGGAGCTGGGCCTATGCACTTTCAAGGATTCTTGTGACGTGAGTTTATTGGCGTGCATGGAAATGGAATTCCTCCCATGTCTGATCTCACTGACTTTTGTATCTCTACTGGCGTAAAAGTCATTCCCATCCTCCAGCCTGGTCGTATTCTCAGGCAGACCATTCCAGCTACGCAGATGTCTCTACAGTTCTAGAACGGAAGCATTCAACCACACCCATGGATCTACTGTGTCTGCACCACGGTAACCCCTGACTAAGGTCAGTCTAAAGCACTTCAGATCTCTGGACCTTCCTCACTCTTGGGTATCAGACAGGGGAAGATGTTTTGATCCTCACCCTGTAGCCTCCATGTCCCTTGGCGACTAGGAAGGAATCTGAAGAGACCCACAGTAGAGGTGTTGGTGATGGAGCTGACTGGTGTGGGGCAAGAAGAGGGGAACATAAAGAAAGGGCATTTGGGGCTTCCCTGGTGGCGCAGTGGTTGAGAGTCCGCCTGCCGATGCAGGGGACACGGGTTCGTGCCCCGGTCTGGGAAGATCCCACATGCCGCGGAGCAGCTGGGCCCGTGAGCCATGGCCGCTGAGCCTGCATGTCCAGAGCCTGTGCTCCACAACAGGAGAGGCCACAGCAGTGAGAGGCCCACATACCGCAAAAAAAAAAAAAAAAGAAAGAAAAAAAAGAAAGGGCATTTGGCTGCCACAGCAATACCAGCAAACACTCAAAGGAGAGGGTGTAGCCCAGAACTTAACAAAGTGCCACTGGGTTTGAGCAGCTGCTGGAATGTCTGAGTGGAGCTTCATTCCTCCCCACAGAGCCTGGGCTGAGGCCATGAGCAAGGAGTGCCCTACCTCTCAGGACTCCTCAGGATGAAGACAGGCACGGAAAAGACGAGCTGAGCTCCCAGGTGTGGGTTTTCCTCTCCCCCGGGCACAGAATGGGGACCTCCCAGAAGAAATTTGGAAAACTCCACAAAGAGCCAAGAGAGACTTGATCTACAAATTATTTTTTTTCCCCAAAAAATTCTGAGCTGGACATTCTTCAGGGTATGAGCAGCCACTTTGAAAGTTCTTCCCTGAAAAATTTCACTTCTGTCTTTTCCTTTGCTGCCTGCCCTTCTCCAGCGTGGTATTCTCACTGTGGGCATGGACCTGGGATCTCAAAACCCTCACAGTTGGATCAAACAGAAGACAGATCTGTGGTGTGTGTTAGCAATGGGAATGGGCAGCAGTGGGTTGAAGAGGCAAGTCTGGAAAGACGCTGGCGCCAGGAGAGGTAAGACCACAAGGACAGTGAAGGGGTGGGACTGGCATGACTTGAAGAGCTGGAGTTGGGGAGCACACAAGAGCCTGAGGTCAAGGCGGGGTCTGTGTCAGAAGCCCAGTGCTTAGATGAGGCTTCACTAGCCAGGAGATTCATAAAATCCTGATAATAATGAGGTAGTGTGGACAACTGCCGGCCAAGTTGTTTATGAGGAAGGAGGCCTGGAACTCCCTTCTAGAGCCTGGAAAAGATATTGCCAGAATCTGATTTTGCCTTCACCTCCAGGTCCTGCCAGACTCAACCCTTCTCCAGACTCAACTCTTTCCTGTCCGATTTCCTCTTCCCCGAAGCCTTAACTAGCTTAGAGGAAACTCTTGTCTGGGCTATAGCATGAATGGAAACTGGAAACGAGCGGTGAGATTTTAAGTACACCTGAAATGGTAATAGGAAGGTACTGGCCACTTCAATGGAAAAGAAGGAAGGAAGTTCTTTCACTAATAAGTCTTTATTATTAATAAGTATTTATTGAACACCAGCCGTGCTATGGGAAAGACACTCACACGGAACACTTTGTATACCCAGTGCTTTCAAGGGTTACTAAGGTTACCCTATCGAGTGCTCATAATAGCCCTGCAAACATAAACTCATCCCCACTTTATAAATGGGCCCTAAAAGACTCATCTGCCCAACATCTCTTTGAACTGGGAGTCCACACTAGGTCTTCAGTCTGAGGTTTGTACTCTCCGAATGAGCAAGATGAATACATAAATGCCTACAATTTCTACCAAAGTTTACTTTGAGACAGTCAAGTCTTGATGCCTTGGTACCTCCAGGAATGTCATTTACATCTAGAGGAAATCTTGTTACTCTCCCCAAGCCACGATCCTTGCCTGGGGCCCTCTTTACGTTGTGAAGGTAAATTGTCTAAAACTACAAGTAGTATGGGTGGATCCAGTTTGCTTATTCATGAGTATGCTGCCCAGGCGGAGCCCCAGGACATGCTCTGGCATCAACATGACCCTCTAAAATTGTGAATAAATTACATTTCTTGATGACATAGTTTAAACAATTTTTTCTTCCCCTTAATACTTGGAATCAGGGTCACATTCTAACTATTTAATCTGGGGCCTCAAACTGGCACATAGCATGGCTTTAAATGAAATTATATTTAAAACATAGCCAAAGGTTCATAGAACACTTAATTGCATGTGAGTGTGTGTATATGGGTGTGTGTGTGTGTGTGTGTGTGAGAGAGAGAGAGAGAGAGAGAGAGAGAGAGAGAGAGAGAGAGGAATACCCATTAGAATAATGCACATCCTAGGCCAGAAAGTATGTGGAAACTCAAAAGCCAGCCAATCACCATCTCCACTACTCTGTTCCTTCAGTACCAGGGATACTTCTATTGATCTTGGGTAATAATACTTATAATCACCATTTTAAAAGTGCCTCCAATGGGGACTTCCCTGGTGGCACAGTGGTTGAGAATCCACCTGCCAATGGAGGGGACACGGGTTCGAGCCCTGGTCCAGGAAGATCCCATATGCTACGGAGCAACTAAGCCCGTGTGCCACAACTACTGAGCCTGTGCTCTAGAGCCCGCATGCCACAACTACTGAAGCCCACATGCCTAGAGCCCATGCTCCGCAACAAGAGAAGCCACCGCAATGAGAAGCCCGTGTACCACAACGAAGGGTAGCCCCCACTCGCCGCAACTAGAGAAAGCCCGTGTGCAGCAACGAAGACCCAATGCAACCAAAACTAAATAAATAAATTTATAAAAAAGAGAAAGAAAAAAGTGCCTCCATGGAAGGCACTTCATGATTATTGTAGTAAATCTGCATGAAAATTCTCTAAGTTAGGAATTATTCCATTTTACAGATGGGAAAGTTGAGTCTTAAGCCATTAAATAACTTGCTCAAGGTCACTTCACTTTGTCTCAGGTCAGGTTGTCTCTTAGATTCTCAATCTTGCCTAATCAACAGTTGCTACTTCTTCCTAATCCATGTGGACTACACATCTAAAACCAAAATGTGCACATCTTAGCTGAGCTAAAGCACACCTCAACATAAAACTGACCGACAAACCCTGAATTCAATGGTCAGCTTCAAAATGAGTCATTCTGAAACTATGCACTCACAACCCACAGTCTTCTGTGTTGGCCCTGTGTTATCCTTGCTCAGACTATTGTTAAAGAACCAGTCAAAGCATAAAACTCGAGTGTCCACAGACCCACCCACCCATCTCCAACCCCAAACACAACATCTTCTTTTCTTTTGATTCTCACATTCCCAAAATCAGGATTGGGATTCAGTTCAGTAAATTTTAAGGTTTTATTCAGGCAAGGCACTGTGCAAGGCAGTGTCAGAGATCGAAAATCAAGTAAGATGGTGTCTCTAGGGCCACAATGTAGAGATGTAAAGTTGTGTCTTGCCCGAGGCTGCCTGGTCCAGGGGGTGAATATGGCCAGAAATCCAGCCCGTGCTATACTTTTCAAGCCATGCTCTCTGACATTGGTTTGCTTTCACTCAGATGAAGGGGTGCTTTTTTTATTTCTCAGAAAAGGTATCGAATGGTCTAGTGGAGCCCTGAGTTCACCTGGCATTGAATAGGAGGGAAAGACAAGAACACAGCTAACAAAACATCAGTCCACCAGATTGATGATCCTGGGAGAGGACAGTAAGGAGCCATGGACACAGTAAATCTCATCGGATGGGGGAGGAAGCACAGCCTCACGGAACTGGAGGACACACGAGAGGGGACTGGGAAATGAGCAGCTTTGGGGCATGTGGAGATGGAGGGAGGGCATCCAGGTCCGGAAGCAGGATCCTCAGGGGCTGTGGGCGCATCCTCTCTGACTGGAAGGCGGGGGCAGGGGGTGGTGTGGGGCTGGGGAGGACCACTAGTTCGGAAGCAGCAGGAAGCCAGTGTAACAGGTTGGCTGTGCTGAGAGTGGTTTGATCCTTCAGGACAGGCACAGACACTGTGAGCTCCTTTCCCTGAGTCCCGGGTGACCGGAAGAGAGGTGTGCTACAGGAGGAATGATGTGGAAGCCTCGTGCCAACGGACTGCGGGGGAAGAGACAGGAGAAGGGACCTGGCTGGGTGACGTTACCATGGCAGTTGAGGAGGTGATGGCAGCCCAAGCCGGGGTGAGAGGAAGGCAAACCGAAAGGAGGAGGATGGATGTGAGAGTGAGGAAGCAGAGGCGATGGATTACGTGCAGGTACAGAGAAACTGGTGTGGGGAACAACTTCCCTCCAAGTAAAAGCCGGAGTCCTTACCGCGGCTAAGGAGACCTTCTGTGACCCTCCCCATCCCCCAGCCCTCTCTGCCCTCACCTGCTTCCCTCGTTCTGCTCTTCTGCAGACACACTAAGCTCTCTCCCACCTCACTTCTGCTGCTCCCCGTTCTGGCTGACTCTCCCCCCAGGTATTCACGGGGCAGCTGACTTCCTGCTGTTGAGAAGCATTCACAGACCTTCCCTATAGAAACTAGCACCTCCCCACCCCGGACCCTCTTTACCCCACTTACTGCACCTTAGTTTTCTTTGTAACACTCTTCACTATATAGTCTGTCTCCACCAATGTCTTTCCAAATAAGGAGCTTTGTTTTGTTCACTGCCGTATCCCTAGCACCTGGCACAGAATAGGTGCTCAATAAATATTTATTGATCTCACCAGCTATTTGGGTATTTTTTTGCTTCACTCAAGTCAGAACAGTCCAGGTATAAAATGTGTAGCCCTGGGAGACAGTGATTTCCTTAATACTAGACTGATTCACAATTAGGCAGGACAACCCGTGGTAGGAAACGTTATGTGAATAATTCAGTCTCTTGGAGACCCTTTCAAGCCTGAGAACCTATAAATCTAAGTACTGTGCTTTATGTGTGTGGTTTCCCCAGAGAGGGAGTGTTCTTTAGAGCATAGAGGGTTAATGCATAGACCCTAGAACCAGACCCTAAGGGTCTAAATCAGGGCTCTGCCACTTATTAGCTGTGCCACCTTGGGCATTTCGGTACCTCTCTGAATACTTATGTCTCATCTTTAAGTGTTTTACTGCTCCTCAGTCACGGTCTGACTTCTCAAAGTTAAGGCCCCTTTAGCAGGTTACCTGGCAAAGTAGAGAAGTCAAGAGCAGTGTTGAGTTCACGAGCACTATTTCCTAGGACATTTGCAGAAACTGTAGGAACTCTTACAGATCATTCTAAAGGCTATTGATTCACTACCAACAAAATCATTCCTTGTAAATTATTTGTGTCCTAACACAACTTGGCTTTACTATTCAGAAAGCACTCCGAACCGCACATGTCGAGTTGTGATATGGGAACTTTCTTGAGCTCTGATAGCCTTTTGTGAGATTTAAGTATGTGACTCTTCTCAGAGTACAAATAGTTTTTGCAAAGCAGCTGCCTTCAGATAGCAGTTATCTCATGGAGAGGAAAGGCAAATTGATACAACATGATTGGCAGTCATTAAAAAGTCAATACTCTCCTTTGATTTATTTATTTTCTGCATTTGAATAAGTGACTTTTGTGTGGACAAAGACAAGGCAAAGGAAGCTTATCTATATTAAATTATCCTGAGAAGAAAATTTGATTTGAAGAACACTAGCAAATTGTAGTTGGTCTGTACTATCTTTCAGGGCTTGGGAATGTTTTTATTATACTGATTTGGAATGTTAACCAGATTTGACTTGTAGATACTTTTTTTTTTTTTTTTTTTTTTTTGCGGTACGTGGGCCTCTCACTGTTGTGGCCTCTCCCGCTGCAGAGCACAGGCTCCGGACGCGCAGGCTCAGCGGCCACGGCTCACGGGCCCAGCCGCTCCGCAGCATGTGGGATCTTCCCGGACCGGGGCACAAACCCGTGTCCCCTGCATCGGCAGGCGGACTCTCAACCACTGCGCCACCAGGGAAGCGCTGTAGATCCTTTTAAGAATGGACTCTGCCATTGTCACACCAGTACTTACTAACACTTGGCAATGTAACCCGAGGATCTAGTGGCAGGATCAAGGGGAAAACAAACAAAAAAAGGGATCATCAGCAAATCACGCACACTTGAAAACAATCATTATTTTCGAATGAGTCTTAACTTTGTTCCAAATACCCAGGGCATGCGTAGGTTTTATGGGTGTGGACATATATTACAAGATACAAGATTCTTATCACCATCCCTTTTTCTGAGCCAACCGTTGAGCAAACGGAAATGTTATCGGTCCGGAACCAGTGGTCTTCTTGGGGTGACATAAAAAGAGATGACCCAAAGCCAGATCCAGAGATGCCCTGGAGTTATTTATAAGTGAAAAGCCATATTACCCTCCTGCCATCCTGAGCCCCTCAACATCTGATTGGCCGGAATCTTAGAGTAGTGAGTCTCCCAGCTGACGGGTGACTCATCATGTCATTTAAGTTTGTCAGTCAATGGAAACCAGAGGTCCAAAGTCTCTCTCCAGGACTCTCCCTGGGGAAACTATTAGGGAGAAGGCAGCCTTGCCAGATGTCTCAGTCCAGCTGGCCTAACGGGCATGTGCAGGGCATCTGCTTATACTCAGGGCCTGGCATGAGCAGAGGGCCCTGGAACGATTCTCTAGGTTTGCTGTCAGTTTTCCTACCATAAGCTACTAGGAAAGCCACCGGTAAACCAATGAGCACCTTGAAATATAAACAAGTAAAAAGACATTTAACTTTCCCATTTCAGCTGGGAAAATCTGAGTTCATTCTGGGTCTAGCGGGCTGGACTTCATGTAATGGAAAGCACATCACATTTGGAGACAGAAAAGTCGGATTCCCATCCCAGCCTGCACTTAGTAATATGAACTTAAATTTTTCAATGGCCTCTCTAATACACAGTTTCCACATCTGTAAAATGGAAAAAAAGACAAAAAACAAGAAACAAAAACTTCTGCTTAACCCACGGGTAGCAATAAAGCATATGAAGGTACTTTGCAAAAAGCCATAAAGAAAATGTCAGTTAACATTATTTTTACTCTCAGAAGTTTATTTCTAGTCACACACCCCCTCTCAAGTTCCAGGCTCACATTTCTAACTATCTATTCCTCAGGCCTTCCCCAACGGCTCATACGTGTACTGAGATAACCACCTGGCCCTTCTGGCAGCCAGGTGGTGCCCAGCAGGGCCAGACACACTGGCAAACTGCCCCCAGCTGCAGAAGCCTCCTCCAGCTTGCTAAATACTGCTTTAGATGAAATTTCCAACGAATTATCTATCTGGCTTTTTTTTTTTTTTTTTTTTTTTTTTTGCGGTACGCGGGCCTCTCACTGTTGTGGCCACTCCCGTTGCGGAGCACAGACTCCAGACGCGCAGGCTCAGCGGCCATGGCTCACGGGCCTAGCCACTCCGCGGCATGTGGGATCTTCCTGGACCGGGGTGCGAACCCGTGTCCCCTGCATCGGCAGGCGGACTCTCAACCACTGAGCCACCAGGGAAGCCCTCTATCTGGCTTTTAAACTGATTTTATCAAAAAGCAAAGACACGCTCTTTCTTCAGAAGCTTACTCCTCCTGGCTTCCCTTTTCTGTCAGTGATGATAACCTTTATGGGTATAAAGACTGCCAACAAACACATGAAAGAATGCTCAACATCTTTAATCATTAGAGAAATGCAAATCAAAACTACAATGAGATATCATCTCACACCAGTCAGAATGGCCATCATCAAAAAATCTAGAAACAATAAATGCTGGAGAGGGTGTGGAAAAAAGGGAACACTTGCACTGCTGGTGGGAATGTGTACCACAGTGGTACAGCCACTATGGAGAACAGTATGGAGGTTCCTTAAAAAACTACAAATAGAACTACCATACGACCCAGCAATCCCACTACTGGGCATATGCCCTGAGAAAACCATAATTCAGAAAGAGTCATGTAGCAAAATGTTCATTGCAGCCCTATTTACAATAGCCCAGAGATGGAAACAACCCAAGTGTCCATCATCGGATGAATGGATAAAGAAGATGTGGCACATATATACAATGGAATGTTACTCAGCCATAAGAAATTGAGCTATTTGTAATGAGGTGGATAGACCTAGGGTCTGTCATACAGAGTGAAGTAAGTCAGAAAGAGAAAGACAAATACCGTATGCTAACACATATATATGGAATTTAAGAAGAAAAAAATGTCATGAAGAACCTAGGGGTAAGACACGAATAAAGACACAGACGTACTAGAGAATGGACTTGAGGATGTGGGGAGGGGGAAGGGTAAGCTGTGACAAAGCGAGAGAGAGGCATGGACATATATACACTACCAAACGTAAGGTAGCTAGCTAGTGGGAAGCAGCCGCATAGCACAGGGAGATCAGCTCTGTGCTTTGTGACCGCCTGGAGGGGTGGGATAGGGAGGGTGGGAGGGAGACGCAAGAGGGAGGGGATACGGGAACATATGTATAACTGATTCACTTCGTTATAAAGCAGAAACTAACACACCATTGTTAAGCAATTATACTCCAATAAGATGTTAAAAAAAAAAAAAAGATAACACAGAGTCATTGTCTTTGACATCTCTCTCCACTTCTCCTTTGCCTTTTCCCATCCT
This sequence comes from Mesoplodon bidens, assembly GCF_964165515.1. Classification (NCBI taxonomy): domain Eukaryota; kingdom Metazoa; phylum Chordata; class Mammalia; order Artiodactyla; family Ziphiidae; genus Mesoplodon; species Mesoplodon bidens. The sequence goes on along the minus strand of NC_138177.1, from coordinate 34,602,114 downwards.
ATCAACCATCATTTTTCTTTTCCTTCTTATATCTATCTTGGTGTCTCACAGAACCAGGCTTGACTCTAGTGCCAGGCATATGACCTTAAAGAACTTTCTTTACACACTGACACTTGGTGTCCACATCTATGAAATGAAATAGTGGAAGTTGCAGCTCTGTTTGTGAGGATTAAATCAGACTGCGTTTGCCAAATGCAGGGCACATGTGAGCTGAGTTCTACCTTCTAGCTAAGTTGGATGCCCCAGGGACATCTGCTATCACCCAGCCTTTTCCCCTTCCTGCTTCCATAGGGTCAACCCTGTTCTTCACTTTGCCTGGACTCTTCTCTCCCCGTTTCCCATTTCCGCCTATCAAGCTCATATGCATCCTTCATGGACCATCTTTCAAATACTCCCTGCCTTTGGCATCCAGAGGTGACGCTACTGCCTCTGGACTGTAAGTGATTCTTGCATTTTATTCTTACAACTCATGAGGCACTTGACATGACTACTGTGTACTCTGCTTTTGTATATGTCATCTCTTCTTGTGAACTTTCATGTTTATCTTCCTTATGCATACCATTTACTTAATAAATAGTTTTCAAGTGACTGAAAAGAATCATCAGTCAATCAATGATGGATGTCCAGACCTGAAACGAGCGAATGAAGTGCTCGAGCAATGTGGAAGTGATGGAATGATTTAAACGAAGAATAAGACACCAAAGACACTCCCCATTTTGTGTGCTGATTTTTTAATGAACATTTTATAATCTTACAAAATAACTGGCTGTAGCTGTTTTACGTTACAATACAGTAGATAGCTCCCTTCACTGTGTTCCCAATCAAGCCAGCCCCTTGGGATGCCAACTGACACACTCAATAGTGATCTCACAGAGGAGAGGACATGCCAAATCCAATGCCTTGTAATGGGGGGAAGGAAAAGAGAGGATCAAGAATAGCTCTTTACTTTCATGTACAAGTTTGCCAGCTGACCATTCTCCTCACTCTGCCCTCTCATCTCTCTGGTTGGAAACTGTCACACTGATCATCAGAGTCATCCAGCCCTAGGCAACCTGGACCCCAGAGCTCCTAGTTACTGGGAAAAAGAAGAAGCAGAGAAGTGATTTTGGAACAAGGAAACAAATGGAAGAGCCTCTGGGAGAGGCCCTCTGTGGCCCCATGTATGGGGAAGAGCAGCAGAATGCAGACCACCACATGGAGTGAGTGTGAGTTAATATCCACTGGGGATTTGTGACCGTGGTGTCTTAGAGCTTCAACTTTATTAGTGACCTGAGGAGCTCGAAGCACTAGGCTCCAGGGACAAAGGCTGGAAGAACCTGCCATCTATGAATGGCCAGGACTGACCTGGGCTGGGCAGCCTGTAGCCTGAAAGGCTTTCCACACACCCCCAGAAGCCTCCTCTCACCTTCCCAGGGCAGCGATGGAGTGCAGATGTTGCCAACAGAGAATGAAATATTTTAAAACGAAGTACGAAAGAGAAATGTTCTCACTGTAACTCCTGTGGGAAGACTGAGCCCAGATCCATGCTGGCATGAACCGCAGGCTCCGTATTCCTGGGGCTTGGGGTGGGAGGGGGTGGGGGTGGGGGTGGATGTAGCCTTCCTGAGCTGGGCGAGGCCCAGGATAACTCTCAAGCTCAGACATGGCAGGATTCCCCTGCACGGAGTTTGACATGCTTCAAGAAATTTGGATAACCATCTTACCACTGTTTTAAAATGAAGAATCTAAACTTTTCTACTGTCCTTTCCAAATTGAAGCCTACCAGAATCCCAGAAGTAAATATTCTCTTCTTGGGGGCACTAAATGTGAACCCGGATAAGGAAGAGTAGGTATCTAGGCTATTGTTTCCATTACGGCTGGAAATACAGAGAACAAGAGTATTTTGGATGGGCAGACTCTGGTCTTTCCCTTCCCCAGTGACCTTGCCACCCTCATTTCAGATCCCCACAGATAAAAATGTGTAATCCCCTTCTCCTTTTTATTCCACTCCAGAATGTTGTTCTTTCCTACGTGAAGTCTGGCTCAAGATAGTGGGGCAAGTATTCCTTCTTTCTATTGATATTTGCACAGCCATTGCTTTCAGGGTTGATGGGAAGAATAGAAAACTGTGGTCGGAGCCAAAGAGAAGGCCATCCAGGGAGAATAAGGCTGCCCTTGAACTTTTGCCTGTTCTTCCCTTCCTGAGATGATAAACTGGGGTGTTGAACAAGAAACTAGCTCCTTACTTTCTTTCTCCAAGGCCTAATCCATAAATCGTCACTAAAAAACAACTGCAGTAGACCACATGCAAAATGAGTCAGCCCAGGACATAAACAGAGGCAGGTTAACGTGGTCATTTCACATACAGTCCATCTATCGAGCAAGAAAGGGTAACAACGACAAAATGGACCCTAAGCAGTTGAAATTCTTCTCTCTCCCCACAGAGTGTCACCCTTGCTCCATGTTATTTTCAGAGCTTGATCAAAGTGCTCTCTCTGGGACACAGATTTGACACGTCACACTTGAAGAGAATTTACCTCCGAGTCTGCATTGTTCAAAAGATCCCCTTTGGTCTGCTGTGGAGACTCCGAACAAGGCTGAGTCTCCTTGACTCAATTCATCCTCCAGCCCTGGGCTCTGATTTACCCTGACTTCTCCCCTGTCTACAGCCTCCCGCAGCTCCTCCAAACCTGCCTGTTCTTCAGTTTCCTCCACCTTTCCCCGATGTCATTTCCATGACATTTTTTTCCCCAGAAAGTCAACAACAGGTCATGTGGCTGTGAATGATGGCCAGGCTTGGAGACTTAGAAAAAGGGAGACCACAGGCCAAGTGTGAGGAACGCGTGAGCTCCTGTAATCCTGGTGATGGGAGAGGGAGCCTACATACAGACTTGTTGACTGAGTGACTGGCTGAGAGCCACACTTGGAACAGGCACCTGTGGAAGTGCAGAAAATCCTGGGCCTCACCAACTGCAACGCAGAGTTCCAAGAACTGAAGAGAATGTATTCTTTTTGGATGGATACTCAAGAACCATAGTCTAGTTTTCCTGGACCCATCACCAATGGATAACCCCACCCACCTTTCCATGCCTTTTAGTAGTATCATTCCAAGCCCCCATCTCCTCTAACTGGGCTCGGCTCCCAGTTCAGAAAAAGATGATTAGCTGACACGTGATTATCAAAAACTCCATCTAATCTCTCTCTTTCCTTCCCCAGTTCCCTCTCAGCCTGCCAATCCCTAGGAATAGAAAGATGGCAGAAGAACTTGTCTTTTGGTCCTCAAACCCTCAGCATTCATTTTGGATGTGAACTTCACAGCAGCATGTGTGGAACAATGGATAATTTTTAGCTTAGTAGACAGCAAAAAATATAATATATATAATATATTTATATCATTATGTTTAAATACTTATAAAGAATTAATAACTAACCTCATTATTACTAAGGGAGACTACACAAAGAAAGGGAGAGAGCCAGTTTAGATTAGACGAGCCCTGAAAGATGGCCATCCATTCAAAATGGGTATTAGCAGAGTGTCCCTGGCAACTTCTCTTCTAGTATTTTGGTATTGGTTTACAAGTTGGGTGGGGCTGAATAGTTGGCAGGGTGTAGAGTGGGGAGCAGGGCAAGAGTTGAGGATGGGTTTTGATAGCATATAAATGGGGAAGGAGGGTCCTTGTATATATATCATACTTCTCTTTCCACTTTAAATCAACTTCCTCTTTGAAGAAACGTTTGCCTATGATTCTTCCTTACTTGGGCTACTTGATGCAATAGTTGGCACCTATAAACGTCCTCTTGCATTTCTTATAGGATCCTTCGTGTTCTTCTTCCTTCCTTCGTTTCATGACCTTTCTTCTTCATTCATCTTTTGTTTCCTTTTGTGGAGGCCACTGATTCTTACTGCCTCCAGGGCAGTGGAAGGAGGGGCTTGATCCCACAGTTACAGGTTTTCTTCCGCCTTGGGGTCTCGGCAGGTGCATTCATCCAGATCACAGTCAGCAGCAAATGGAATGACCTAGGAGAAATCAAAAAGAAGTTGAAATCACTCATGTTTGCACCAAGCACCGCACTTTCAACCAGCTTTTGCTTTTTTTCTCACTTGGTCCCAGAGGAAGTGTGGGATTGCGTGTCAGTATCACAGAATTGAAATTAACACTCAGTTCTTTCACTTACACACCATGTCTCTCTCCTTAGGCAAGGTAAACCTTCCTTGCTTCACTTTCTTTATATATAAAGTGGGAGGACAACAGCAACTACCCAAGAGGGTGTTAGTGTAGTTTAAATAAGATGATGGATATGAAACACACATTTCCAGGCACCTCTAATATCTGTTACTACTACTTCTAATATTACCACTAATGTTCAAAACTACTGCTCTTAATGTTTTTGTTGTTATTATCAATCTTCACAAAATCTTTGTACAGTAGGTAAGATGAATGTTAGTATTTTCTTCTTACAGGGAAGGTCAAGAGAGGTAGGGTGACTTAACTCAAGGTCATGACACTACCTGGAAAACCAAGGCTCTATTACCTAGCTCTATGTCTTCTACTTTTTTGATGTTCTTGGGGCCAGAGAATCATGTCTTCTATCTTCATAAGCTTGAGGTTTTGCCCTTCTTGAACCCAGGATATACTTTGGCTTGGTGAAACAATGCATCTCTCTATCCATTGTTTGTGCCTGGATTGCCTTCCTGCTATGTAATTATCCCTCCTCCAGGTCAGAGATGGTCCAGCAAAAGTTGCTCTCTTCCTGCTTGCACTGCTACCAACAGATAATCATATTTTTTGAGTGTCCATAATTAGCTTCAGAGAGAATTGGGCATTCAGGAGACATGATGTAAAAGTGGTAAAGATTCTGCTCTTTGGGCATGGATAGTCAAATGAAACAACAATAGATCAGCATATTATTTAATAGTCCCAGTACACTGAAGAGATAGGCTGGGTGACTGGGCAAGTGGGCTGGAGAACGGGTGGAGGGGTTTGAGGAAATTTCCCTGCATATTTTCACATATGAATTAAATGTAATTTAGGAGTCAACAGGGGTGAAATGCTTTTTCAATCCTGATTCATGTGTATACTGGCCACAGGCACCAAAATCCATTAAAGAAAAACCCTACATCTGCTGAGTGTGAGATGGAGATGGGGAGAGAATTGATTGCTTTCTTCCGAAGTGGTTATGCCTTCCTGAGTAGAAATGGGATCCTTGACCAGTTACTTTCTTCAAGTGAGACCAGGAACTAGTTGGCACGATGTCTGACCTGCAATCCAAGCTCTTGATCTGTTTCTCATGGTTTGGGATTTGCTGGTTTTTAGAGCAAAAGAGGGCCAAATTGAACAGTGATACAAAAGTCCCTGAGCTCTCTGCACTAAATAAGTTAATTCATGTCAGTGGTGAGAACAATGCCTGGCACAGAGTGAGCCATCAGTAAATATTACCCATTAGGAGGAGTATTCAGGTCTGTGTAGAGGTAATCATGCAGACGTGACTTTATTGTGGAGACACATACAAGGAAGGAAACATTCTTGTGTATTTCTGATTCATCAGATCGGCCAACTAGCGTCAGTTATCTTTGGAGCTCTTGGGTTTTCATCCATATTATTCCAAATTTTCAGCCTATTCAATTTTATAGGCTTAGCTTAAGCATATCTTCTATTTTAATAGAGTCCAGAGCAACAGGATAAAAGGCATCATCAAGAAAAGGGCTACTGCTCAGGATACAGCAGGGGATTGCTCCAGGTAGCTTGTGGTGGCTGCTCAACATACACCTGCAATGTGCTTGTATTTCACTTTATAGGATTATTCATTTAGCTGTGAAGTTTAATAATAAGTGGATACCACTTCATGGATAATCCTGCCTCTCCAAGGAGTGGAAGCCATTTTTCCCTACCTACAGAAATTTTTCCTGGACAATGATAAGCAGGTGGGAGTCTTTGAGCAGCAGAAGCATGGCTTTTCTCTAGCAGTTACAGGACTGACGATGAGAGACTAGTGTTTTCTAACAACCTATCCTAAAATTACTATCCTTAATCCTGTCACTGGAGAAGCTCCAATGTTTGTTCATTATCATTCCCTCTTCCTGACTGTTGAAGAAAAACACATTATGATGCAGCATGAAGGAGAGCTAGCCACAGGTCCTGCCTCTATTCCTGGAGCTACTACCCACTCCCTCCCACTCCCAGGCGCCCTCACTCACCTTCCTGGAGGAGAGCGTGGAAGAGCAGCAGTCTCCCCCATCGTAGTGGCAGTAGGCCCGGTTGTTGATGGTATCACACCAACCATCTGCTTGGAAAGGCTGGCAAGGGGGTAGCATGTCAGGGTCGAAGTACAACTTCACTCTGCTTCACCCTATTCTCCCACTCATCCCACCCCCAACAGAATCCATGGAACTCGAGACATTATGATGAGAGAGCACCGAAGGGGCAGGGTAAAAACGGACCCAACGTTCTCAAGAAGTTGAAAAGTCTCAAGCTAAGACCACTGGATCAAAGGAATTGTCAAATTTCACAACGAGTGTCTGCTCCTGGCCTACTCTAGGGACCAGAATGGTTCATTTAATTCCTTGATCAACTTTTTCACCTTCTCATAATAGTAGGTCTTTACGTCATTAGGTAGGTTACAAAATATTTTCACACATGTTAACTCTGTTGATCATCAGGAAAACCTGTGCATCAGGCAGGTTTGGCTTTAAAAGTCCCATTTTAGGGGGCTTCCCTGGTGACGCAGTGGTTCAGAGTCCGCCTGCCGATGCAGGGGACGCAGGTTCGTGCCCCGGTCTGGGAAGATCCCACATGCCGTGGAGCGGCTGGGCCCGTGAACCATGGCCGCTGAGCCTGCGCGTCCGGAGCCTGTGCTCCGCAACGGGAGAGGCCACAACAGTGAGAGGCCCGCGTAACGCAAAAAAAAAAAAAAAAAAAAAGAGTCTCATTTTATCAGTGAGGAAATGGGGATAAATAGACATGACAAAAATTACTCAAGGTCACACAGCTAGGTCAAGCAGAGTTTAGGATTAGAAGTCATGTATCTTGATATTTTGCTGCTTCTCAGAGATTAAGGACCATAACCTCCATCTCTTCTGGTACTTGTACTTAGAGACCCTAATAGTCCTGGGTTGCTATAGACTCAAATGGTGTTTGTCCAGAATGCAGTGGTCCTAGGGTTTGGGACACCAGTGCTGGAACACAAATCATCCCACGTGTACAGCTACTTCATGCACAGCAGGTAGACACAGGGTTAGAGCAGAGGAAGCCAAATGGTTTCCATCTACTCCTGTTACTGCTGCAAGTTAACAGGAACCAAAATGGGAAAGGGGCCCAGGCGAAACCAGAGTTAGTGGAGTGTTTCACCCCAAAAGGGAATGTATGATAAGAACAGCAACGAACGGTTAAAAAAAATAGCTTAGCAGCCCAACGCATTGTTCCTCTAGAACCACTCTCAGAGGGAAACAGTGTCCCACGGCATCCTGGAGGGTGCACCAGCCCAGGCAGCCCACCTACTCAATCACATTAGCTGCTCCCCATCCTGAGTGGATACCCAATTGCGAAGCCTCAGGAAGCATCTCGTAGTCAAGCTCTTTGGGCCGCAGGACAGTCAGTAGACTCTTGAGGCCTGAGGCCACCTTCCAGTTCACATATTCAAATCACTTTCTCTTCCCCCACCCTCCTTAAATGTCAAATAGAAGGACTGTTCCCTATTCCACTCTGCTTTGATGAGATAGATCACTAAAGTAAAAACTGGCCATTAAGGGACTTCCCTGGTGGCGCAGTGGTTAAGGATCCGCCTGCCAATGCAGGGGACATGGGTTCGAGCCCTGGTCCAGGAAGATCCCACATGCCACGGAGCAACTAAGCCTGTGCGCCACAACTACTGAGCCTGCGCTCTAGAGCCCACGAGCCACAACTACTGAGCCCATGTGCCATAACTACTGAAGCCCGCGCGCCTAGAGCCCATGCTCCGCAACAAAAGAAACCACCGCAATGAGAAGCCCGTGCACCACAACGAAGAGTAGCCCCCACTCGCCGCAACTAGAGAAAGCCCGCGCACAGCAACGAAGACCCAATGCAGCCAAAAATAAATAAATAAATACAATTTTTTTAAATGGCCATTAAGTAATTTTCAGCAATTGAGTTACATCAGAATGAGCTCATCCAAGTTATTTCTTCAATGTTTTGATTTATTCTATGGGGTCCTGAGGTCACTTGAATATCATTCCAGATGTATACCAGTTTGCGAACCTCTGAGAAGCTGCTACTTGTGGGGTGGAACTCAACAGCTGTCACACAGCTGCACAGCAATGTCAGTTGAGAGCAGGAAGTGAAAATGAATTCTGTTCTCAACACACGCCTCACTGGGATAAAAGATATAGATTTTGAGATGAGCATTTGTCTTTAACCCTGGAGCCAGTTACTCGGGCTCTGGAGAACTTGGAATAACTATATAATCATAACTTGAATCTACAATTGCAGCCAAATAGGAGTCAAAATACAACTAGCTGCATCCTTAACACCTATAGATGCCCTTGGGTTCTCCTGGGAGGACCAGATACATCCATTGAGATTCCCCTAGAATTTTCTTTTTCCAGTGTTTGGAGTATATTTTCCTCATCTAACACTGCATCTGTTACTTTTCCTCCAACCCTGACTGACTCATTGGCAAAACTTAATCTGTTTCTTCTTTCTTTTCCATGTAATCATCTATAAAAATCCAAAGAGCACCCAAAATACTTCTCCTACATATAAAAGTATGGTCTTCAATATGGAGGATTAAAGGGAGATCTAAAGAAGATCTTCCTTTTCATAAGAACAACTTAGACATTTGAATGGATTAATAAAAGATCCTGGGAATCTTTCTTTCCAACCTCTTCCCCAAGGATGGCTTCTCATCTCAGGAGTATTAGGGAAGGTATGTTGAAAAGATTAGAAATTGTCTAGGTGACCTTCTCTAGAGCTCACTAGACTTTGATGGCTATAGCCTGGACATGATTTCTAGAATGTTCTTAAAGGGTCATCTGGGAAGAGAAGGGAATTTATAAAAAGGAGCATAAATACAGAGAAAAGGTTGGAAAGACACAAGTATTTAATTTACTATATACCTATTAGAATTAATTGCTCCTCCCCTAACGTGCCAAAAATAACTACTCCACCCTAAACAAACAGAGTCTCCTATGGCAACATGTGCCTGGAAACTTGACAGCTTGAGTCCAAAGTTACAATGGAAAAAAATAGGAAGGGAAAAATGACTAATCAATCCAAAGTTTTTAAAGTATCTGAAGACTGGACTAGGTTGGGGGACGCAAATCTCAATAATTGAAAGGTGTCTGACTTGGGACATCACTCCGCCCCACAGGAAACTTCCCCAAGGAATGGTGACCAATGTGTCTCAATGGACACCAATGTGTCCATAGGTGAATTTTTCACTACCCATACATGCACCTCATTTTCCTGTAACATCAGAAAACGAAGTGTTCCAAATAAGAGAATTTTTCAAGTACCTAAAGCTTATTTCTTTAAGAGCCACTTTTTAATTTTCATTTTAATTGTTTTCACAAAAGAAAAAAACCTGTATAAAATTCCTGTTTCCTGTGCTATGCAGCTGCTTCCCACTAGCTATCTATTTTACGTTTGGTAGTGTATATATGTCCATGCCACTCTCTCACTTTAGCACAGGGAGATCAGCTAGGTGGTTTGTGACCACCTAGAGGGGTGGGATAGGGAGGGTGGGAGGGAGGGAGACGCAAGAGGGAAGAGATATGGGAACAGATGTATATGTATAACTGATTCACTTTGTTACAAAGCAGAAACTAACACACCATTGTAAAGCAATTATACTCCAATAAAGATGTTAAAAAAATTCCTGTTTCCCTGCCTTTTAATAACTTATAGAATACAAAATCATTAACATGAATATTTTTCCTTTTTACTTACAAGGAGGCTCTTTGCATTGGGCTATTTACCCCTTTACTAAATGAGCCTCCTTCAACACACAGACACAGACACAGACACAGACACACACACAGACACACACACACACACACACAGACTCTCTCTCTCTCTCTCTCTCTCTCTCTCTCTCGTCAAGCTTTGTAGAATTATACCTAAAGTGAATACTTAAATCTGAGAGAGAGGCTGGGTTGCTCTTCTTATGATGTATGAGCATGATGATACCTAGTTTAGTTGTTATAGGAAGGCTTTTCTTGCCAACTGGCTATGTTCCAGGCAGTTGAGGTGGCCATATGAATGGAAGTGCGTAAGTGATGAAATACAAAGAGGAAAGGCTGTCAGTCTGTCCTATCCGTATGACTTTACTTCTCAGAAGTAAGATAATTTCTCCTTTATGTTATATTACCTGGTGATATTTTCTGTTTAAATTGTTCTGGGGAGTTGGGTATAGGAATGGTAGCTCTGTCTGTTGCCTATGGATGTAGTCATTTATTCAATCACTCAACATTTATTCCTCACCTATTTGTACCAGGCATTGTTATGAGGGTACAGAGAGAAATAAAACATGGCTTCAGTCCTCAAGAGAACACCCCACTTGCAAGTATAGCTTATGATGACGAGTGCTAGCATAGAGATGCAGATAGAAGTACCTAGTCCAGATTTGGGGTGGGTGGGGACGTGGAAAGGACGACATGAGCTTTCAGGGGCTGGCTTTGCTACATCTAGCCCACATGAAGAAGAGTTTAGCACTGGATGATTCAGAGGGGTAGAGGGGCCTGAGTAAACTGTGCAAGTGAAAGAGGAGGGTAAAAATAGATAGGCAGGCTGTCCCAGACTGCTCATCGCAGAGCCCACTGTCAGGAAGAGTTCCATAAACTTTGACTGATTGGCTGATAGTACCTCTATTATGTGAATTAGATTAAGACCATTTTTCTTTTACAGCTTGCAACAGAACCCATGAGCACACTGATGTTCTAGAAAGGTTAGTTTGGGCTTCAGACCTTCTGCTTTACTAACATAAATATTGAGATATCAGCCCAAAGTGATTATATCCCTATAGGTAAAGCATGGGACAGGAGCCTGATAAGTAATCTTGAGGAGTGTGTTAAAACAGGAGAAGACGCTAATCACATTTTTGTATAATGCCTAACACTATTTTCTTTCTCCTACATCATTTCCCATCAAAACCTTCTCGTTATGTGAATGACAAATCAGACCCACACCCATTTCTTCATATTGATTAGGCTACATCAGGCCAAAAAAAGCCATCTTCCAAGGCAGCTGTGGTGCCACACCCAGTGAAGTCCATGCAGCAGATGGAAGTTCTCTGGCTCTCCAATGAATGGTGGCCTCCAGCCTGGCTCTTTCAGCCCTTGGATCTGCCCATGTGTCCATTGCTTCACCTGCGAATCTCAGGGGCAAAATTCAGAGGTCTTGGAGGCCCCTCAGGGACTCTTGATGACCAGAACATTAGTTGCTTTCTTTTTTTTTTTTTTAAGGACCATAGATGCATAAAATTCAAAGGCTGGATGGATTCTTGAATACTATTTAGTACAAAACTCTCACTTTACAAATGATGAAACGGCCCCTTAAAACAGTGAAATGTCTTGTTTGCCAGGCTAGTTGTAACAATCCTGGGAACACAGCCCAAATTTCTTGATTCTTGATGTTCTTTCTGCTAAACCATGCTACCACTATCTGATTATTTCATTAACCTTTTAATTTATTGGAAATGCAGAGTAACAAATTCCTTTGGCACCTCTATAAAAAGGGCTTAGGTGCAAGAACATTAATAATGAAGTGAACCCAGCGATCCAGTGTAGAAACAGAGAAAGGGTCATATATATAATCTCAATTCCCCTAGACCCCCCCACCACTTCACTTCTGTTTTTCTCAGTTGCAGGTTAAAAGTTTACCCAAATAAGCTACTTGGTACTATAGCTCCTTCTGGTCTTGGGGCTCGGTTGGCCCATATTTTCCTAGAGGCTGATTTTGCCAGGAGGAAGCAGCACTGTGCTCCCATCCCATCAGCAGATGCCTGCAACCCAGAAACGTTTATTTCTGGGCCCTAGAATGCTGAAACCAGGCATGTTCTGCTCATTGCAGTCATCTGAGGAAAAGAGGAAATGGAGTTGTTCCACTCCTCCCGTGTTCACCCGCTGGGGTGGGAGGGTGCCAGTGATCTCACATATGTGGGTTTGCAACAATCTTCTTGGAAAATGTAAAATTAAAATCCACAGATACCCTGAGATGGGTTGTGCAGGAAGAATTTCTCAGATACAAGCTCCTCTGGAAAATCTCATCTGGCTTCCTAGACTCAGAGAGTTCTCCTTGCCTGTGTACTACGGTATGTTTTATCCATATGTGCATTATAGGACTTGACATTCAGAATGTATTATCAAGGGCTCAGAGTCTAATCCCCCTTCAGTCCCAGCTGCTAGTTCACTGCCTGATGCACAGTAGGTTCTCAAGAAATAAATAACTATGATGGTGGCTAAATACATTTTTCTTTAGCATACTTTATAACCAGATCCCTCCCTTTCATTAGTCCTCTCCTACTAGGTGCAGAGGCATACTAGGCATACATTTATTTCTGAGTGGGAAGAAATAGTAGAATACACCATCTAAAGTTCTCCTATTAACAAGCTAAAAATGTTGAATAAATTTATCAATATCATCTCAGTTCTACAGGTGGTATAATAAGAAAAGAATGGAAATTGCCAGGGGCCAACAGCAAAAAGAAGCTGAAAACCAGAGCAGAAAGAAGACAGTGAAACTGTGGCTGTCCTAGGAATGTTTGCAAACACTATCTGTAATCAAGTTGTTGAGTTTTTTTTTTTTTTTTTTTTCCATTTTTTTTTAAGTTTATTTATTTATTTTTTTAATTAGTTTCTGCTTTATAACAAAGTGAATCAGTCATACATATACATCTGTTCCCACATCCCTTCCCTCATGCATCTCCCTCCCTCCCACCCTCCCCATCCCACCCCTCCAGGCGGTCACAAAGCACCGAGCTGATCTCCCTGTGCTCTGCGGCTGCTTCCCACTATCTATCTACCTGACGTTTGGTAGTGTATACACGTCCATGCCTCTCTTTCGCCTTGTCACAGCCCACCCTTCCCCCTCCCCATATCCTCAAGTCCATTCTCAAGTAGGTCTGCGTCTTCATTCCCGTTTTGCCCCTAGGTTCTTCATGACATTTTTTTTTTAAATTCCGTATATATGTGTTAGCATACGGTATTTGTCTTTCTCTTTCTGACTAACTTCACTCTGTATGACAGACTCTAGGTCTATCCACCTCATTACAAATAGCTCAGTTTCGTTTCTTTTTATGGCTGAGTAAGTTGTTGAGTTTTAACAGCTGATCGGGAATCGGGGCCCAGGTCTTGGGGCTTTGCAGGATGGAGATCTTTTAAGTGACTGTTAGAATTTTAATAAGATAAAATGTGAGGACTGATATGGAATGGCATATGGAATGGTGATGCTGCACAGGTAGTTTGGCTCACATGGAACTAAGAGATTTTCTCCTGCCTATCAGCCCTGAAGCCTCCATGGTTCAATCCAGGCCTTGGTAAAGTCACTAGTCACTAAGATATTAAAGACATGCTGGGTTACCAGCAAACAGCTGAAACTGCGAAGAGTACCTCCTTGAAGGCCAAGAGTCTACTCTTCAAACAATAGATAAGCAAGAGATAATTGAAAGGAAAGCAATGAAGATACACATTCTGTTGCATAGGCAGAGGGAAACAGCCCCGTTTGGTGGCCCCTAGAGAGGGGTCAGTACTCAGGTCTACTCTTGTGGTCTATTGTGCTTTACTGGTCTATGTGAGATCATGTAGCTTCTGAACAATTTTCACAGAAGAAAAAACCTTTATAAAATTCCTGTTTCCCTTGGGCTTCCCTGGTGGTGCAGCGGTTGAGAATCTGCCTGCCAATTCAGGGGACACCGGTTCGAGCCCTGGTCTGGGAGGATCCCACATGCCGTGGAGCAGCTAGGCCCGTGAGCCACAACTACTGAGCCTGCGCGTCTGGAGCCCATGCTCCGCAACAAGAGAGGCCGCGATAGTGAGAGGCCCGCACGCTGCCATGAAGAGTGGCCCCTGCTTGCCACAACTAGAGAAAACCCTCGCACAGAAACGAAGACCCAACACAGCCAAAATTAATTAATTAATAAACTCCTACCCCCAACATCTAAAAAAAAAAAAAAATCCTGTTTCCCTGCCTTTTAATAACTTATAGAATACAAAGTCATTAACATGAATATTTTTCCTTTTTACTTATAAGAGGCTCTTTGCATTGGGCTATTTACCCCTTTACTAAATGAGCCTCCTTCAACACACACACACACACACACACAACTCATGGGTCAAGCTTTGTAGAATTATACCTAAAGTGAATACCTAACTCTGAGAGAGAGGCTGGGCTGCTCTTCTTACCCTCAAAAAAGGAACAGCAAATGGGGACCTTTACAGGGTTGGAAAGAGAAGCCTGATTATCACCAGCTTATCTCTATCTGACACCAAAACCAAAGTGTAGTCTTAGAATAGTAATAGCCAAGTAGCGCAAAAACAAATCTCTTCTGAGAGAAACAGAATGCATTGAGAACGGAAAAAGAAAAGCAAACAAAATAAGGTCAAATGACTTCTTTCACCTGTAATAATTTTATCTGCAGCAAGGTACCCAAAGCTTAGCAGCTCCTGCCCAGGAAAATGCTCAAGGCTGTACAGCATGGTGACCCAGAGTATGACGTATGGTGTGAGATAAACCTCCGCCCAGGTCCCAGCTCTGTTCCTTACCAACTATTAGAGCCTGAGCGAGTTACTGTGCTTTAGGCTGCGGTCTCCTCATTCGTAAAATAGGAGTAACACCTATTCAGAGGGTTGCTGTCAAGAAAAAAATGAGTGAATGGAGGTGAAATACTTAGCCCAGTACCTGGCCCACAGTAAGTACTCAATGAATCCTAGTTTTATGAAGGCGGCAGGAATGTACCATTGCTTTGTGCCAGTGTGGGTGGGTGTCTGAATTCCCTCCAGAGAGACTCTGGTCAAAAAGATGTCAAGATTCTGCCACCCGTACTTTAGAGTCAAAGCGTGGACGCTCTCATCCCTGAGAGCCTCCTGTTCCCTTCACTCTCACCGTAAATGCACCCATCTGAGTCATGGAGGAGAGTCGGGTGACAAGGGAAATGGGTCTGGGACTTATAAAAATAGAGTGGGAAAGGCCTGTCTGGCTTCTGGAAACCAGGGCTCTCCTCCAAACCATAGTGGTGACTCAGGTGTCTTAGCCTCTGAAAAACCCCAAACCGTCACAGACACCTCTTCCCTGATGGGCACCACAGGAAAACAGGAAGGTGAGAAGACTTTCTGTGACTTACTTTTCAGCCAAAAATCACCTCCTAGCAGCTCCTTCCATTTAGCTGCAAAAAAAGACCTGGCGGCGCAGGCTCCCCACCTCACTTACAAACACACGACCAGCTTCCCCACGTGGCCCCTCCTCTTGGCCCCAAACGGCCCTGGTGCTTCTTCTCATCCACCCCCAGGGGGGATGTTAGGGCCCCGATGGTGAGTTTGGGGCAGCAGGGTGTTCAGGTAGAGTCTGCACTTATCTGTGCCAGAAAAACACGGGCTCCAAGTCAGAGCTCTGCTTCTCACCAGAGACGTGAGAAGAGAACACCTCCCCACGGTTCTTGGCACACTCTCTCGGGGGGCTTAACAAAACGACAAAGCCCTCCTGCAGATCTGTGACCTGTCCCTTGGTTGAGAAACGTTACTGTATAGAACCACTGCTGCTGATGGGACAGTGTCCTGTGCTGTGGGCCCTTTTCTCCCTCCACCTTTTACCAAAACTGTCTGAGGCTGTGAGAGCACCCTGTGCTCCAATCCACTCTCTGCCACCACCTTAACTCCTTCCTCAAATCCCCGTAATCACTCACAAGGTCACTGCCTGCCCCTCGCCATCAACCCCCAGCTCCATGTCCTAAACAAAATGCCTCCAAACCTTTTCTCTCCTCCTCCATCGGTCTCACTCCTGCCTTTCCCTTTTCTCTGGAGCAGCGGATCCTGCACAGTCAGCTAGTCCAGATTGGATGCCAGTGATTTCCAGTCCTTTGCTGTTAAATTGGGATTTCATGGCAGCTCCACCCTCCTCCTTCTTGAACCACACAGCAGTCCTCCACGTGACCTAATGGCTGTGCTGGGGCTCCCAGTGGGAGCTGATGATGACACACCCTCAGAACCCATTTGTGTCTCCATCGCAAGGCTGGCGGACCCGTTAATTCTCATGATTTTGTTTGTCTTGTTTTCACGGTGGGAGGGGTGTTACAGGTGGCCTGCAAACTCTCCTGACGGTCTTGCTACATGGCATTTGGCTTTCTTCTTTAAAAGAGGAAAAAATTAACAACTGTGTGTTTGGGGGAATTTCCTGCCTTGGCTCCAGATAATTGGAGCCAGCCTACTGTGGTTCAAGGTCAGAGGTAGAAACGTTGAACACAAGAGGTCTGAACTGTGCAAGGACTACGGGTCAGAGACACTTCCGCTTTGTCTCCTTTTCTACTCCTGTTTCCTTCCATCAGCCGTAAGGCCCCTACGTCAGCACAACACCTAACACACCACACTAGCTGCTTCGTGAAGAGCTGGTGAGTGAGACACGTGCCGAATCGACTTCGTAAGCAAGAAGGCAGAATAGTTTTTGCTTTCTACTCCTCTGGCCTTTCCTCCAAGATAAAGGTACCTTTCCTCTGTCTGGCTCCCCTATAGCCTCCCCATATAGCCGTTCTCACTATCAATGACTCTCTAAAACATCACGGGAGTCCTGGGAGAAGGCCCCGGGCGGTTGGGGTCCTGCTCTGACTTCGAGCGTTCCCCTCTGCCGTCCCCTCTCCGGGCTCCTCGGCCAGCCTGCAGTTCACGGGAGGTTGAAGCAGGCCTGAGCCGATGGTGGGAATGTTCCACGGCAGCCCCCGACACGCGTGCTGCCCCCCCGGGTGCCCCCAGCACACGCACTCGCAGGTCGGCATTGCTTGCTCCCCGAGCCCGCCCGTGGAAGAGGACGGGGAATGCAGACTGTGGGTGGAAATGACAATATTCATTGTTTGGATTAAATATTTTTCTTGGCCCTCCTGGTGTTTGCTGAGCGTCTTTTGCTTTTTCCTTCCCATTCTCTCTCACTCCTTCCCTCCTCCCTCTCTGCGTCCTTCCCTCCACCTCTTTCTCCTCTCTCTCTCTCTCTCTCTCTCTCTCTCTCTCTCTCTCTCTCTCTCTCCCTCCCTCCCTCAGTAATCAAGCACACTGAGAGAAATTTCAAGGAGAAGGCAGAAACTCCTAGGGTGGGAAGACCTGTTTAAGGAAATCAATCAACGTAGTTGACAAAGGCTTTGCCATTCTGATACCACAGCCAGCTCTTCACTGGGGTGTTTCACTTTGGGGTAAATCTAAACCTATTAATACATTGCTTTGAATTTTTGTAAGTCTTCATGGGATATAACTCACAGCACTTGTTTTCTCTCTCATTCTCTCCTTCTTTCATATATATGTAATAGGTGTGTATATACATGTATATGCATAAATATGATGCATAAATGATATATACATACTGTTCGTATATAAGATAAACATGTATATAATAATCACTAATATATAATATTTATAATACTGATATATAACATTAAAATATGTGTTTATATTTTATACACAGAAACAGACACGTACATCCATATAAAATTTCTCTAGAAGCTCCAGGAATAAGCAGTGCCTCTAAAGGTAAAGATAACTTTACAAACTAGAAACCATCATATAGAAACAGGATACTATTTCTATTTTATATATGGCATTTTCTGTGTATCAGGCACTGTGCTACAAGGTTTGTACTCATGATCTTATTGAATCCTCACAACAACCCATTTTACAGAGGAAAAAACCCAAGGATCAGATCTATTAAGGAATCTGTCTCTAGAAAAGATGTGGAGCCACCGTCTGACACCCAGGCCTGTGCTATAACCATCCTGACATGCTCACACTGCCTCTAGCATTATTCACCATATAATAATGATATGCCTCACTTCACTTTTCAGAACTGCACATCTGGTCCAATCTCTACCATAACTATGGGCATGAAGTAGCCACTTTCTGGATGGAAGGTCAGTGTCACAGAAGTCCATAAGAAATGTACCATCTAGGATATTTAACTTCAAAACATATACTATGAGCCGGGCATGGGGCTAATTGCTGGAATCCTAGGATATCTGTTTCATACATACTTAGTGTGTCTCCTATGAACAAGGCATGACAAAACATTTGCCTTAAAGAAGGTTTGGTGGCGTCAGCCTTAAATAAGGCAGAATGTGAACAGCATCTGAGACAATAAGAAAAGAAAATCACAGGCCAATGGAGGATTGATTGCCAAAGTAATTTATGGCACCAGTAAGAGCTACAGAAGTCCAGAACAGGAAAGGGGCTGGGGCATTTCAGAAAGGCTTAATGGAGTAAATGGGATTAGACTTAATCTTTGAGGATGGATAGGATTTGGGCAGAGAAGTAGGGAGAAAAATCCCAGGAGGAGGGCAAATATAAACCAAGATTTCAAATGGAAAAAGAAAAGATATATCTGTGGTTTTCTGCCTTGAGTATTAATGGCCTAAGTTTGGAATTAGGTCAAAATCTCCATCTAGAGGAATCTAGTCCTCATCCCTGAAGCCAATAGGGAGCAGTGGAAATTTGGGAGTTTTTTTTGTGTGTGTTTATTTATCTATTTTTTGGGCAGAAGCAGAACATGGTAAAAGTTGTGCTTCAAAGGTTGGATCTGGGGACAGTGTGGGGAATTTCGGGAGACCACTGGAGGGCTCCAGAGTAGGTAGAAGTTGACCTCAAGCAGATAGCAAGTGAGAAGAACAGAATTTTGGGTCCTAATATGGAATAGGAAAAAGCAGAAGGGAGGGATTTTGTGAAGGACTTGTCGGTACTTGGCAAATGGCCATATTTAGGTAGAAGACCAAGGGAGATGAAGGTTTATCTGTGACATTTTACTCAAATCATGCTAAGCTTTTCTCAAAAAATTAGCTCGTTGAGAACACAGCTAGAAAGACTTCTCACTAAATATAAGGACTGAGTCACAGGACATAGAACCTGATCCAACAGCAAACCCTATTCTACCTCACAGTGAGAGGCTCCACACATTTTCTTTTTCCATCTAAACAAAGCCCTAGAGGGTCTCTCCTGCCCGATTTCTGCTAGACTTTCCCCACAACTTAGACATGACTATTTTATCACCCCCAGTAACATCCAGGTCCAGCTGAGTTGCGGAATGGCAGGAGGGAGGTGGCATGTTTATTCTAGAATATTTTCTTGCCAATAGTCTTGTTTCTTTTAGCTCTGGTCTAATTTTTAGTTCCTGTGTCTATGAGCAGCTCAGTTTGTGTGGCTGGCTGATTACCGTGGTTCTCATCCTTAACCTGTCACGCCATCCTGGGTTGTCAGCCCAACTGTTCTATTCCCCGTTAACTGGTCCATCCATCCAGTCTCACTTTCACCCATATGGAACCTATTCTCTGTGCAAGTGTCTTGTTTACATTCCCTTTATCTACGGGATGCTGGTCTGTGTATCTTATTCACTCAACCACTGATCAGCTGCATCTGTTTCACAACATGTTCTCCAGTCTCACTTCCTTGGTCTCTGATCCTTGCTAAGCAGTGTTCCTGGGTCCGCCTCCTCTTCCTCTGGACGAAAGCTTGCAAAGCCCAGGGAGAAGTCCTAACAGGTGACCAGCACCCCATGTTCATCTCTCAACTGACTTCCCTAAAGTCCTGCATTTCTAGTTTGTGTGTTCTCTATTTGTTTATTCGTTTTTAATCTTCCTACCAACTTAAGAACAGGACAGGGACTCCGGAATCAGCTGCTTGGGTTCATTGACAGTCTCATTTGCTAACTCTGGGGCTTTGGAAATGTAATTGAATCCTCAGCCCCTCAATTTGCTCAACACTAAAACAAGAATGATAACAATGGTAATAATTCCTCACAGTATGCACCTGGCATACAATAAACATCCAATAATGCTATTAAATATACCATGGAACCAGGAGTTATTTTTCTGTTTGTTTCCTGAGTGCAGTGAGCCTGCATACCCTGGGTATCAATGTTTCCCTGTCTGTGAAGGCACAGAGCAGTTCTCCCAGAGGTGGCTACCAGATCACCTGGTCATTCTTCTTCTCTCTTAACTATGACGAGTAATACCAGGGATCTTACCATTAACCTCGCACAACTATAGGGACAGAGTGACTTAAGGCAGGCAAATGCATAAGCCAAGTTATCTGAAATCCTAGTCATCTCTCTTAGGTTCCATTGTTGACAGCTGAGGGATAGCAGCAATGCTGTGTCAGAATTTGTCTTTGGTCCCCTGGTCTCCTTATTTTCTGTCATCCTCATCTCCATGCTTGACGGCGCTCCCTCTGACAACTCCCATAACTAGTGTATCCATCCCTACCAGAGTATCTGCACATTCTTCTATCCCTCTGGGAAGCAGCAGACATACTAAGGGCTCAGTGACAAATATGTATCTGCAACTAAATAAAAGATAATATATTAAGGCAAAAAATGACTTTAATTGTGGAAAGATTGGAGCTTTGTGAGCCACTCGGCAAACACAAGAATTTGTGGGTGAAACAGGAGCATACGTAGTACCCCCAAAATTATGTAGTAGAGGTAGTCACCTGTTAAGCAAAATTGGGAAACCCATTTCTAAGTATCGGGACATTTTCTACCGGACTGAAGCGAGCATGAGAAAAACACCTGCTGTTATGGACTGAATTTTGTTCCCTCAAAAAGCATATATTGAAGCCCCAGCTCACAAAATGATGGTATCTGGAGGTGGGGCCTTTGAGGGGTAATTAGGTTTAGAGGATATCATGAGGGTGGGACCCTCATAATGGGATTATTACCCTTATAAGAAGAGATAGCAGAGCTTTCTCTCTCTCTCTGCCATGTGAAGACACAGTGAGAAGGTGGCCATCTGCACACCAGGAGGAGAGACCTCACCAGGAAATTGAATCAGCCAATACCTTGATCTGGAATTTCCCAGCCTCCAGAACTGTGAGAAATTAATGTCTGTTGTTTAAGCCATCCAGCCTATGTATTTTGTAAATAGCAGCCCAAGCAGACTAACGCTCAAGACTTATTTAGTGAATTTATTAGTTTAGCTATTTTTACTGATTTGTCAACCTAAAGAATCCCCAAAGATTTTGTCTGAAAAAAAGGAGCAGGAAAAGGAGGTAAGGAGAAGACAGACAGGCAGGAAGCAGCTCTCAGAGGAAGCCCAAAGAAGTAAAAAGATCATTGGCTTCTCCTGTTCAGTAACTAGGCAATTCTGGATGGGTCTGGCCCTCGGGCTGGGTACACAGGGCATGAAACTAGAACAGGTGAGCACAGCCAATAAGCTGGGCAGGCTTCAGACACTCCAACTCAGCTACAGTGTCATCAGGGTCTTAAGTGGTTCCAAGGCCAGAGACCATTACTGGAAATCTAACAGCATTGCAGACATGCACCACCAAGTTTAATATTTCTCACATTAGAAAGACTTCAACTGAATCTAATCTCATTTTTAATTAGTCCTCACATTACCTGGTGAGGCAGATTAATATGATTATCCGTATTCCACTGATGGGGAAAATGAGACAAAGGGCCATGCCTCAAGGTCACTTAGGGAATGAGCAATAGAGGTGAAAATTAAACTTAGGTATTTTAAACTTCCAAACTAGCACACAAGGGAGAGGACAGTGGGGAGCTGATTTCATCACCATCGTTTGTTCAGGATCCTTCACATCTGGATAATGCATACTCAATTTACTACCTGGTTTCTCTAATTAAAAAATAAAAGACTCATTCTAGTTCTGAACCCCCATATTCCATTTTCAAGGCATAAGGAATTTACCAAGTATTCTCTGCCAGGAGCAGCCAAAGAAGTTGATAAAATGCACATCACTCAGACAAATGTGAATATGTATTGACTATTTATGGAATGTTTAATATTAGACTACATTGTGGGGAGTGGGTATAAATACAGAAGAATGAAACATGCCTCCTGTCCTCTAGAACCTGGTCTAACTGGTCCAACTGAACATTCACAATAGGTAACCAGCACCAACACAAATAGCACACAAGTCCAAACACATAGGCAGGAATCAGGTCTTTTCTTTGTTCCCTGAAGTAGATGTTCAAGCATTATGTGTTGACAAACTGTTGGCTGAGCTTATTTCAGATCAAACTGAGATATTATTAGTGTGAGAGGTAAGCTCATAGCATCATCATACACCTCCCCTCCTTCCAATCCAGTTAATTTCATCTTCAACCTCTTTCTCATCATCCATCACACCCAACATCCAAATGTTCACCCTTCTACTGAAGAAACAGTTTTGTATGCAGACTCTCTTCTCTCTTTTCTTTCTGCTTCCTCAGTTCAGTGAGGTAGGTGGCTGTTACATTAGTTTAGGTGAGAGAGGATAAGGTCCTGACTTCCGTGGTCCAACTTTGCCACCATGCTTTTCTTCCTAAAATATAAATTGTATAATCTTTTTTCTGTGATTGAGATGTTTAATGCTCACTGAGATGTTTAATATCTGTGTGTTTCCCTGTGTTTCCCTGACTCACTTGTCGTGGGCTTGAGGCCATGTGACCAAGTTCTAGTAAATGGGAAGGCAAGCAGAAGTGACACATTACTTCTCATCTAAGGGACTCAAGAATTATTGGCCTCTCTCTGTATTTCTTCTCTGCCCTTTTGGAGGAAACCATGGAGACGACATTTTGAGAGCACAGAGGCGTAAGATACAAGAAATGAATGGGTGCTCCAGAAAGCTATGCCAGACTTCATGTAAGTGAGAGACAAGTCCTTTGTCATGTTAAATCACTGAGATTTCCGGGTTACTTTGTGACCACAGCCTATCCTGATTATTTCATATTCTACTTATAAATCTTCAATGGATCAACACTGACTCCAGGATAAAGTCCAAACTCATTAGCTTGGCACACGAAAGCCTGAGTGATCTAGCCCTAGCTTAGCTCTTTAACCTCCAGTCATTCCACATTCCTTCATGTTCCCCATGATCAGCTTCACTGAGCAGACTAATAATATTTTCTGTGATACGCCACTGGTATTTTGGGGTTGTTTGTTATGTGACATGATTGTAGAAACATTTAAATAATACAAAGATTGGTATTAGAAGTGGGGTGCTGCCATAACAAAAATCTAAAATGTGTGGCATTGGTTCTAGAATGGGGCATCAGAAAGCAAAGGAACTGTTTTAGGAAGCTGGAAAAATGAAGTAACTCACCATGTAGTGGGGAAAAAAAAATTATTAAATGTTTCCTGTAGTTGTGAGGAAAGTTATAATGTTAACTATTATAACTTATAGGTCAGAAAATTTACTCAATAGCCGACTGGCTTTGGGTAAAGAGAATTTAAAGAATAATATTACTAGGGTTAGTTATTGGTTGCTATGTTCATCTGATAAGATGCTGCAAGAAAAGATGAGCTCAGAAAAGGTTGCTGCTTTGCCAGCAGAATTGACAGGTAATATAGAGCGCTAAAAATTCTAGGACTTGCAGTGAAAAACAAAGCTATTTCTCATCTCCAACAAGCAAAAGATAAAACTGAGTAATGCTTTGTATTAGACAGGCCTTCGAAGACTGAAGTTAAGGCCTAATCTCAGACAAAGACCAAATCAAGGGGTGGACCATTACATCATTTGTTAGGACTTTTAACTGGATTAAAGTGGCACCTAGAAGATCCTTGTAGTTGAACAAAGTGACTCATAGAAAAGAGACTAAGGACTTTATCCCAGAGAAGTCTCATAAGCTCAGAATACCTATAATCAAACTGATTCAGAGAGGCATGTCTTGAAAAGACTGTGACATAGCTCTTGCAATATGGATTTGACTGAAATTAAATATATGCAAAACCAAAAAGTGAGTTCAATTTCCAAAAGTAGCATCAGATTGTGTTAAAAGAGACTTACTGTTAGCAAATTTGGATATTTTTGGATCCCCCATATTCTAAGAGGAGAAAGCAGGCTGATAACGTTACTTAGTTTCCAATAGGAGGATGTTCTCCAGTGCCCTCTTCTTGTGACCCAAGAGGATAATAGAAAAGGAAGGACATCCAAGAAACCAGAACCAAGAGCCATGAAGAAAAACTGACTTGGGACCTATATCTAGGGAGTAATCAAAAGCTATTAAACAAGCAGCACTCCTTATTCTTACAGTATAATTTTTGCCACTTTTCTCAGAGGGATTTCAGAATTGTGGACCAGTGCCAGTTATGTTCCTTTCGTTATTCTCCTTCAAAGGGGATGTTTATTGTAGTTGTCTTGTTTTTACTCTACTTTGCCCATCAGGTGTGTGGAAGGCAGAGAACTTGTGATTTTTAGTACACCAGAGTCCAGACTAAGAGAAGCTACCTTGTAACCTGATGTAAATCATGATGTTCTAGATTTTTAAGCCTGTTGCTATAACTGGATAAGACATTTAGAATGTCTTGGGGTAAGGTGGAATAAATTTGAAATATAACAAACGTTTGTAACCAAAAAGACTGACTGTAAGATATTATTACATGTCCACAGTTCCTTTTACTTTCTCTTCCTTTGCCAGGAGTTCACTATCAGCAGAGTATATTTCCCATTCCTACTAATTTTAAATGGAGCCATGTGATTTGCCTTGACCAATGGAATGTGAGTGTGAGTAACATATGCTACATTTGACCAGAGATTTTGAATGTTCTGGCATGCCTTTTCTGGCTTCTTTGTACCCATGTTATCCACCATGAGAAGAACATACGCTGGGTAGCTACTGACCCTGAAACCCTGAAGCCTGGGTCCTTGAGTGAGAGTCAGCTGGAGTATACCATAACCCAACCCCAAACCTAAGGCAGAACCACTTTAGTCAACTGCAGATGCCTGAGTGAGAAATAAATTTTATTATTATAAGACATTGATATTTGGGGATTATTTGTCATGCAGCATTATCACAGAAAAAACTGCATGGCTGCATCACACCATTTCCTTTCACATCTTTTGCCTTTCCATATGTTTCTATTTATGCTTCAAAATTCACCTCAAGTGGTTACCCCTCTGTAAGATCTTCTCAACGTGATTCGGACAAGTTATTTGCTTTATTCTCTGTGTCCCCAAGTGAGTTAGTTCATATCTTTGTATTATTGGGTTTTTTTTTTTTTTTTTTTTTTGCAGTATGCAGGCCTCTCACTGTTGTGGCCTCTCCCGTTGCGGAGCACAGGCTCCGGACGCACAGGCTCAACAGCCATGGCTCACAGGCCCAGCCGCTCCGCGGCATGTGGGATCTTCCCGGACCGGGGCACGAACCCGTGTCCCCTGCATCGGCAGGCGGACTCTCAACCACTGCGCCACCAGGGAAGCCCCATATCTTTGTATTATTAATCATTGGGTAGAAATTTGATCTTTTACCTCTGTTGCACACACTGTGTTCCTTATTCATTTTTGTAAACTTGACTCATAGTTGGCACACAGAAAATATTATTTTAAGTGAAGAAATAAATAAAGGAACCTGAAGGAGTGATCATAGTTTAGTAACCATGGTGTGAGTTGGGCAAAGAGGCTATTCCGCTTCTGCAGATCCTTGCCATTGGAGGGAGCAGCAAGCTTTTAGATTGAGAAATGGTATGAGGCTCATACAAAAGAAAAAAAAAAAAAAAGCTGGATGAATTTGTTTTTTCATGTGTTGGAATTTGGAGCCCTAGATTCTGTAGCTAAGCTTGGAGAGGTGGGAAGATGCTTCCCATGCATGAAGTATTGTACATTCCTGGGTTAGAACATGTTTTCTTTGGGGGGTTGTTGTGGTTTCTTTCTTTTTCTCTTTTCTTTCCTTTTTATTTTATTCCAGCTTTGGAAGCAACTAATGTTTGCTATAACAATAACAACAACAAAAATATGAGGCTGGCCCACTATGAATCAGGAGACAATTTGTACATGCAACGGGTGTAGGGGGTGGGAGGTGGAGGGAGGGGAGAAGAAAGGAAAAACACAGCTGCCAGGAGCTTAACAGAAGAAAATGCCATGCACAACACGTGGCTGGCACAGTGGGCAGCAACATCTGTTCTCGATAAGGACCCCCGGTGTGTGCTGCTGTGTGTGCACGTGTGTGTTCATGTGCGTGTGTAAGGAAACACCCAGGCTCTGGGCTTCAGGAAGCCTGCTCGTGGCTCCAGGCTCACTAGTCTGAAATGCTGCCCTCAGTGGCGGCCTCTCACCGTGAGTTAGATCTGCAGCCAACTTATTCTTGCGAAGTATGTTGCAGGCTAGAATGGGCTGTGGAAAACAAGCCGGAGAAAAGCCACAGGGGCCTCCTGACCCATTTGAATCTTTCTCCTGCCAAGTCCTCATTATTGATCTTAAATAGGAAGGAAAACAATGTATAAGGCTGAAGAGGCTATGGAGAATCTACTGGGGAAAAGAAAGCTTGCTTAGGATCACTGGGCTAGGGGTGTTGAGACAAGGAAGAGACAATGAGTCTGTTTTCAAAATAGGTACATATGGTTTGGGGATTTTCTGTTTCTCTTTTTGTTGCTGTTGTTGTTTGGCTAAGCATTTAAAGGCTCATTTTCTCTCTTATTCTTGTTACTCTGTTCAATGAAACAGAGGGAAAATAAGATGGAGGCTTTGTATCCTGAATGGATGACGGGCACCCTCTTAAGGGGAGCATCTGAAGGAAGTTTGCCCCAAGCTGATGGGCTGGAGCTGAGATGCTGCCAGCCAGATGCAGATCTGAGCTGTGTTAGCCCCTTAAACAAGGTTCTGCTGCCCAGTTTGGGTGCCTACACCTGGAAAGGTAGATCCAAAGAGACACAAAAACTAGCTCAAAGCTGCAGGCCTGAAAAAAATCACACTGAGTTGAAAGGAGGTAAGCAGAGGCTCTGCTTCTCCTTATTGATTCTTGCTGTAGCTTTATGTGCACACCTCCTAGTAGACATTTGACTTCCTCAGCTGGGACCTCCAGTGAGCAGCACGTAGGATGTGTCCCCTGTCACCGGCACTGTTGCCATGCCTCAGCCTGGCCTTGCTTTGGAAGACTTCTCACACAGGCATGATAATAATGATGATAGTCCTGTACATGTGTAGTATTTTAGTGTCAATCAATGCTTTCGTAAACATCATGTCATTTGAGAGTCAAAAGAACATTCAAAGTCAACCAAAGGAGACATTGTTTTTCCATAGGAGTTAAATGACTTTGATTGAGGTCACATAACTAAGGAGAAGAAAGGCAATATGTGGAACCAAGCTTTCTCTACCCAATGCACAAACAGCCTTCAAAGAGCTCAAGGGAATCTAAATTTCACCACTCAACCCCAAAGTCCCAAAACAGGGCCATGCTTACTGCAGGCTTTACTCAACAAAAAAGAGCATCCAGTAAGAAAAAGACTCTTAAAGGAGTCATAAAGCTCAGGGTCTTTTGGCAATCTTTTTACCCTTTACAAGTTAGCAAAATTTTCCTTTTCTCCATAGTAATCAAGCTGCTACTTAAGATCCTTACCTAGCTGCGAATCTCCTCCCCAGTCTGTGGCAGCCCTTAACTTCCTACCTCATTCATTCACTCAAGACATATTTATTGAACATTTACCCTGTGCCAGTCACTGTACCACTGTACTAAGGATTTGAGGTTTATCAGTGAATAAAATAAACAAAAAGCCCTGCCCTGTAGAGCTTGTATCCCAGTGGGGAAAATAGATACTAAATATAACAAATAATTATTTAGTGAATTAAAAAGTAACAGTCCTATAGAAAATAGGGCAGTGTAAGGGAATGCTGTAAGTTGGAGGATGGGCAGAGAATGAGAGAGGAAGGACAGTTGCAATTTCCAATCAAATGGTCAGAGAAGGGACATTTGGAGAGCTGCGAAAGCCATTGCAAGGACTTTGATTTTTACTCCAAGTGAACTGAGGAATTCTTGGAGGGTTTCAGCAGAAGAGTGCTTGGATTTAGCTTACATTTTAACAGGCCCCTTTGGCTGATGTGTTGAGAATAAACAGTGGTGAGGCAGGGGTAGGAGTGAGACCAGTTGGGAGGCTATTGCAGGAATCCAGGTAGCAGAGGATGATAGCTCAAACCAGGCTGGCAGCAGCTGAGATGCTGAAAAGTGACTGGACTGTGGATGGATTTTCAAGGTAGAGCTAGTAGGATTACCTGATGAATTGGCTGTGGAGGATGAGAGAAAGAGGGGGATTAAGGTGACATCAAGGATTTTGTCCTGAGCAACGGGAAGGATGAACTTGTAATCAACTGAGATGGGAAAGTCTGCACAGAGAAATGAGAAACCGCTGCACGTGAACTCCTTGAATTCTTGAATTCTGTTTGCTACTCTACAAACTTTGTCTCTAGTCATTGTTACTTCCTTCCTACCTGACTCAGAGCCAACGGTATTTGAAATCTTTTCTATCCCCTCTTTACCTTGAGTGTCCAGACTCTTAATCAGATTATTACCCACAGATAATAAATATATTAAAGTTTTATTCATATCAAAAGTCTTTCCATAAACACTGTTTTCCACTTAAGTTACTGTTCATCTCACTCCTTGTACTGGCCAACTTTTGGAAACAATATTTTTATTTGCTGCATCTGCTTTCTTATCTATTTCTCAACCTACTGCCCTCTCCCCTGTTCCACTGTTACCACTGTGTCTGGGATTACAGTGAGTGCTGAAGTTATAAGCCTAATTGTCTCTTGTCAATACTCAACTCCTTTGTCCACTCTGTAGCACTGAACACTATTTACCATCTCTCTCTCCTCTTCCATGGTTTTCCTACAGCCATTGTCTCCTGTATTTCTTTCTACTTTGCTCCTCATTCTCTATCTCCTTGACTAGCTTCACTGCCTCTGTCCTTCCCCTGTATTACTTCCCTCCTCCCAGGTCTTTTATCCTCACCTCTCTCCATTCACATTCCTGGCATGATCACATCCCCTCACCTATCTTTAATTATCATCCATATTTTCCTCACTTCTCAACATAAGTCACGAACTGAGACTGTGCTCCTGAACGCTAGACCTTTTATTTCCAACTCCACTAAACTCAGTCTAAAGCCAAGCTCATTTTTGTCTCCTACAAGCCTGCTTCTTTTTCTTTACAGAGATGAATGGCATTCACTATCCATCCAAACACCAGGGAATTAGATTTAGATCTTCATCTTTCCCATTGGATGGGATTTTAGAATCGATTTTATATCTTAAAAGGAAAGCCCTCAGCAGTGGCTTCTTTCCATCCCTACCTGGCGGGACCGTGTCTGGGCTCTTACCATCTCTCTCTTGAGATACAGGCACTGTCTCCTAACCATTCTCTTCTCTAAGGGCTTCATCTTCACCAATGTATCTCATCTTGTAGCTTCCTAGTGATGCTCCCCAATGCCATCGGAATAAATTTGATAGTCCAAGTATGGCAACATTCAAGGCACTCCCTCATCTAGCCTGAGTCCCTCTAGTCTCAACTGTAGTCTCCACATGGTTCTCCAGACATTCCCTGTGTTTCAGATCCCTGCGCCTTGTGCTCATAACATCTCCTCTGCCCACAGGGCTTTCTACTTTAACGCCAACTAGTGGAACCATTAAATCCTGTATGAGTGCCTCTTTGCTCTGAATTCTTCCCCAAATTGTAGGTCCCCCATCCACCTCCTGCCTGTTCAGTAAGCAAACACAATCACTTTCTTTCCTCTGTTGCCACAGCACTTTGAACTTGCTCCTCCCCGCAAGTTAAGAGTGGATTCCCAGGAGACAGGAGCTTTGTCTTCTTTCCCTTCATATCCCTAGAGTCGTAGACTATACATGGACAATAAATGTATATTCTGTGAATAAGTGCAGCCTTATCTAAAACCTGCACTTTCCTGAGTTAAGCACCTTAAAGAGATTTTTGCTTGACTTTAGGTCAAAATAAGAAGTTAGAAGAGACAGTAGAGGGAAAAAATACCAAAATAAGGAACGTCGTCTCTGTCAGGTGCGTCTGTTTTCTTCCATATAGGCATAAATTCTGTCGAAGGGAGTGGTGAGTAGTAACAGTATAATGACCACTGCACATCTCCTACATTCCAGGCTTAGCACTGGTAAGACATGTGAATTGAATTTGTTTTTATATGTGCTCCCTCTAGAAGCCCCACTGAAACGAGAATAAAAAAGATAAGCAAGGTATGAAATCACAAGTGAAAAGAGAACAGGAGTGACAACAGCCAATGGAGAATTCAACAACATTTAGGAAAGTGGAAAATGCATGGATGAATAGTAGCTGACAGAGCAGGTCTGAGAAAACAGAAACCTAAATGCCTGAAATGTACAGAATACCGGAAAAACTCAAGAATTAGGAGTGTCAGGGACCCCGTGTGTGAGAGGTAGGGAGAGAGAGAGAGAGAGAGAGAGGGAGAGAGAGAGAGGGAGAGAGAGAGAGAGAGTGATTGCGTCAGAGAGCTCAAACCCCCCCTTCTATATTAGGAAGTGAGTAAATAATTCCATAAATGAAAAAAAAAAATCAAGATTGGCACTGGAAGCATTATTAAACAGATGATAGGTGTATAGATACATGTAGTTATAGATATATATTTATAGATGCAATTTCCAGATGAAATAAAAGAAGTGACGAGGAGAAGCAGAAAAGATATGAAAGAGTTGTGTCTGCCAAGAGCGGCTGAGGTTAGCCAGAGAGCGGCAGGCCCTGCCAGTCCTTCAAATAAACCCAGAGGTGCTAACTGGCTTTTTAAACTAGGTACATGTACAGTAGTACTTTTATAGAATTAAAGTTAAGTTTAAAAAATATTACATGAAAATATGGCTAATGAGGGCAGACCTGAGATTTAAACCCATTAGTCAGGGGTTGAAATGTGTATCCTTTCTGCTGTGCCTGCTATTTGCGGCAATTTGCAAATAACTGCAATCAGTTTGGGACAGTCACCCTTTTTTGTCACCATTTCATTATAGGGTTAGTCAGAACATACACACCCACATATGCACATATGCACATATGTATATAGGTATACATATATACTTCATATACTTTTTTTTTTTTTTTTTTGCGTTACGCGGGCCTCTCACTGGTGTGGCCTCTCCCATTGCGGAGCACAGGCTCTGGACGCGCAGGCTCAGCGGCCATGGCTCACGGGCCCAGCCTCTCCGCAGCATGTGGGATCCTCCCGGACCAGGGCACGAACCTGAATCCCCCGCATCGACAGGCGGACTCTCAACCACTGTGCCACCAGGGAAGCCTTATACTTCATATACTTTTAAAAAGTAAGTGTAAGAGACTTAGTAGAGTACTTTGCTATCCCTCAGTCACAATCAACAAGTATTTAATAAAATAATTTCACTTAAAGGAATATCTATTTTAGTAGGATAAATCAGAAATGACTCAAATTATATGAACTTTCTGAAAGGGCTTGTCAATATGACTATTTAATAAAGGCATATGCAAATGACCATGAAGGTAAATGGTAAACTAATCAATGCTTTATGGACTTTAAGAACAGTCTCAGTGAACATATTTGAGTCACACCTAGACCGTATTTAAAACATATTTTAGGAGCACAGTTAGAAATCTTAGTGGAGAAAGGCCTTAGGAGAAGAGGAAAGGGGTAGAGTTACTTACAGATATAATCTGATTATATTTGCTTACTGCTAATTCTTATAATCTCAGCATAATCATTAGGAAGCCAAGTTGAAGAACAGAAGGTAGCATTTCCATAATGCTATTTTTACAGGTGAGTAATATTTCAATTGTCTGCAAAGTTGGGCTAGAAATGAAGAATCAAAAGAACAGAACAATAAGGAAAAGCACAGAGTAAATCAGAAAAAGGGTGTGGTTGGAAGAGAAAAAGGGAAAAACCCATGTCATAAAGAGAATTACAGAGTGAGAAGGTGGCCCACCCAGGAGGCCGGAGAAGACAAAAGAAGCAAAATGCAGCCTGGTAGAAAGCCCACTGGGATGCCACAGTGTGGTTCCCAGGGAGTCTTAAGCCTAAATTCTCATGAATGTTGTTAATCTAGAGGAGGTTTTACAATTTGCATGGTTGTGCTTTTAATGTTTTACTTTTTAAAAAAGCAGGGGAAAAAAAAAACACAATGGTTTTAGCTTTCAGTATGAAAAAACTAGTCCTAATTAACATTTGGAGTCCGATTTTCAGAGATTCCAACTGGAGGATCTAAAGTAGAGCCCTGAACCGAACGGGATTCTGGACAAGCCTAAAGACATGCCCAGATTTCCAGGCCGGTGCAGAGACTGCACAAAACTGGCGGTGAAATTCACAAACAAATCTCAGGAGGATTGGAACTTGGCAGCCAGTGAGCCTGGAAGACAGTTCCCACGTGAGTTAATTTTCATTTTTTCTCTGGATTTTAGCACGTCTAACACATATGTAGATTCAGATTTGTGAGGACCCACACTATCCCTACCAGAAGTGCAGTAGCTGTTCTCATTACTAGCTGCTAAGCCATTATTATTTCCACCCTAATTAACTTCTTGTCACCCATAGATACTAAAGAACTTGGCAAGAATGTCAAAGGAAAGTAAGCCCATACGATCTGTCCTCTGAGAAGCATGGCAAAGAATGATTATAATATCTGATTTGTAAACAGCTAAAATGTGGCAAAGAGAAGTTTAATTGTTGGCTATCTTTTAAATGACAAAATGTAAATGAAAAGGAAATAAGAGAAGTTAAACAACTTCGCAATCTCAGTGCCCAAAGTGATAAAGTTGGGCTGGAACATTTGGTTTTCTATATACAGGTATCATAAAAAAAGATACATTTTTCTCTTTTTAATAAGGAATTTATAAAGACATACTCAGGTGAGAGGGTTTTTTGAAAAGATCAGTAGAAATTCCATCTGGTCACACTTCAAAGATCAAGTTTTGGGCACTTATTAAAAGAAATTTTTGACTATCTAGTGATGAAAAAGGCATTACTAAAGCACAGTAATAGAGGTAAACCTTACAAACAAAAAGGATAAAAGTTTGAGAAAAGAATGGCTGAACAGGTTTCACTGTGAGGCTGAGTGAAATTATATATATTTATATATGACATCTTGTCCTAAAAAACAAGAGGACAAAACCCTAACAGAAATAAAAGCCTTCCTCCAAAAGGGCCACACATCATGCAGAGGCCCATAAAAATCACTCATTTCTCGGGTATTTATCACATGCAGGCTAACCTGTGACCCTCTCCCACCCCCATCTCTGATCATCACATTCAGATCTGCATGCAGGCATTCTGCACCCAAGTATAAAGCGTGTCTCCTAAAATGGGGCATTTTAGTCTGATTCTAGCTCCCCTCTACTCCTTCTGGGTTCAAAGTCTGGGAAAGAAAAAAAGGTACAGTAAAAACTCGATCTTCATGCCATCATTTCCACCTCCTGAATTATATATCGGCCCTCACATCCTAGAGGTACAGCAGTAAACCCAGGCAGTGCCCATGAGTGATCGAGAAGCACATGTCCCAGACACAGCTAACAGGGCTACCATCTGGAATACAAATAATAAAAGGGAGGCAGAGAGAGGTCCAAGACAACACAGAAGAAAGAATCTAAGGAATGATGGAGCAGATGGAATGAATTAGTGATGGAAGCATTGTTGATATCAGCTACTAAATGTGTAAAAACAATACAACTGCCCACCTACATTTAAGTAAATGCAGCCACTTCACTGAAGCTAAATTTGTCCCCAACGCCTCCTCACCCCTGTCTTTCCACTCCCAATTCCCTCCTGTACAAATTCCTATCAAGGCAGTACTCGTTATAGTCATGACACTTAAAAATATCTCTACTGGTTGCCTTCAGAAAACACAAATATATTAACATTTAAATCCATGGAGTGATAGATTTACAAGGAGAGAGAATACCGAACCATCATCTGTGTCTGAGACATCAGAAAATGTTTAACCACATCAGAGAGAAGACAATACACATCCCTTTAAAATGCTCCGAAGACTAATATGCCTTTAAACGGTTCTTTATAAACTTCTATGAAGTTTAACAGTTCCAGGATATTCTCACACAGATTTACTTTAAATAGTTCATTAAGCTTTTTAAGCCCATTATTTTCTGTCCTGTTGTTATTGGGGGATGCTGACTGTTAACTCTTCTCAATATAAAATGTTTACTACATGAAAATACTTACTACATTAATCTTTATCCTTCTCTTTTAGGCTTAAAAATCCCAATTCTTTTTATTTTTCACCAAAGGTACTATTATCAAGCTTTTGATATTATCTTTGTGACCTTCAACACATTCTGTGTTTTCTAATGGATACAGAAGTTGGACCCAGAGAGAAAACAGGATCAGATCAATGGTGAGACTAATGATAGGCAATGAAATACTCGGGTTTTCGGTTGGTCTCACTTACACTTATTGGCAGGTAGCTTGTCATTTTAAGAACATAGGCTACTGTTTACCCACAATGAACCATCATTTAAAAAATTTAACTGTAATTTTAAAACAATTAAGTCTTTTCTGGCTTATAAGAATTTCAGTTTTACCACTGTCTGCCAGATATTTTTACCTCTATCCTTGATCTTTCTAATGTTATTCTATTTCAGGTGATTTCTTCATTTATTCAAGAACTACTGGAAGACCTAAATAGACATTTCTCCAAAGAAGACATACAGATGGCCAAGAAACACATGAAAAGATTCTCAACATCACTAATTATTAGAGAAATGCAAATCAAAACTACAGTGAGGTATCACCTCACACCAGTCAGAATGGTCGTCATCAAAAAATCTACAAACAATAAATGCTGGAGAGGGTGTGGAGGAAAGGGAACCCTCATACACTGTTGGTGGGAATGTAAATTGGTTCAGCCACTATGGAGAACAGTATGGAGGTTCCTTAAAAAACTAAATAGAACTACCATATGACCCAGCAATCCCACTACTGGGCATATACCCAGAGAAAACTATAATTCAAAAAAAACACACATGCACCCCAATGTTCATAGCAACACTATTTACAATAGTCAGGACATGGAAGCAACCTAAATGTCCATTGACAGAGGAATGGATAAAGAAGATGCGGTACATATATACAATGGAATATTACTCAGCCATTAAAAGGAATGAAATTGGGTCATTTGTAGAGACGTGGATGGACCTAAAGTCTCTCATACAGAGTGAAGTAAGTCAGAAAGAGAAACGCAAATATCGTATCATAACGCATATATGTGGAATCTAGAAAAATGATATAGATGATCTTAGCTGCAAAGCAGAAATAGAGACAGAGACGTAGAGAACAAATGTATGGACACCAAGGGGGAAAGGGGTGGGGTGGGAGGAATTGGGAGATGGAGACTGACACATATACATTATTGCCACTATGTATAACTGATGGGAACATGCTGTATAGCACAGGGAGCTAACCTAGTGCACTGTGGTAACATAAATGGGAGGGAAGTCCAAAAGGGAGGGGATATCTGTATGTGTATGGCTGATACATTTTGCTGTGCAGTGGAGGCTAACAGAACATTGTAGAGCAACCAAACTCCAATGAAAATTAATTTTAAAAAAAAGAACCCACTAGATAAATGGTTAACTATTGGTAGATGGAACCTTTTTCTCCAAGATATGATGTGGATGCTATTGCATACAATTATCTTTGAGTGTATTAATTCATTCCTGCCCAGTGCCTCTCAAAGTGCAGTTGAGGACCACCTGCATTAGAAGGACCTAGGGTATTTCTGAAAAAAGCAAATTATTGGATTCCACACAAGACTTGATATGTAAAAATTGGGAGGGAGGGGTAGAACCTAAGAATCTACATTCTAAAAATAAGCACTCCAAGTAATTCTTAAGCACACTTTAAAAACAAAAGCAAACCAAACTGTCAGCAGAGTCCACTGCCCATGTGAAATGAGTAAAGACAAGGTGTGGCCAGAATAAGTCTTGAGTTTTCCACTGGATGGACCATCCCAGTTCAGCACAGTCTACAGTAGTGATCCAACATGTGGTCAACTCCTTAGGTGTCTTCTTCAATTAGGGCTATATAGTTTGGACTAGAATGACACACGTGCTAAATTTAAAAAGTGATTTCTCCTTTATCTCTTTGACCAATCATTCTGTCACAAAACATCACACTGAAAAGGAGAGTATATCCCTTATAAATACAGGACTTAAAGAAGTTTGTCCTAGAAGTCTTCCTAGTAGAAAAACCAAGCTTGCAGGCCCACAGGCTTTATTGTTCAACCCCCTTTTCTTTTAAAATGGTACATGCTACATAGCTTTACTTTCAGTCTTCTGTAAGCTCCTCATTCCTTTGAGCACACCAAAATGATTGGATGGGGACTCCAAAGAGTCTTATTAAGCAATTCTTTACCTAACCTTCCTCCAGATCAGCTTGGCCTCTCACTCTCTTAATGTATATGCACCTACATATGTATCTCCTGCCACTGTCTTAGAATAATAGTGGGAAGAAGCCTTAATTTTTCGGTGAGTAACAGAAGTCACTCAGTATGACTGATAAATGAGATTCAATTAATGTTTACTGAACATTCATACAATAGGCACTTGCTCATCCTTTATCATGTTCTGACTCTCATATCCACCCTTTCTTAGTCTGAGTTCTCTCTTGCCAGCTAGAACCAGGAGGATGGAAGAAAAACCAAAAGCAGAACTGACCTTGGACTTGAAGCCAAGGCAGGACGGTGCCAACAGATTTCCAAAATGCAACCCATCCAGTGAGTAAGAAATCAAAGCTAACCATTAAGGCCACAAATATGAACAGAAAGATCAAAATCTATGAAGAAGGCAAAAATCCCCAGAAACAAGGGATATTTCCAGCTATTCCTGAAAAATCAGCATGACTCACATTCTCCTGAGGTATCACCTCTTCAAAGGCTCCCAAACGACACCCCCCTGGGTGTCGTCCATAGTTTTCTGAGTCAGGTATCTGACGAACAGGTTTAAAAGATAAATTGTATCCACCTGATTTTAAAGCTGAGGAACTTAAATTCAGAGATGTTAACGGACTTGCCCAAGGAAACACGTACTAAGGGATGGAACTGAGGTTCAAGCCTGCCTCCGGACCCCTGACAGCCTTCCTTTGGCTCCCCCGGGTTGCCCCTGTTGCAAAGCTTTCTGATTCTATGCATGACAGGGTTGTAGTTCTCTCCTTCACCTTCTACTCCTTTCCTGCCTTTCCTTCCACTGTGCTACTCCTCAGAAAACTACTATAATCGTTCTCAATTCGAGACTTTCAAAGTCAAAGGTCTACCTTCAACTCTCTCTCCCTGCCTTTAGAGGGGTAGAAGCAGGTGTCATTGAAGAATTAGGCCTGTGTTTTTCAAAGGAATAAAACACATCCTACAACTCAGAAGCTCACAGACTGTAGGAAGGACAGACCTGGCGTATAATCTTGAAATAATGTGATAAGTGAGATGATAGGCATTTACAAGGGTATGTATAAGGATTTATAGGAGAAATAGTAGCATGTTCAGAGAGACTTACTTGAAATACCCAAAAAAATCTTTAAAAGTTTTCTAAGTTTTATTGGAAGCCTCAAGAACATCAATTAACCATGGCCACCTGCAGTATATAATACTCATAAAGATATAAACTGGGTGTGAGTGGACTCTTTCTTGACTCTTAATATGTATATATTGTTTCAATAAGAGCCCATCCTTACATAGTGATGTATATCGTTCCTTAGGCAATACCACTACAAATATGTTATATTATTTGGCAATTTACATAGCACCTTAACATCAGTTATTTCACTTGACTCTCACAGGCGTTTTGAGAGAAAGCCAGATAGATACAACATGTAGCTAAAAGGGTAGACTCAGAATTTGAACCTAATTCTTCTGACATCATTCCACCTCCGTCCTTCCTCCACAGCTGCCCCCACCTGTTTTGTTTTTTTGTTTTTGTTTTTGGAAAAAGCACAACTCTACAAGAACCTGCAAAACGTTAAAGAGAGAATATCAGAAATTGTAATCCAAAATGGGGGGCTGCTGACAAGCACAACAAACTTGTAAGAAATACGTGCTCACAGAAAAAGCAGAACCAAAATGTCGGTCAATGGGCACTCAATTTTAATCACCCTACAGGAAGGAAATTAGTCATTTCTATGCAAAAGGAGGCTGGAAGTGTGGTCTTTAGTTCCAGTGCATTCCCTAGAGAACAAGATGTTCTTAGTTTAATGGAACCTAGGACTGTAGACTTTGTTAGAATTAGTAAATATGACTTTTTGGAAGGAAGGAAGGAAGGAAGGAAGGAAGGAAGGAAGGAAGGAAGGGAGGGAGGAGGGAGGGAAGGGAGGAGGGAGGGAGGGGAGGAAGGGAAGAAGGAAGGAAAAAGAGAAGATAACACATATGATCTGACGGTGTAATGTGTTCATTGACGGAGTGAACACTCACTTTGATTATCACCCCACAAAATGAGGACAACCCTCCCCGCCACCCCCACCCCCCATACTGGGAAAAGAGTGCACTCAATTGGCCAAGCATTGGCAGAATAAGTCTTTGTTTTCTACACAGTTATCATTGACTATTTGTGTGCTTGTCTATAATTTTAATGGGCACAGGTCTGGGATTAGGGTTAACAATTAGGAAACAAATGCAATAGCCCAGGTGAGAGATGTTGAGGCCCCAATGAGGGCAACAGTAGGGATGAGGAGAGCTCCTCATAACCGATTAGATTCAGCAGCTGTCTCCAAGTGATTTGCAAATTGTGGGTGATTTGCAATTTGCAAATTGTCTCCAAGGAATGGTCTGTTCCCCTTTTTTCCTTTGTTCTTTCCCTTTTCCCATCTTCAGAATTTGCATCTAACCACGTTGAGGCCACCCAGCAGCTCTGCCCTGGCTTCTGCTTTTTTTTTTTTTTTTTAGTCACAGAGTGGTTAATAGTGCATAACCACCCTATAAGCATCTACTATGGACCCGGAATGGCATGATGCTTAAACATTTATGTCTATTATCACATTAATCCCTCATCACAACTCCTTAAAATGGCTGTGTTGCCCCCACTTCCTAATACAGATTAAGACACAAAGGCTTAACACCACTCAGCTGACCCAGGATTTGAACCTATATTTGTTTAACTTCAAAACTTCTCCACCAACCAAAGTACCACTCCCTGCCCGTTTGCAACTTACAAAAGAATAGAAAATACAAGGAGTGTCTGGGGCAAGAAGGTGAAACACAAGAACCAACTAGAAAAATAGAATTTAAGGCATGAACGGGTTTGGACTCCAGATACATGGTACACATGTGCTCTTGAGAAAATGGGAGCGTAAGTGACCACGAGAAGATGGCATTATTTACATAAGATGTTTCAGAGGGAACCTTCAGTGCTGTCTCTTAAAGAAAAGTGAGAGGCATAGATAGTGGAGAATTGAAGGCTAAAACTCTGTGGCCAAGGGGATAGGACATAAACAGAGGTGCAGAAGTGACACAACGCAGGCGTGGAGTGGGACAGTGAGGGGATTGGTTTAATGCCTCGGCGTACTGAGACCAATAAAGAATGATGTATTTCACTCTTATGAGGTTGAATGTCTTAAGGGGACATCTTAGAATTCAATTCGCTATTGGAAAGCCAAAAAAGAAAACCCTTTTTAGACACTGGGGTACAAAGTATCAGATTTCTGTGCCACACGTTTTAAAACCTGCTCTCACCCACCTAACCCTCTTCGGTTCATCTTGCATCCAGGTCTGTTTTCTCTCCGTCCGTCTCTGACACTCTTTGGTTCTCCCTAATATATTTAGCTGACTTTTTTCCAGTAAAGAACTGTCTGCCAAGTTGCCCCTACAACAGGCCAGTTTCAGCCGTTCTTGTCCTTTCTTTTCCATCCTCGCCCTCCCTCTCTGCATTTCTTACTACTTATTCCTTCAGAATTGTTTCTACTTCTCCCCATGTGCCCCGCTCTGCACAATTCCTTTTCCCTTTCTACAGGTATTGATTCTTCTTCTTTGTTCCTTCTGTCCACCCCTCTAAGTGTATTTTTTCTCTTCCTAGCCTTTGCTGGGAAACCAGAAGCAAAATCATGTCCTGTCAAATCTTGTCCTACCCAGAGAGTCTCGGGAAATACTGCAGAATAATCAAATGTGAATGAATAATGTAGGCTAAAATTATTCCTAGACAAATAAGCTTCAAATTAGGGATCCATAGTCTAGGAACCTTCTTGTCTGCTCCCATAGTGACCAGAGCGGTGGTTTGCAAACTTAAGCGGTCTTCAGAATCTCCTGGAGCCCTTGTTAAAACACAGATTGCTGATCCCCACCCCCAGAGTCTCTGATTCAGTAAGCCTGGGATGGGGCCTGAGAATGTACATTTTTAACAGGTTCCCAGGTGATGCCACTTGTTCTGGTCCAGGGGCCATGCTTTGAGAAGCCCTGGAGTGTGGGTACCAATAGGTGTGTGGTGGTCAAGCCTCAGCTGTGCGTGATAGCAGTTGGGCAGAGGGGTCGTAAGAGGGAATGAAGGTTTGTTCCCTGTCACACCAACAAAGGGGCTGAAAGAAGCCTGGGAAGCTCTGGATAAGGGAACCAGAGCATGTGCTGGGGTGCAGCACGGAGGGAGGACAAATGGGGAAAGCTCTGTGTTGTAGAAGGCTCTGTGTTGTAACCTCCTGGGAAACACCGAAGCCAGCTCCAAGCCCTGCCATCCACCCTCCCTCTTGTGATCATGCCTGGAAGCCACAGAAGGGAATTCTCAGGATCCCTTTGATCTCGACAAAGTTCTCGAATCCTCTGTCTGTTTATCTCCTTCCTTCCCTGGCCTCCTCGTCCCCCTTGCTACCCCCTGCCCAGTGGATGAGTCACTCACTCCCCTCCCCACCCCACTGCCATCTGTTTTTCTAATGATGGCAGAAGATGAGCTGTTTTGTTGGCCCACACCATAACAAAGCATACTCCATGCTAGCATTTTTCCTGATGCACTCTCAGGATGCTATTTTATTGGTATCATTTTCCCACCCAGTTTTCCCTTTGTCTGAAACCCCACAATTTTCCCCTCTTTGGTCTCATGTAGATCCCAGTTTCCCAGAATTAGATCAAGAGAAACAGGGATACAGGAGAATCCAGGGACTAACAGGCATGTGGGTTGGGTGTGTATGTGGGGGGAGGGTGCTGGAAGTCAAGGGCAAGTTAAACAGCTCTCTCTAGCACACTAGGCACAGCCAGAATTATTGAGCATTGCTGCTAAGTGGCTTAATTACTTCCAGTGAAAGACTTTGATGACAAAGCCTAACTCTAGCCTGAAACAACAGTATTTGTATCTGCTACTGGCTATTCCCAGGGTGAGAGGGCTTAAATGTGTGTATGTGTGTGTGTGTGTGTGTGTGTGTAATATCTCCCATGTCAGGATTCCTGGGTCAATCTCCTTCAGCAAGGCTCTACCTCGTTCTTGACTCTTCCTTGCAAAAACTCCTCTTAGTCTAGTAAAGGAATTCACATCCCCCTGAGTCCCCCACTGCTAGGGGAATGCCTTGTGTGAGAAGTAAACAGGATTCCTTGAGGTAGTAAAGGCCTAGTTTGGGTTAATCAACAGTGGACTACAGGACCTCCTCAGAGGTAGGAAACAGAGATGCCTGCGTGACCCAGGCAGCTGATGTCAATGAGAGAAGCCCAGTAGGTGAGAAGCCACAGAGTCTGGTGAGGACCATGCTGAAGTGGAGGGCAGCTGCCCCTCTGGTGTTGTAGCTGCCACTCAGGTCCAGCTAATTGTTGCCACGGTTGTCAAGATATTCTTGTTTTTCAAGAGAAAAATCTTTGCACAAAGAGTTTTATATTTATTTTTACTTGGGGTGTGTGTGTGTCTTTGTGTGTGTGTGTGTGTGTGTGTGTAAAGTTACATATACACATATGAATTTTATGTGAAAATCCCAATTTTCAAGCATTAGCAACC
Organism: Mesoplodon bidens; assembly: GCF_964165515.1. Lineage (NCBI taxonomy): Eukaryota > Metazoa > Chordata > Mammalia > Artiodactyla > Ziphiidae > Mesoplodon > Mesoplodon bidens. The sequence continues at coordinate 34,560,331 of NC_138177.1, read as the reverse complement.
GAAACAAAATTGTTTTTAGACACTGAGCTGGCCAAACCCCTGTCTGTGGGCCACTGATCTGCAAAACTCTGATCTAACTAAACTCCAGTGAGGCCCGGAAACCATAAATAATTCTGACTTGCTTTTAACTTTTATTAAGTCATTTAAAATGGAACCCTGGAGATTTTGTTAAAATTTAAAAAAAGGCAAAATCAGAAATCCTCATATCTGTAATTTGGGGATTGTAGAGCTAAATTTAAGAGATTACACGAAGGACATAGGATCTGGGAAACGGCAAATACTGAAGCAGAAGGATGCAAGTCTCCATAAGTTAAGCAGAACAGAGAGCTCTGGTCTGCGTCTGGGGGAGGGGAGGTGGCTTACCTCACACGACTGGATGCAGTGGATCAGGAGAGGGTCTGGGTGCCACTGACGCCGCCCAGTGCACACGATGCTCTGAAGGGGAAGACGGAAAGAACAGAAAACAAAAGTAAAGACACCTGGTCAGTGAGAGAAGGGGCAAATCCTGAGCTTACCCCACTAGCCCCACCCCTTCCCTGAGGAGCAAGCCCCAGCTGTGCTGCATGAAGAGGTCCAAGGCCATAGTCTGGTCTTTCCCGTGGAACTGCTAATTCTGCCAGGTGGAGCCAAGGGAGAATCTCTTAATGGAGGGAATCTTTCTCTTTATCATCTTCACCCTCCCTGAGCTATCAAAATTTCCAGAATGGTGTAGGTGTCATTAAAAATAGCATCCTCAATACTAAAATGACTTTAAGTTGGCTCTAGGCATAATATTGGTTCCATTTGTTTTGAAATTTTAAATAAAGTTACAAGAAATTGTGAGATGGCTTGTGTTCATCAGGAAGGACCATGGAGTTTTAAAGGCTGAGAAACAGAGCTTCATAAGAAGAGTCTTGAACTAAAAATGGATCTCAGGAATCCTAGATCACAAGATGTGAGTGCCCAAGCAAGGAGTGGGGGCCAAACTGCACTCTCGGCAACTCCTGTTTGCACCATTTATGCCCTCCTTGTGGGAAATAAAAGAGGGTCTACGCACGGGACAAATAGGCTTAATGTGAAACCACCAGGACTCAAAATGGCATCAACATTAAGATGGTGAGAGTGTGAAAATGTGTCTGTGTTAAAACACTGGTGACCTTCTCTGACCACTGACCAGGGCCCAGTGACCATTTCCTGATGTGCCTTTAAGCAAGTAGTCATCTACGCTTTATGAATAATAATAACTCATTTTCATGGAGTTTTTTTTTCTTTTAATTTTTGTATTTAAAGATTTCAAAAAATACACTTCAGGAAAAGAGAAAGTCCCAAAAGACGTTTCAAAGAGAAAAAGAAGTTCTCTTTATAACCTGCTACCAATCCACCTATTTGTGGACTTTCACACTCACATTTTAAATTCAGTACAATAGAAATTCAGGGAAACCAGAAGAAAAATGATGCAATGTGAGATATGAGTTTTACATAAAACAGCACTCCAGTAATTGAAAATTATACATTCTAGAATGCTAAGACTGTACAATAATCAGATTGGAGACATTTGCATATATTAAGCTGTAGGTATATGAGTATATACCTCAGAGTCAGTTATGAAAATGCACATCTGCAGTATTTTTCTGGAGTTATATTACTATAAACTAAAATTTTTGATATTCAGAACTCTATACTGTAATAATGTAGAAGGCGACTTTGCTTAAATTATCATTGCAAAGACACAGACCTACTAGAGAATGGACTTGAGGATATGGGGAGGGGGAAGGGTAAGCTGTGACAAAGTGAGAGGGTGGCATGGACATATATACACTACCAAACGTAAAATAGATAGCTAGTGGGAAGCAGCCGCATAGCACAGGGAGATCAGCTTGGTGCTTTGTGACCACCTAGAGGGGTGGGATAGGGAGGGTGGGAGGGAGGGAGATGCAAGAGGGAAGAGATATGGGAACATATGTATATGTATAACTGATTCACTTTGTTATAAAGCAGAAACTAACACACTATTGTAAAGCAATTATACTCCAATAAAGATGTTAAAAAATAAATAAAAAATAATTTTCATAGCACTAAAAAAAAAAGAAGAATTATCAAATATATATAGTCATTCCTTGATATCCACAGGGGGTTGGTTCCAGGACCCCCGCGGATGCCAAAATCCAAGGCTCCTCAATCCCTTATATAAAATAACATACTATTTGCATATAACATCCTATTTATACTTTAAATCATCTCTAGATTACTTATAATACCTAATACAATGTAAAAGCTATGGAGATAGCTGTAAATACAATGTAAATGCTATGGAAATAGTTGCCTGAAAGCAGCAAATTCAACTTTTGCTTTTTGGAACTTTCTGGATTTTTTTTTTTTTTCTGAATGTTTTGTTACCAGATAATGGTAATGGCAAAATGCAGTAATTTGAACCCTTGAAATGCAAATACATGGCAACTTTATTCCTTCTCATGCACTGAATCCACTAAGGACCCCCAGTCCCCACCCTAGTCAGTCAGTCATTCAATTCAGACTAAATGTAGCACTCACTATGACCTAGTTTCCTCAGGGAGCAAGAGGGATCTGAAGATCCACCAATCCTGTCACTGCCCTCAAAGAACTCAAAGTCTATGGCGGGGAGGTAGCTGTAAGTACATCAATTCCTCCACATGAAGGGGAGCTTAGCCTCAGCACCCTCACATGACGACCATAGCCAGAACTTGCCAGAACACTCTGAACTGACTGGACCAGTTTCTCTTATGCTCTTCATACCTTCTACTCCATCTACCACCTTTATACATGCAGGAGTGTTGATCTTCTAATACTTGAGAAATTCTAAAAATACACTGCAAAAGAAAAAAACAAACAAAAGAAAAAAAACCTAAAAGAAAGGAAAAGAATCTGTGTTTACTTTTAATTCTTTTTCTCCAGTGCTTTTTTTTTTTTTTTTTAACCACAGACCCTTTTGGTTTTCTTTTGTGAACCTCTCTCCAGATTAATGTTCTGTGGAACTCACTTTAGGAAATGCTACTCAATAGTTATATGATGGAAACAATACATGTGCCTTTTTTTTCACATAACAGCTTCTTCATTTTGCTCTGCTGAAGCAAACGGCAATTACCATTTATTGTGAAATTTGTGATATCTGTCTTTCCAGTCTTTTTTTCATCACTGTTCCATTTGTAGTACTAGCCTCTACATCTCTACTCTGCATCAGTAGTGGGCCTTCATTTTATTATATATATATATATATATATATTTTAACATCTTTATTGGAGTACAATTGCTTTACAATGGTGTGTTAGTTTCTGCTTTATAACAAAGTGAATCAGCTATACATATACATTCTCCAGTGCTCTTTTCTCTTATTATTTCCAATTTATTTTTTACACCTTTGTTTTTGTTTTTGTCTTTTGTGGCCACATCACGTGGCTTGCGGGATCTCAGTTCCCTAACCAGGGATTGAACCTGGGCCACAAGCCCGGAATCCTAACCACTAGGCCACCAGGGAGCTCCCCTACATCTTTGTATTGTTTTGTAATTTAATTTTATTATTATGTGATACATGTTCACAGTATAAAATCTAAAAAGCATAAAAGGATACACAATCTCCCCAACTACTCAATTTCCTGCATACTGTTGTTAGTTTTTTTTTTGTCATTACAGATGGTCTATGAATATACATATGTATATAAAATTATTTATTTCCTCACATAAAGTATGAAATACTATAATTTTATTTAGTGCTTTAGTTTATTGTTGTTTGATTGTCTAACTTTATTTCACTTCATAACATTTCTTGGTGTTCTGTTCATTTTATGGTATAAGGGTTGCTGCATTCTATTGATTGCATATTATTCCATTTCATGGATGTACCTTAATTTACTTAATCAGACCCATATTAATGGATATTCAAGTCATTTTCAGTCTTTTGCTCTAACAAACAAAGCTTATGTATAAATCATTTCATACATGTGCAACTACATCTGTTCAATAAACTCATGATAGTGGAATTGACAATACCCATCTCAATGAATTTTTTAATATTCTATAATTCAGTCTTAAGACTAATTCAGACTGGCAACCTCCTTGATCTCTGTACAGATTACAAAAGTTTCTGGTACCTGTGTCATATACCTTCCTAGACTGCAAAATCCTTGAGAATAGGGACTGTCTCCCACTCACACATCTTATTTCAGTGACTTAGAGAGAGACAATGTTCAACAAGTACTTGTCAACCGTTAAATAGGTTGTTGTACCTTTAGGTTTCTTCTTTATCTTCTGGCCTATGAAAGTCACTCATCTCATATGAAAAGATCGGCATATAGAATTAACTGAATAACTACTTACTGATCAAAATTGGAGGAAAATTTCGAATGTTTTTCAGATCCTACATTTTATGGGCACATTTGTGGTAGTGAGGTGAAAGAGGAAAGTGAAATGGGAGGAAAACTAGTGAGAAGTTGGCATAGAAGGGCTAGCTCCTGGTGAGGTGTGTTAAATTAATTAAACAAGGAGGCCATTACACTGAGGTGGCTCTAATGCCACGGCGGCCTGTGGAAGCAAACCAGAATCTAAGCCTGTCAATGTCTCAAGGTTATGAAATTGAAACCAAAGGGCAATCAATCAGGAACAACCAACTTGGCTTTAAGCTATAACCAATCAATAATTTCCTTACTTTGCTTCTGCCGTTTCTCTATAATCAAGTCTCTCCCCAGCCGCTGTTGGTGGAGCACTCCTAAACCCAGTTTGGCACTACCCGATTTGAATTGATTTTTGCTCAGATAAACTCTTAAAATATTTAATATGCCTCAGTTTATCGTTTAACAGTTCAATATGATTTTCTTATTTTCTGGAATGTTTTTGACAAATTATAATCCTATATATTACATTTGAAAAGAATATATTACATTTGAGAACAATTGAAAAAACAACCTTATATCCTCTGCTCAGCTTTATCAAATCATAACACTTTGTTTTATCTGCTTCCAGAGTTTGTCACTAGAGATTCAATTAATGTCCCTATATATGTCCCTCCAACATCATTCTCCTTCCATCCTCCGTATTAGTAACAACTATTCTGAATTTTAAAATTATTATTTCTATACATTTGTATATAATTATAACTATAGTTGTTAGACTATTAGCAAGCCACTTCTCAGATGAATCAATTGTGAAAACTAAGGGCCAAGGATTTGTTTTAAACTTTTCAAAAAGAAAAAGTTCATGAGAAAACCGGTTTAAAGATTTCCTCTTGGTTGGACTATTTTAATTTTTTTTAAAAAGCAAGGGAAAAAAGAGGAGAAAGGAAGAACAAAGGGAGAGCAGAGATGGGAAAGGAGAAGATGGGGTGGGGGAGAAAGGAGGGGAGAGAGAGAGAGAGAGAGAGAGAGAGAGAAGGGAGGGAGGAAAGAGGGAAAGAAAACCAGTTAAGGGTTATTAGGATGGTCATAGGGCTGTATGAAGGCTGTTGCCTGGTTAAATGTGTTGTTAAAGGTCACAAGACTGATGGTTAGCCAACATTAAGGTCTAATACAAAATTGCTCAATTGTTTTTTATCAGGAATAGTTACTTGACAGAATGGGCTACTCGTCACATCAGATCACAAAGTTCTGCTCCTTGCCCAGGTTTGTGATGATCTCCTTATTACCATATATGTATGCAGCCCTAAATAAAATACAGCACTATTTTGCATATTTATTTGGACCATAGCACATTACCCTGCAATATACTTTGTGGTTATTCTTCCCCCATCCTCCAAGACACTCTTGTCTACTCTTCTCTAGAGAAGAGGGAATTGATGCCTGAGACTTACTCAAGCAGAGAGGGAACAATGCCACGTTTTAAACAGATGAAAAAGAAGATTTTTTCATGACTCATGTCTGAGGGATTTGTTCTCCCGTGATGTGTGGCAAGTGTCATTGGAGCTGTTACACACAATTGCACCCATCAAGAGGACACTCGGGGTGGGGGGAGGATTAGGAGATGAGGGGACAGACTGGAGGGTGAGACCAGATAGTGGGAAACTGTGACTTCTGGAGGCTATTATCTTCCTTTTTTTCCTCCTGCTTTTCTCTTCCTCTTAAAACATTTTGGTTTTATTTAAGGAATTATTAATCCTTTGGGGACCAACTTGGGAAAACAAAGTCAGAAATTATAAGGTTTGTTTTGACTGAGCAATTCTGTTGAAGAGCTGGGGAGTTGAGAGAGGGACTCCATGCAGTGTTGAGAACTTTGCAAACCTAACGTGTGTAGCCACAGGAAAATCTCATTAATTTGGACCTCACTAATTCCTAATTAGGATATACTAAAAAAAAAAAAAAAGAAAAAAAGGATTATGCAATCTGGGAAAACTGAATTTATGAAGCAGACTAATAGGGGAAATGAGATGTTATGATGGATACTTTTGTATTTCAGAAAGAAACATTTTCAAATACAGTTTAGAAAAACTCATTTACATGCAAACTATTGCATTATGTGCAAAAAAAAAAAATCTCTCCATGAAATCTGGTTCTCAAAAGACCACTGCTTTATAATGTAAGTCAAAATGTCCATTTTCCTATTTTAAACAGGAAAGTCGCAAGATATAATAAAACATTCTCTAGACACAGTGGTTAAGGACAATAATAAAAAATCAATCTTACATAGGCTTTCTGGAAAAATCCAAAGGTTTGCCATGAGAAATGGCTCTGTGGAGGTGGGAGGCATTGTCTTCTTCGAGCTCTTTGGTTTCACACAGCAACCTCGCTCCGAGCAACGGGTGAAATGAATCATGCACTGAGGAAGACATAATTCCTACACCCAAGACTCTTACAGTTTGGTGTTAGAATGACAGAAAAAGGGGAAAAAAGCGGAAAATGAAGAAGAGGAAAAGCAGGGATGAGAAAAACACTAAATGCTCTCAGCGGAAGTGCATGGGGAGCTCTTCCTACACCCTCAGCTCAGACCCCCTAGATATGACCAATGGTACTGATTGGGCAGTTGGTTGTCTCCTGTCTGTCCCAGCTGCCAGTTTCCACTGCTCAGTCACCCTGACTAGCAGGGATTTATTTGACAGCCAAGAAGCCCTTTTGTTTGGCATCCTCTCTTTTGTAGGGATATGTCTCTGCTGATGCCATCACCATAGAAAGGTCTAAATCCCTGGGTGCACTAGGTGAAGGAGGAAAATGCCATTACAACAACAAAGGCCCAGAAAGTCCATTTGGGAATTTGAAACTCTTATTTCATGTTTCCTACAGCCAGCACGCCCTTGAAACATTTAGAAATAATAGTATATATTCATCCTTACTCTCTTCTCAGTCTCATAACCAGAGCCATTAGAAATTGCTTCTTCAGTCAGAGGTGTCTAATAGGAAGCACTGAATGGCCATTAATTGTCTTCCCAGCCCCATTGGTAAAAGGCACAGAAAAAACAAATGACCTACACACCTCTATCTACACACACTAACAAGCAAAGCATAGAACTTATAGAACAATATTTTTCTTTCTTATAGATAGCAGGTGATATCTTTTCAGAGAGGCTGGAAATTTCCAAAGATAAGATTTGTACTAAGTGAACTTAAATTCCATTTTTACATAATTCAGAACTATGTGCTAGAAACTGTGCAAGACATTGCAAAAGTGTTATTTTGAATTTTTATAACAACACTTCAAGATAGATAATACCATCCTCATTCTTGCTGATGAGCAGACAGAGGCTCCAAGGGGTTAGTCATAGAGTATTGGAACCCAGGAGGATCTCACTCTTCTTTTGACAATTGCCACTTTGAGTTGTTTTTCATCAAAACCCCAGACTACCTAAATCCTCAGAAATTCTTCCTTTAATGAAAAGTATATTATTCTAGGAGTCAGGTATCATGTTCAGGAATAAAAACCAGTAGAACCCCCAGAGACAGGCACATAAATGTTATAGGAACCTAAAACGTATACTTCATTGTCCTTTAAAAACAAACTCTTTCACAACAAGGAAAAGCAGTATTATAGGGAAATATCTCTCTAAATTATCTTTGTTAGACTTCACGGGGAGGGAAGGGACATGTGGGAATGAGGAGGTTCTCATAGTTGAGGCAAGTGACTTCTTTTCTATTTGATAGGCAAACTAACCTAAACATACACCAGGGGGAAAAAAGACTACAGCCAACAGGGTGATTCAGGGGAAATCACTGAACTTGGAGTCAGAAAAGTTGGCTGCACTGCTCTCTCCATTTCTTGAAAGCTGTGCAACCTTGAACAGATAATCCGACAACATCTAATTTGTCAGTAAAATAAGGATAATAAAATCTTCCTTTCTTAGTTTATTGGTTTGTGAGAAGATTCAAATTAAATTATAAATTTCCAAAATATATATATTATGTATATATACACAACTTTGAAAGCAATAAAGTGTTATCCAAATGTAAGATATCATTTTTATTACAAAGAATGAAGTCATTGGAAGCAGACTAGAGAAAATGATGCAGTTTAATCCATTGCTCTGTAGTCTTGCCAGATACCAGGTATTTGAAGTATGGGAGATAGCAAGGGTTTACATGAAATAGGAGATCATCATTTACTAAACAAATGAGCCAGGCTCCAAATAGGTGTACTTGTACTTAAAATATTTACGTTGCCAGTATTCTATTTTGTAATAGCAGTGTTTCGCAAAGCATTACAGTGGAATTACCTGGGGTGCTTGTTAAAAAATGCACACCCCAAGGCATTGGCAGTCTCTCTAAAGGGGGGAACTCAGGTCTGCTCCCTTTACAAACTGCCCAAGTGATTCTGAAGGACACCAAAACTTAAGATTGAGTACAATATGGAACATCCTTCAAGATAAATCAATGTAAGTTACAAGGTTTTTACTCGAAGAAGACTTTCATTTAATACAACTGCTTTGGTGTATAAGGCATTTCTCCTTCTTTGTGAGGACAAACTTAGATTTCCCACCCCTCAAGAGCCACTGAGTGCCACAAAATAGGACCATCTAAGGTTGGGGCATAATCTCATCTCTGAGGACCTGGGTACATAAGGGCAATAACCTCATCATTATTTCCTTTGCTTCCACTGACTTCTTTTTCTTGACTAGACCACAGTCATGATAAATGCAGTGATACAAATGATAACATTTGGTGTTTGGTTTAAGAAGAAAATAAATTCTACATTTTCTTTCTGGGGTGGGCAACTTGAAATTGACAAGGATATAATTATACATAGCAGTAAGAAGCTGCAGCAAGTGCTCCCAGTTTGAGGAGAAAATATATATTTACTTTCAAAGTAGAAAATGATGTTATAGCAATTTCTTTGCTTACTCGACCAACATTCATAAGACACCTACAATTTGCCCAGCACTGAAAAAGGAACTAGGAATGTAAACATGAACAAAATGCTATGGAATAGAGGTAACTAAATAATAATGACTCCCCCAAAGGATGGTTGAGAAAGGGGAGGTTTTAATAAAATAGAAGATATTGTTTTTCAGTTTGGAAATAGTCAAGTCTCTGTTATTGGTATCCCTGCTGTCTTCAAGAAGAAAAGTGAACTGCTCTTCTCTGAATGTCCCATTTGGAAAGCAGAGGTGGGAGACCCCCCATCACCGGAAGGCCTGCACTCTGGCCTGACAAACCCTACATGCATTGATTGTGCCCATTGGGTGTCTTGTTGGGTAGATGCTGAAGTGATTGTAGAAGGGTTCCTGAAGCAGTTCATTTCTCAAGTGGGACAAATGGATTGTAAACATCCCAAGCCTTTCCCCCTTTAGCTGCTTATAGAGAAAGAGAAGTCTTTCATCATAAGAAGTTGAGTTCAAGGGACTGACAGAAAGGGTCTAGACCATCTGACACTCCGTGAACATGAGGCAGAAGTTCTTTCTCCAGGTACTGTAATTCCAGCTAAACCTTCACAACAGACGGTGGGAAATGGGACAGGAAGTCTAGAAAGGCTGGGATGGGAGAACCAGACAAGGTGTCTTTCTGGCTTTCTCCTTCCTGCTCCATACGGTCTTCCCAGCACCCTCCCACTCGTGGTGGGCCCCCTCTTGCATCGTGTTCTCATTGGGTTCAACATCCTAAGAGGGGTCGCCATGCCCTACAGGATCTCGTCCACCTGCCGCTGCCCTATCTCATCCTTCTAGCTCCCAGCTCCCCTCCCCTCACCACCACAATACCCTGGTTTCAGACACACAGAACTTCTTACCATTCCTTATCCTCTAGAATTTTCTCCTCGATCATAGTTTAAGACCCAGAGGGAAAGCTTCCTGGTCTGTTGATCCTCCCCCAACTCCCCAAAGCTCCTGAGCAGAAGAATTAGATGCTTCCTCTTGGGTGTTCCCACAGCTCTTCTACCACAAGCAAGCCATTTCCCATGTTGCATTATTATAAATCTTTGTTTTCGTGGGCATATTATAAGTCTTGTAAACAGAAGGACTCTCATTTTTTTCTTTTTCATATTCCCAGCATTTAGCACAGTTCCAGGGCACATAGTAAGCCCCAATAAGTGTTTGCTGAGTGAGTGACTGACTGAATTAATAGGGTCATGCTACTCCCATCCCCCACCCCAAAGCATACTTAGAGTATTTGTTCCTGATCCTCCTGTTTTAACACACATCCCTGCCAATAAGACAGCACAATTAGCCTGTGAGGGAAAAGGAGCAATCTGAGAATGGTTTCCGAATGAAATGTAGTATATCTCTAGCGTCCATCTCTTGGTGACTCTGTGGGAATGGCCTTCCAAGGTTTTTGTTTATTAGACAGTTTAATACAGCAACAAAGCTCTCAGGCTTTCTGATATCCCCACCCTCCCATTCTAAGAAGAAATAACTTCCTGACTACAAGGTCATCTCCATTCATATCTTGTATAGCCTTTTCTTTCTCTTTTTCATTTACTCATTTCACAAATATTTATTGAACACTTACTACATACCAGTTAGTGTTCTAGGATCTGGGGATATAGTAGCGAACAATAATCCCTCACTGACCTTTTTATTCTAGTGGTGGAAAGAGACTTATTAATACATAAGATAAATGAGTAAAATATATAATATGCATGGTCATGATAAGTCCTAAGGAGAAAAACATAAAAGAGGGAAGGGAAACAAAGTTTTAGGGGAGTTAAAATTTTAGATAGAGTAGTCAAAGGAGGCTTTCCTGACATTTGAGTAAAACTCTGAAGGAAGCAAAGGAGCAAGACATGAAGATACCCAGGAGAAGGGCATTCTAGGCAGAGGGAGCCACGGGGCAAAAGTCCTGAGGTGGGAGTGTGCCTGGCGTGTTCAAGAATTAGCCAAGAGCCACTGTGGCAAGATTAGAGTGAGCCAAGGAAAGCATATGGGAAAGTCAGGAAGGTAAAGGTCAAAGGAGGCCACGGAACTGAGAACCCAGGTGTGGGAAGGACCCAGTGTGTGGATGTTGAAATCAGTAAGAGTTATGCCAGGAATATTAGGTAAAGTGACTGTGAGCCAGGAGCTAAAGTGGTTAAAAAATCAGGGAAGGGAGTGAACTGAGGGTCAGAAGATGACAGCTGCACTGAGGGTGGTGAGTGCTTTATTCTGTTGGCATTAGATTCAAACGTGGGTGATTTCAGGGAGGAGGCAGGGAGAAGAGTTTGGAAGTGGCATTGAGGAGACAGGAGGACATCTGCTCCTGTCCCAGGCCCAGAGGCAGGAGGGGTGTGAAAGAGAAAGTAGGAACCAGTGGGCCCTGCAGGGAGGCAGAATCCTCAGGGTTTCAAATGAGGATGAAAACGAATGGAAAGCTCAGAGATGTAATGGATCTTGCTCATGACTGACTTTGAGTATCAGAGGGTCCAGAGAGGATTTTGGGGTTTAGAGAGAGTAGGAAATGGAGGCAGGAAAGGTAACTTTCCTTACTTCCTCTAGTCATTCTCTCCCTGTTTTCAGTTTTATTTTCATCTTTTCTAATTTATCTTCCTATTTTTCTATTAATGGTAATTTTCTCTTTCAATTGCCTTCCTGTATTATCATTCTTTATGTCTCTGAGTCTTCCTTCTATATTATCTTTTAAACTTTCCTTTGGATATTGGTCATCTTTTTTTCTCAAGCTTTTCTCTTTTTTCTTCTTGATTTTCAATCCTTCTCTCTAGGAATGATCCATGCGGTTGTTTGCTCTAAGGATGCTTTGAAAGCCTCTGAAATTACTCCAGGGAATATGCTGCCGGTTGAGAATTGTTCAGCAGTCTTACATCCTTGGCACATAAAAATGATCTTTTCCTCACCTGGACTTTGACAGGTTCCATCCAGTGCTCCAGAGTGTCAGCAGTGACGTTCTCAGGAAGGATTACGGGATCGCTAGGGGGGATTATACACGATGGGGAACACACTGCACCTGAAGGAACAGAAATTTACAAAAGAGACTTGAACTTCCCACATCTCAGTCTTTTACATCTTGGAATCATTAGCTTTGATTTTTCTCTTTTTTTTAATTGTTTTTTGTCTTTTCTGCTCACTTCTTTTTTAAATAAATAAACAAATTAATTAATTAATTTATATTTTTGGCTGCGCTGGGTCTTCGTTGCTGCAAACGGGCTTTCTCTAGTTGCGGCGAGCGGGGGCTACTCTTCATTGCGGTGCTCGGGCTTCTCATTGCGGTGATTTCTCTTGCTGTGGAGCACAGGCTCTAGGCGCGTGGGCTTCAGCAGTTGTGGCTCGCGGGCTCTAGAGCGCAGGCTCAGTAGTTGTGGCACACGGGCTTTGTTGCTCCGCAGCATGTGGGATCTTCCCGGACCAGGGCTCGAACCCATGTCCCCTGCATTGGCAGGAGGATTCTTAACCACTGTGCCACCAGGGAAGTACAAAAACAATTGCTTTCTACGCTGTAGGTCACCTCATTAACATGGTCATAGGCAGGGTCGATACTCATCTACTGTGTACCTGTAGGGATATTCCTACACTAACTAGTAAAGAGCCACTTCCCCAAGTTAACTCCCTTGGCCCAAGTGCCCTTTCTCCTTCTAGTCCAATATACCCCCTCCTCTGGAATCCCTGAATCTCTGTATGACTTAGCAATAAAAGATTTAATTCCTGGTCTCATAGACCTCCAATACCCCACTCCAGGACTCTGGCCAGCCAAAGTCTACCCGGATTTGTTGATGCCTTTTAAGTACTTTTAATACCATTTCTGCTCATATGATTTCCTGGAAGCTTATGATTGCAACATCTACTACCTAAGAACTTTACTAGCTGGGGGAAAAATGGCCCAGAAATCATGAAGGTGGATTTATAATGCCCGCTAGACTGAAGATCATTACACAGGCAGCCAAGAAATCTATGTGATTAAAAGAGGAAACAAGGGGAAATCAGAAGCAGAGATTTTGGTCATGTGTGGGCCTTTTAAAGACAAATCTTGCTTTATTTCTTTGTATGTGGTGTCTTAAGTATCTTCTAAAATTCTATTCAAAGAAGGTAGACTCTTAGGGTTCTCTATTTCCTCATCTAAAGATTTTGATGATCTATCTCCAAGTTTCTTTTCAGCTCAGACTTACCTCTATTAATGTTTTTTGCTGACTTGTATAATAACTAAAAGAGTTACACGACTCTTAAGGACTCTATATACATGTGTGTGTGACATATTAATGTAAAAATTAGCGGGTGGGGAGATAAGAATTTTCTCATGAGACACCACGCAAGAGGCATGGTCTCAGCATTCCGCTACTCCTTGCCTGACCTTAAGATTTCTCAGTGTAAAGAGCAACTTGAAGATGGTAAAGAACATTCTCAAAAACTAACAAGCTTTCTCATTAACTCAAATTATACCACTGGCATTACAAATGTTAGAATGACTTGGAAAATTACTCCTTGCTTGTACAATTCAAAACTTCAGGTTAATCTCACTAAGTTTTCCACAAACAGCATCTCTTTTCTATGATGCTTAAGTCCAGCCAGAGCAAATTTAAGTCGACTTGACTTTCAATCGGCCCTGGCCACAGAGACTTTTAATTTCAATGACGACATTAAGAAGTTACCCCTAGGTTCTGGATCCTAATCCCCTGCACAGAAGGAATGGCTGCTGAGCCAGGCAAGCAAAGGCAATTTCAAATTGTTCCTTTCAGGAACTCTCTGCTCCAGTAACAACAGCAGAGAGAATGGAGGAGGCGCCCAGCACATACGTGGTGTGCGTCTACACATTTCCACCTTTCCTCTTAGAACTACTACTCCTGCCATAAATCAATCCACTTTTCAGCCTGCTGCGAAGTGGGTAACGTGACCAGACACTATGCAAATGGCTCAGCAGCGGCAACAACATTACACGAGTGGAGGAATTAAAAAAAACATAAATTTGTCATAAATTTCATTTTTACTGAAGCAGCTAAGAGTCAACTTGAATTTCTATCCACTCCCCAGGGAGAACAATGAATCTGATTCAAGATCCAGCCAGTCCTAGTTAAGGATTACTTGGGAGCAGAAGTCAGCATCCCTTCCCAAACATACCAATCCTGTATCCCTGTTCACACTTGTACTCCACGAAATTCAGCTCCGAGTTGGGTGGTGGGCATTCCCCTTGCAGGTTCTCACACAACTTGAACTCCTCGGTCCACAGTCCCTCCTTCGTGCAGAGGATGGGAAGCTAGGATATCAAAAGTCAAACACATGTACCTTATTGTTTTGCTAACTTCTTTTAGAGTGGGGGAAAAGGTGGTCTGATTAAATGGTAGTGTTCTCCAACTTCTAGAACCTGGACTAAAAGACAATATTGAGATAATAAACCAAGTTGTTTCTGACCACCACCTCCCCCCCGCCAAAGAAAAAGTCAAGACAAGTTTTTGCTGTTTTGATGTGAAGGAATCATGAACAATTTTGTCATTAATAAAATTCACTAACAGTGTGTTTTCCTTTGGATGTAAGGATATGGTGAGCTATCAACAGTAGCCCATGCATTCTGAGATAGTTTTTGGAATTTTTTTCCCCGATGGTGTTGTTTTGCATTGATCCATTAATACTATCCCACAGATGCTGCTTGTGGCAAATGTCAGATTTTTTTCAATATGAGTTTGAGCCTGTAAAACTAATTCATAATTTTTCTGGAGGTGCTTTTTGCCTTTCTGCTTGAATGGAGACATCATAGATGCTTTTGATCTCACCAAAAGTTCTAGTCCCTTTCTCCACATGTATGCTGGTTTGTGTAACTCTTGGCTTCACATCCCCAGCAATCACAAAGTATACTATAGGCAGAACACAGAGAGTAGCACTAACTCACAAACCCCAAGACAGTAAGATTTTAGAATTACAATAACTCTCCCTTCATCTGGCCAACTCCTTGACTCCTTAAACAATCAGTGCAAATAGATGTGTTGAGTTCTAAGGGGTCTCATTTCATAGAGTATTCTTCTCAAATCTGTCCTGCAGTATTTACCCTGGAGTACTGGACACTGAGATAAAGGCATGCTCTAGCAGAACAGTCAAGGTCATTGATCTTTGCCTAGGAAGTCTGCTTAACTTCCTGTCTCGTGTATGTGTGTGGTACTTGAAAAGATTCTAAAATAAAATTGATTTTAGTCACATAACAGTGATAAGACTGTGGTTGCTGCTTGAGACCTCTCACGCCAAAATCCTAGGGAGAATAATAGTCAAACAGCGCATTCGGCTTTGCCTTTGCTGAGGAATTCGTGTTTCTTTCTGTTCAGGACTCTGTTCTATTAAAAAGTGTAATACCAGCATTTCTAGCCAAGTTAGATCAGAGGAAATCACACTGCCAAATCAGAATCCCAGCATTTTTGCAATTTACCCAGGTACCCAACCCATCAGGTTGTTCTTATCCAAGAGGAAGTTCTGAAATCAGCAGAGAGTATTCCAAAAACGTGGTCTCTTCTGAATTCCCTATCAAATAATATCAACACCCCTGGTTAGAATCCCAGCTTGGTAAGGTCCTGCCTATTGCAATTCATTTAGATCATTTCTACAGAACATTCTTGGATTGGTCACCAAGACTAGAGCACAGCCTGATCCAAAATAAAGTTCAGGTCATCCTTACCCTTTTAGTTTCCTCGTTACAGTTGAGCACACACTGGCTGTCGAGCTCAAAGCCGTTGGTGCATTCATACATGCCTTCAAAGACAGGAGAGGGGGGCTCACACACCACTGGGACGCAGCTGCCTTGCTCCCAGATTCCATCTTCCAGGCACTGGATCTTCAGGAACTTGCTGATAAGACATAAAGCAAAATAGCCCATCAAAATCCCTCAAGGAGGTTATGGGAGAAGACTGGACCCTCAGTAACATGGGCTAAGGATTAGCAAATAGACAGGGGCAGTTGGGTCTCCTTAGCCAAATGTCATACCTCTCTAGTCTAATTTCTAAGTCATGGAAGTAAAAATAGTAATGTGCACGTAATAGCAGTGATCACATAAGCTGCTATATAGTAATATTTTGTAATATTACTCTCCAGAGAGTTTTTATAACCATCAGAGCAGCATCTAGACTTTTTCAGTTGGGTTTTCATTAAGCTCTTCATCTTGGAGCAGTCTCACACCCAAGGGCACTTGGAAATACCTGATAGGATGGAGTACAGAAATGATTATCACACACTCAGGGGACTATCCAGAAGTCATCTGAGGATCATCAGTGTTAATATGGTAATGTAATCAATGAAGCTGCCAATATTTATTGGTTCTCCAAAGAGGGGAGAAGATACAGCAGTAGGGGTCTTCTTAAAACAGAGGCTCTTACCCTGAACTTCAGAAGGGCAAGAGCCTCACTGGAAATTACTGTGGCCATTTTGTTTGCTTACAAGGCCATTTTTTTTCCTGGAAAGCATTCATAGCTTTCGTGGGATTCTCTGAGTAGACACGACTCAACAGTGTCCTGGAAGAACTGCCCTTCCTTCGCATGCACAGGTGTGGCCTCCAACCAAAAAGACTGCATTTGTGGTGGACAGTAGTCAACAGAATTAGGTACTGCTGCTGCAGACTCCATCCCATTCCCCTTCTAACTCACTGCCAAACTGAAGGTGCTGTCCATTTTGCTGTTTTAATGCATCCACTTCTGATTCAGAACATAAGATAAGCTTGTGATGCTAAAACAGAAATAATCCTCTGACCCCTGATTCAACCACATGGTGGCCTTAAATTTTTATTTTCCAGTATCACGATGTTCTTTTTAAATTTAAATATGCCCACCATCTGCACACGTTTAATGGACTATCATACTTTTATGCAATGACCCCTGCATGCTTCTCCAGTATTCTAATATTACACTAGTACAACATTTATCACATTATTTTATACATGTGTACATGTCTGCCTTTCCCACTAGGTTGGAAGCTGCCTGAAGGCAAGGATTGTGTTTTATTCTTGCTTTTAATTCCCAAGAACTAAAAAAAAAATCTGTCTTATATTAGGCATTAATCAAATATTTGCCAAATTGAATTATTTAACCAAAATTCACAGTGTGTTAGGCACACTGCATAGCACATTATATATTTTAACAAAGTGAACCATCAGAATATCCCTAATGAAGTAGTATTATCATTCCCATTTTATAGATAAACATACTCAGAGATGTTAAATAATTTGACCAAGATCCTACAGCACAGAATGCAGTTGATTTCAAAAAATTTAAATAAATTTTAATAGTTTAACATATTTTAACAATATCCACTTAGATATTCATGAAGGAGTGTTTGACTTATTATTAAATAGTTATTTAGATTCATACCTTTATTCCCAGTAATATTTTAGGATAGAAATCTGATTTTATGACTGGAATTCTTTAGCATCATAGTTTATGTGGACATATATCTACTATCTGTTAATAATAAATACTATTTTTGAGCTGTATTTCAGGTGTTTGGAAAGACACCTACATACATTATTTCACTGAATCCCCCAAACAGCATTTAAAGGTAAATATTATTATCCACATTTCAGAGAAGGAAACTGAGCCTGAGAGGTTTAAAGCTAGCTCAAAGATCCACAGTAAAAGCTGCAGAGAGGACTTGGACCCAGGTCATCCTGCTGCCGAAGCCTGTGGTCCTTCCTGGGTCAGGTTCAGCTGCACCTCTTATGCTATACAATCCACCTTGAATATCAGTAATGTCTCTATCCTACTGAACAGCCCTTTATCTAGATGCCACATTTATAAGTGTGACCAAAAAAAGAAGATTCATTTGAAATTTTTGCATTGAGTACTAAATTATGTATAGAAAATTGCACAACTCAATATATAGCTCAAGAAATTTTTACATGTGAATACACCTGGGTGATCACCACTCAGATCAAGGTACAGAGAATTTCCAGCCCCCTTAGAAATCCCTCTTCCCAGTTGAACCTTCCCACATCCCTGCAACCCACACTCTTCTGACTTTCATCAGCTTAGATTCATTTTGCCTGTTCTTAAACTTTATATAAATGAAATCACACACTGTGTACTCTTTAGTATAAGGCTCCTTTCCCTAAAGGAAGATGACATTTTATTTATTTATTTATTTAACATCTTTATTGGAGTATAATTGCTTTACAATGTTGTGTTAGTTTCTGCTGTATAACAAAGTGAATCAGCTATATGTATACATATATCCCCATATCCCCCTCCCTCTTGCGTCTCCCTCCCACCCTCCCTAACCCAACCCTCTAGGTGGACACAAAGCACCGAGCTGATCTCCCTGTGCGAAGCAGCTGCTTCCCACTAGCTATCTATTTTACGTTTGGTAGTGTATATATGTCCATGCCACTCTCTCACTTCGTCCCAGCTTACCCTTCCCCCTCCCCGTGTCCTCAAGTCCATTCTCTGCGTCTGCGCCTTTATTCCTGGAAGATGACATTTAAAAATGTCTTCTCTGATCGATTTTCAAGGCAGCGTATGCAGTTCTTTTTACTATAACGAAGCTCATTTTTGTCCCTCTCCTAGGCTGGATAGCCTACTCTTTTTTCACACTACAGAGTTTATATTCTCCCAGGGACTCTCTCCTTTCTATCACCTCCCACAGATGAAATCCTTCCCCTACCTCGGCTGAACTGTCATTCCCCAGCTGGAGAGAGCGGGCAATACCACTGACACCAGGGGAGAGGCAAGGCTGTAAACCTTGCATGTCAGCATGGTCATAAAGGAAAACCCTTGCTTGGCCAGGACAACAATATTTTGACTTCATGTGGTATTTTTCTCTGAATTGGTTGGAACACTTCAGCCATGGAAACAGTCCTCCCTTTTCTTGCCCAGAGTGGAGAGCCATTCAAGAATGCCGATTTCATATATTTCCTTGCCAGTTTAATAACCTCAGGGATGAGGGTAGAGAGATCAAACTTGGCTGGGGAAGAGTGAGTTGGCTGTTGCGGGTGGTACCCAGGTAATGTGACAGGCCCTGCACTGCAAATCACCAGTCATATCGGTGATAAGGGAGGGAGGAGGCTGTAAGGGGGCAAGGGAAGCAACACAGTGCACATGGGTGCCCCTGGACCCCAGAGGAGGCCCTCCAGGAAGGAGTGGGGAGAGGCTGGGAGAGAGGGCTGATTCCCTAGGAAATCCTGTTTCCTTCCTGCAGGGGTTCCTATGCCCCTCAACCTCACAGATTCTCCTTACAGTTTCATCTCCCTTATCTTCCGCATGTTGTTGTTGTTGTCTTCCGCATGTCAGTCAATCAGATGACACAGTTCAGGCCCAACCCTCAGATTTCTCGCGAAGCATTTGATTGCTCAGTGTCACTGGCTCCGTGTCAATGCCTGTCTATACCCACTTAGGAAATGACTCTTGAGATCCCATGGTATGGAGCTTGGCACTTGAGTGCCATGGGCTGGTTCTGGCCTTTGTTCAAAAAGGGACTGAGACTGTGGTAGGAATTCAAGGTGTCCTGCATTCCTCCCAGCTCCAGGAAATTTGGCTTCCACATTGGGCCCTTGAAGGGGACTGAAGCCTATAGCAATGGCAGAACTTTAAGCCCCAGTGGTACCAAAACTGCCTCTGCACTTCTTCTAGTTTGGTGATCTTGAGGAGTAACCTCTCACCCTTAAAAAATCATTAATGAAACCATTGGTTTATTCGGAATGGTCCAACTCCTTCGCATAAAGTGTATGCGTCAAAAGCTAAGAGACACTTTTTAAGTCATGAAGTGAACAGGTTTGCATTTCAAAGAATCGTGGCATTGGATATTAGACAAGCACACAGGCAGGCCCTCACCAGGACAGGGATTCCAAGACCTTTCTGGTAGTCCAGTGCAAGTGCCGTTCACTTGAAATATTCTACTTATGGACTACCAGCTCCGTGTATTTTCTTTATCCCAGGGGAGTAAGAGAGGCTAAAATATCTCACATTAATAACTAATAACTATGAGGTGACTTGCTCAGTGTCGCAGAGCTAGCAAGTCAAAGGCAAAAGCAAGAACAGAACACAGAGTTTTGAAATCATAACATAACACCCCAGCACGGTGTTGGAAACACCAACAATGGTTTCCAAATGACATTTGTAGACCAGCCCCATCAAAATCATGTAGGAACTGTATAAAAAACGAGATTGCCTAAATCTCCTGGAACTGCCCTCACATTCTATATTTTTAAATTTGTCAGCAGTCTTAACATGTGGCCAGGTTGGCAAACTACTAAAATCTATGCTACTTTCCTATGCTAGTAAAAATAAACCATAGGTGTAGAGGTCAGAGAGCAAAATCACCCACCTAACAGCACCGGCCAAAAGGCTGGATGCTTAGCAAAGACCAAACACGACAGTCACAGCCAGACGACTTACTCTGTAAGTGGTACCATGAGGTCTGGGGGTAGGGGAAGGTTTGTATTTATTTTCCCTCTAACTACTCCAGAGCAATCACCACCATTTCCAAGTTAGAAGATGCTTTTTCCAATTTCCAGAACTTGTGGTATCCACCTAGTGCCGAAAATCCAGCTGTGCTCTTTCTACTTCTTACATCATTGCCAGAAATAAAGATCTTGTAATCAAAACTTGGCTGAAAGTTTGATTGATGTTGCTGGAGGCACACATGAGTCTACCCCATCCTTCTATCACCACTGCAAGGTTTTCAAAAGTAATATTTATTTTCCATTGGAGAAAATAAAAGTATGATTGTTGAGTCCAAGAGAATTATCATGTCTTTACTGATCAAGGGCATCTGGTGTCTCCAATGAGTCGTCCCTCATGAGTAATAATAATAATAACAGAACAACAATAAAATATTGAGCACTGAAATGCTACGCATTGTACAGAAGGATATATATCTATATCATTTTACCCTCAAAAACCATCCTGTGTGATTACAGGGGTTCTTGATTCCCTTCTCTCCACACATGCTCTTCTGTAGTCATCCCCAGCTCAGCAAATGATACCACCATCTACACTGTTGCCCAAATTTGAAACTTAGGAGACATCCTTGATTCTACTCTTTGTCTCAGTCTTACCTTTTCCCCAACTGAGTATGATCTTATTCAATCCATCAGTAGGTCCTCTTAGTTTTACCTCCCCAACATCTCCAGCATCTGTTCCCATATCTCTTGCATCTCCACTGCCATGAGCACTAGCTCACGTTCCCATCTCTCAACTCCTTACCAGAGACTTCACTTCTCCTCTGGGCCCTTTCCTACCTAGTCTGCAAACATCAGTCAGAGGGATATTTTGTAAAAACAAATAAATAAATCAGAACATGTCATTTTCCTGCTGAGGACATTTCAATTGCTTCCTGTTGCATGAAAAATAAAATCCAAACTTTCCCACTCACGAGGTCCCGCATGAGTTGGCCACACTTTCTCTGACCTCATCCTACGTCCCATTCATCTTACTTAGCATGCTTTGTCCACACCGGACCTAGAATCCCGAGCACAACTCAAGCTCTTTCCTGCCAAAGGAAGTTGGTACCATTCTCTCTGCTTGTGATGCTTTTCTTTTTGTTCTTTTCCTGGCTGGCTCTTATTCTTATCTAAGGATAATTTTTGCCACCCAAAAGCATCCTTATTTTATACCTCTAATGTTTTTGGTTTTTAATTAAAGCACCTGTGTATTTTTGCATAGAATGCATACTCTGTAATTATTTTGTGTGTTGCCTGCCTCGCCCACTGGGATGCGGGCTCGGTGAGGGCAAGACCTTATTTTCTATTATATTCCCAGTGCTCAGCATAATGTCTGGTACAGAACAGGTGCCAATAAACGTTGGTTCAATGAATGTATAGATGTTTATTTTATAGATGAACTAAGTAGGTTTCGAAAAGTAAAATAACTTGTCTGAGGTTTACCTAATGGCAGAGCAGGGATCAGTACAGGCATACCTGTTTCATTGTGCTTTGCTTTACTGCACTTCACAGGTATTGCACCTTTTACAAATTGAAGGTTTGTGGCAACCCTGTGTTCTCAGGTGATGGTTAGCATTTTTTTAGCAATAAAATATTTTTAAATTATGTACAGTTTTTAAAGACATAATACTATTGTACACTTAATAGACGACAGTATAGTGTAAACATAACTTTTATGCACACTGGGAAACCAAAAAAGATTCGTGTGACTTGCTTTATCGTGATATTCGCTTTATTGCCGTGGTCTGGAACCAAATCCCCAGTATTTCTGAGGTATGCCCGTACCGTGATCTGTCTGATGCCAATCCCTAAGTCATAATCTGGAAGCACTAGTGTTCCTAGAAATGGAGCTGCAGATAAATTACTTCCTTTTACTTTGTGCCTTTGTACAGAGTATCTCAAAGTCTCACCACACAGAATATCCCTAAAGAGGAAAGGTAAGGACAAGGAGTGACCCCATTACTATTTCCATTACACAGGTTAGGAAATGAAAGCATTAATTGGCTAAGCGTTTTGCAGGGCACGTGGTCAGTTTCTGAAGTGAAATTAGAAAGCTTCTTCACTCAGAACATTCTAGGCCCTTACTGCTTACAGTGTTGTTCCCAGAGCAGAAACCACCTGGGAGCTTAGAAATGCAGAATCTCAGGTTCCCACCCAGACGGACTCAATCAGAATCTGCATTTTAACAAGACCCCCAAGTGATTCCTATGCACATTAAAGTTTAGGACGGAGTTTTCTAGACCATTTTAAAAGGACGGTCCTCTATTCCACCCCAGACAGAACCATCCGTGCTTCCAAACTCCAGGCCAGCTTTCCTCTTAACAAACTGCAGACCTGGTTTCTCAAGCCAACATCCTAAATGGAGAGCAGCAGACTCCAGGCATAGCTAGTCCACGGCCGATCATAGTTGTTCTACCCTCGCTCACACCAGGCCTCTGGAGGCCCATTCCCAGTCCACTTGACTGGACAAGAAATAGTAATCAGCAGGATCAGCCCACCGGACATATGGGCTTTGACCTTTCATTTTCCCCTGACTCATAAAAATGCTTGTAACTTACAAAGCTCCTCTTCCATGTGAAAGAGAGCCTCTCTGTCAGAGTGAGCAACCTGCTAACCCCTAAAAGCATGTGGTCAATTCTACTTCAAAGCTCCACCCCTCACTTCTATCTTTGATCTTCCTGCTGCTAACTCTTCGGTCTCCAAATTGGCAGGTGCAATAATGCCCTGGCCCTAAGTCTGAACCCCTACCTCAAGTTTGGGGCCACTGCTTCATCTCTCATTGCCTAAACTGTACAACCCTCAGCCTCTCTCACTTCAACAGCCCCCATTTAACCTCTTTTCTACCAGTCTCTTGGCCCCTCTTATGCATTCTTCACACAGCTGACAGAGCTATCTTCCTACTAAATCTGCTCAGGTTACCTGCAGACCTAAAAACATCCTGAGGTTTCTCCAATGCCTGCAATTTAAACCTTAACATTATTCTGCATAATTCTACATCTATTCCCTTCAGGGTGTGTTTGAGGAGCTGGTGATTACACTGAAATGCAGGGGTGAACTGGGTCTAAAACATGGAAACCTTAAATAGGAATCTCTTGCTTTCATTATCTTTCATCATTCAGTTGCAGCATACCTCAGAGATGTTGTGGGTTTAGTTCCAGACCACCGCAATAAAGTGAATATCACAATAAAACAAGTCATAGGCATTTTTTGGTGTCCCAGTGCATGTAAATGTTATGTTTACACTATACTGTGGTCTATTAAGTGTGCAATAGCTTTTATGTCTAAAAAATGTACATGTATTAATTTAAAAATACTTTATTGCTAAAAACAATGCTAACCATCATCTGAGACTTCAGTGAGCCATAATCTTTTGCTGGTGGAGGATTTGAAATATTGCGAGAATTACCGAAATGTGATGCAGAGACACGAAATGAACAAATGCTGTTGGAAAAACAGCACTGATAAACTTGCTCGATGCAGGGTTACCACAAACCTTAAATTTGTAAAAAATGCAGTATCTGCAAAGCATAATAAAGCAAAGAGCAATAAAACGAGGTATGGCTGTATTTGTCCATTCATATGTTCAGTCAACAGATATTCATTAAGCACCTAGTATGTGCCCATACATTACATTAGGTCCTGCTGTTGTAGAAACAAATATTAATACAATAATAAGGCCAGAAGACAAACCTGTGGGAACCCAAAGAGGGACGTAAGGAAGGCTATCAGGAAAGGAACACTTAAAGATGGGTTTGTTAGAGAAGGAGAAGGACCTGCCAGGCAGAAGGACCAGTGCATGCAAGAACCAGTGGTGTGAAAGGCAGTGTGTGCTTGAAGCCTTAGTCTAAAGTTTAAATGGAAAAAAAGGCCTATATGTGGCCCCTGTGGGGGAAAAAAGCCTGGGTGGGACAAAAGTCTGGCAGAAAAGGGCCACAAATTGTATGAATTCCATTTCAGAGGGTAGGACCTCTCATTTGTAAGGAATCCTTTGGCTATCTTCATAAAGTTTCTAGTTGAAGGATTCTTCTAGATATTGTTATATTCCTGTTCCTGGTCAGTCCAACTCACAGGTCTCATGAAAAGTGCTCACAGGATGTCCACACATTCACACCCTCACCTGGGAATCCACGAATCCGTCACTGCCCATCATTCTTGCTCTTCCAGAAAACAAAGCTCTTTACATGGCTCCTTGTCCAGAAGTCATAGCAGTGATAAGACCTGAATCCACTAAAGAGTTACCAGAACTTCTGGCAAGTTGTGACCTACGTAATGACTTCAGAATTTACACAGGTGAACCCTGCGTTTGCCTCATCCCTCTAATGTGGGCTGGAATGGAAAGGCTGATTAACATTCTCTTTGCCAGTTTTCCCTGAATGAAGAGGAAGAGTCAGAGGTCACAGTGACCTTCAGCAAGTTGTTAGTGGCTTCACTGGGTAATTCCCATCAGGAAGATGGTGTGCAAAGTGGTTAAGAGCAGATGACTTGGAATCAGGAGACTAATGCTCAAACTCCAGCTGTGGCTCTTCATATGTCTCTGACTTTTATTAAGTCACCTCATCTTTCTTCTCTCAGTTTTCCTATCTGAAAAATGGGGATAATAATAGCTTCCTTACAGGGTCCTTGGAAGATTTTATAAGTTAGTGTATATAAAGCATGTAGTACCATGACTGGCACATACAATGTTCAATAAGCCGTGGAAGTTATTAGCTCTGATGACCAAAATCACTCTCTCTCTCTCTCTCCCCCTCTGTGTTCCCTGTGTGTGTGTGTGTGTGTGCGTGTGTGTGTGCACGCACGTGCATGTATGAGAGATACGAGTGTGGAACGTTAGCATTCTACTCAGTCTTTCTACCCTACTTAATTCTTCAGATTTTTGTCCCACCCAGAATCTTTCAGGAGACAGTTCATAAATTAGCTGGGCCTGACCTGACCTTATTACTAAAGAAAAAAGGCAAGCTCACAATCAAAATGTTCACCCAGTATGCTGAAGAAGGGCTTAGAGGGAGCCTGCGACAGGATGCGGTAGGAAAAAGGAAGTGTAGAAAGGGCATCACGGAGAGAAATTGTGAGTTGAAGAACCTAATGGCTTATATATAACAACCCAGCACTTACTCATGCTAGATTTTTAAAATTATTTTTCCGGTTAATAAAGAAATCAGTGGTCAATATAATATCAGAAGAGAAAGGACAGTTTTACAACAAGACTCTCCCTAGCTTGGATTGAAGGTCACAGGGAAATCTATAAGTTCATCAAATGCTCTGTTCAAAGTGAAGGCTGCATGCCAATCACCAGAGCCTGTGAAGCCTGCAGCAGCAAGCTGGCCTGTGCCCAGGTGTGTGTGTGAGTGTCCAAGGCTTGGAGCAGAGGTTTAGTCACTTTCATGCCAAAAGAGGCTGTAATAAATTAGCCTAAATCTCACATTATCCTACAATGGCAAGAGAATTGAGGATTCCAAGGATAAACTTCGAATGTATTTACTATAAACACTAATTATAAAGCCAGACAATGTCTTAATGGAAAGAAAACAAATTTCTATTTCTCACAGATGCATGAGTGTACATAAAGATTACAGTGTCCCTTAATTGCCAAATCAGAGCTAACCTGTCTCTAGATACATAGGGTTAGCATCTAGTCATGTATGTATATGCACAGTGTTATGACACAGAACTTAAAAATTAGGTATATTATTTTACTGAATTTTTAAAATTACAAATCCAGGGTACTTAAGGAGTTTTAGCATTTGCCTCAACTGCATATTTCATTTCATTAGCCAAGTCTTTCTTTCCTTTTTATGGTAGGATAAAATCAGTTGAACCTCAGAGAATCAAGCTATGGTTCAAAAAGATCAAAAGAGACTAAAAATTTAGGTAATGTCTCCAGGACATGCCCTTCCCTTCTCCTCCAAGACCAGCCTGACTGTATTTGCCCACCCTAATTTTTGAAGTATGTCCAGCTCTATCTTGCTGACGATTTAATTTCCATTTCTTTTTCTACACATCCCCCTTTTTCCTTTTCACGGTCCACTTGAAGCCACTGTAGTATTTGGATAACTCACACTGGGATGAGATGAAACATTCAGAGGGGGTTCTGATTGTTGGAGGGAAGTACATGTATTTTTTTTTAATTTAATGAACTTTCTCTTTTGATGTGTGTTTTCTTTATAGACAGGGGAAATGCACTCCCCTGCCACCCTGGTAACTGAAGACCTATACTTCCCACTTGGAACGCCACCTTCAGTCTTTCTGGTCTCTATGTTGTTTTTCTGGGGCAAAGGAACCAACCACAGGACAGGAAACAACAGCCCCTGATAAAATTGTAGCTGAGTATATTCCTTGCTAAAGAAGAAGATTAGCTGTTAAACACACCAAAAGCAACATTTTACACGGAGTATTAACCTGCTGGAAATGATGATGATGGTGATGATGATAAACAGCAGCTACTTCTGACTTGAAGTTTGATCTAAGAACTGTGCTCAGTTCTTTATATCTATTGTCTCATTTAATCCTTAAAAAAATCTGTAAGTATCCCTCTTTCCTATTACCCATCTGGTAAATAAAGATAGTCATGTTCAATAGAGATCAGTGACTTGAAAGGTCAAAGAGCTAATAAACAGCAGAGTTGGGATGTAAATTTATATCTCACTAATGCCAGAACCTGCATAATTAACTACTAAACAAAGAGATAAATCTTGGACAAAGGGAAGACTTCCTAGAAAGCTGACTAAATTTTCTTCTTCAGACATTTTAGAGAAGTGCTTAATCTTTAAACTCAATTCTAGAAATCCTTAAAAATGTACCCAATATTCTGTCTTCAAGAAAGATCTAGATCTAATCCTCTTGGGGGTGAGTGGAGAACAATTCACCAAAACCCATCAAGAGGAAGAAATAAAACCTTGGCTATTCATTTGGATCAGAAGCTCTCCAAGTATTACCTACTAAGTATTGCCTACTAAGATCTTGTCTGTGCAGTATTTGTGTTTATAATATATTGCTGCTTTTTTTTTTTCCTGGTGGCAATAAATTTCATGTATCACTTCTCTCAATGGTGTTATACCAAAGTGTTAAATCTCCTCATTGATTCTGTTGAGATAGAAAATAAAATATAGACTTTTAGAGCTGGAAGTCACTCAAGATTTTCCATTATTTTTCAGAGGTGGAAAAAGAGGCTCAGAGAAATGTAGTAATTTACCCACGATCAAAAGCCTTATTAGCCAAAGGCATGGACTTTGGAGTTAGAATGGTTTTAGCACCATATGTTGGCTGAGTGATCATGGGATGACTACTTAACAATACTCTGAGTCTCAGTTTCCTTATCTGGAAGAGGGGATAATAAAGTACTTAAATGTATTATTATTATTATTATTATATCATTATATATTACCATCTCATATTATTCTACATTATACTATTATTTTATCATATAATAAAATTTATCAGTGTCATAAGAAATAAATGGGGTAATGTATGTAAAGTTTTTCACACACACAGCACATAGTGATGAATCATCATTATCATCAGCATCATCAACCCAATAGAACAGAGTTGAGACCTTATGTGTTTTAACTCTCTGCCACACTAAACAGTCTTCCTATGTGTACAGAGATGGGTCAAGTACACACATCTAGCTACAAAGCCCTCTCGCAACCTCCTCCCAGATCAGATCAGACAAACCTCACTGAAGGGTTTTACCAACCAAACATTTGTCAAACAATAAATAGGCACAATGTGAGGCCTATTTACAATATTGCAGTCTGAACCTACATTTGTGTTTCTAGAACTTAAGTAGATTTATGTTCTTTGGAAAAGTGACCCTCAGAAGGATGGCTATTTACAATTACTCTTAAAAAGGTATTACTACTACAGTACCTTTCAGATGGCATCTTGATGAATGACTAACTTAGAGGGAGAGGCTGTCTAAGTAAAGTTAGAAGGTTGGGATAATTTATAATTTAAATTAATTATGAGTCCTAACGAGGTTAGCCTAACCTTCACACATAAAGATAAAACCTAATGAGAAAAAGGTAACCACGGGAGTGAAAGACAAGGGAGAATATAACACGGTCTTTTTGATAAAATATAAGTCATACACACTTAGTTTAGCTCCCTGGGAAGTCAGGTTAATGAAACATTAACCTGATTAATGTGATTAATGATGACGTATGTGTGGAAGTAAATTGCATGGAAGGAAAAGAAAGGTGTGTGTGTATTATAAAATATGAATAAGAAAGAACTCCTGAAACTATCTAAACATGGCAATTTCTTTGAAGTTACCAGTGTTTGTATTTTCTCTATTAACTCCAAAAATAAATAAACCTCAAAGAGACACATGAAATCTGGCATGCAAAAGTGCTGCTATAGTAATTTTTTTTTTTTTTTTTTTTTTTTTAGGTACGCGGGCCTCTCACTGCTGTGGCCTCTCCCACCGCGAAGCACAGGCTCCGGATGCGCAGGCCCAGTGGCCATGACTCACGGGCCCAGCTGCTCCGCGGCATGTGGGATCCTCCCGGACTGGGGCACGAACCCATGTCCCCTGCATCGGCAGGCGGACTCTCAACCACTGTGCCACCAGGGAAGCCCAGCTATAGTAATTCTGAGAAAAGAAAACGTTACTCTGGATAGTTTTCAGAAAGTCAATATCCCATGACTGATATTGTTCTTACACAAAGAAAGGTTTGTGCTTCTAGATTGTGCTTCTTGATTTTGACTGCACATTGGAGTGACTTGGGGAGCTTTGCAAGAGACTAATGCCTGGGTGCCACTTCCAGAGATTCTGATGTAAGTGGTTTGGGGTTTGAGCTGGGCATTAAGAGATCTGAACTCTCCCCAGGTGATGCTAATGTACAGCCCGGTATGAGAACCACTGTTCTGCTGAGCTTGTTGAGAGGGAGAGGTCTAATCCTTTTTCTGTTACCACCAACTTGTACAGTTTGCCAATCAAGCTTAAATGTCAGTTGAATAAATGATTAAAACTGTCTCTGGAGAATGACCATTCCTTCTATGTTGCTGAGACAATTGTTAGAAGAAAAATAGACATAATATTTTTAAGGGTTCCTTCCACTCTAAAGCACTTGAAATAGAAATTTCCATACCCTCATAAGAAAAAAAAAATCCTCTTTCCTGCACCATTTTTAGCATCAAATTTAACATTAAAATCCTATCATGAATTTTCTAATAATTCAGTCTTTTCATCCAGTTAGAAACTATTTATTGAGTACCTACCAATAAATGTAGAAGCCACTGGGCACATGATGCTAAACAAACATCCATGGTCTATTGGACAGGTAATTGAACCACTTCTGCTCAGTGAGATAAATGATGTTGTCAGGGAAGTTTTCTGTGCAGTGGGAAACCATGGGAGGGACACTTCCTACAGACTGGGGAGATCTGGGAGGCTTCCTAGACAAAAATCACACTTATGCTAAAAAATAGGGGAGTAGGAGTTAGCCAAGCAAAAGGCCACTGTTGGGGAGAGTTCTGGCCAGAAGGAATAGCATGTTTGAAGGCCCAGAGGCATGCTAGCCATGGTGTATATAAAGAAGTAAAAGAAGTCAAGAGCATTAGAGCCTACAGTACAGATGGTGTTGTGTGTTACAGTTGGAGGGAAGTGATCTCTCAGGGAAGATAGTCAGCGATGAAGTTAGGTAAGCCAGGCCCAGCTAGATCATGCAAGACCTTGACAATATTTTAAGTTTTAGCTTTTTTATTTTCTTAGATGAAATAGCAGAAAGCCTTGTCATTTAGTTTTATGCAGGGGAATACTATAACTGGATTTGAGTGTTTTGAAGATCATTGTTGCTGCAAAGTAGTGAATGTACTGAAGGGGGAAAGACTGGAGTTAGAAAGATCAGTTCAGACGTGAAAAACGATAGTGATCTGTCATAGAGAAATGGTAGCAGGGATGAGGAGAAATGGCCATATCTAGGAGTCAGTAAGATGACGACACTCAATGGAAGTTGATGACTGAGGGTGAAGGACATTCGAAAGTCTCAGGTTATGTGCAGGTCCCTGACCTGCCCAATCACATGGAACACAGAAGGATGTGCAGATTTGAAAGAGATTATAATAGGCTCTGTATTATATAGTAAGAGTGTGAAAGGCAGATCGGATTTCCCAAGTGGCTATATCTGTAGGCTGTTGTCCTAATGGGTCTTATGGTCCTTACAGGAAGAGACTAGATAGCAGGTGTGGTTTTAGGAATCATCAGCATGTGAAAGGTAGTCGAGGCTATGGGGTAAATGATCTTTAGCCCAGACAAGTGTGCAGAGCAAGAGAGAAGAATGAGTACAGAGATACCAATATTGAAGAAATGGGCAGAGGAGAAAAAGCCAGAAGAGGAAATTGAGAAGAGACAGAGAAGAAGCAGGAAAATCAAGGGAGTGAGATAGAGCAGAATCAAGGAAAAAGTCTCAAGGAGGGTCTAGCCAACCATGTTGTAATGAAGAGCCAGACTCCACCTTTGATGTTTGACTCTGATGGCTTTCAAACCCCATCATATCACACATCTGAGCAAGCCTGTAAGAAAGCCTGGGTGCTTCCTCTTTTGGCTTCAGCAGAAAGTTCAAACCACGCCAGGTTCTGTTCACATGCACAAACCATCCCCCAAGCCTCACCCCCTAACCACCATACAACTCCAGACCAGTCTCCCTTCCCTGATTGCTCAAGCCATTTGAAGACCAACTTGGAATTTTCCCCTTCTCTCCCTTGAAAGCCTCATTATGTGAGTAATAAACCTTTCATACTCTCTTGGTCAATGTGTGGCATCATTACTTTCAACATCCAAACCAGACTTGGGTGGGAGGGTCCATCCTATCTCACAGGGTGACCGTGACATAAGCCAACTATTCTCACATAACGTAAGGTCTAAAAAGAGTCCCTGCATTTGACAGCAGTGGGGTCCATGGCAGGCTCAGCCTTAGTGGAGAGATGGGAATAAAACCTGAGTGTCAAAGTGTGAAGGAGGGAGAAGATGGCAAGATGGAGACAGTGAATACAAACAACTCTTTCACCAAGTTTCACTGTAAAAGGGAGGGGGGAAGCTGTGGTAGCTGGAGGGGGACATGGGGTCAATAAAAGGCTCTGCTTGTTTGAATTTTAACATAGGAGAGACGTGAGCACAATTAAAGAGAAGTAACTAGGTGAGAGGAAGGAAGAGGCTTCAGATGTAGGAAAGAGGAAGGTAAAGTGATTGAGAGAAATTCTCTAGAAGGGGTACAGGATCCAGAGCAAAGGTGGAGGAGTTCATAATTCATTTTATTTTTTAAAAAAATTTAAATTTATTATAAAATATGATTATTTATTAAAATAATCCCAAAATAGAAGACAAAAAAATCTCCCTGAGTCACACCACTTGCCCAGAGTATTGACACTTCGGTGTTTTTTTTCTAGTTAAAAAAATATATATAAGTTTTTTTTTTTTTTTAACTGAAGTATAGTTGATTTACAATGTTGGGTTAGTTTCAGGTGTATAGCACAGTGATTCAGTTATACATATACATATTCTCTATGTATTATATGTTATACATATACATATAATACATAAAGAATATATATATATATATATTCTTTTTCAGATTCTTTTCCCTTATAGGTTATTATATTAATATTATGAAATATTGAGTGCAGTTCCCTGTGCTGTACAGTAGGTCCTTGTTGGTCATAATTCATTTTAGACAGTGAGAAGGGGGAGAACATGTTTGGAGGTGTCAATTAGCTTGCACACCTGTGGGCAGACCTTTGCGCTTTAGGGAGTGAGGTGATCTGCTGGAAGTTAGGGAAGAGGTGTTTCTGGAGGAGAGGAGGTCTGAAATGGCCTTCAAGAACAGAGACAGTGTTTGTCTTCAAAACACAGAAGGGTCTGGACACAGGATGGAAGGCTCACGTCCCTGTCTTACTGCCATCTTGGAGTGCTGGTCTCCACTTGGTTTGCCTATTTCGAAAGATCTGTCTAGTTTTCTTTTATCACTCTCTGCCTCCACAAATTGGCTATGATCTCCTCTTTCTAGCTCACTTCATTATTTTTTTAACTGTTTATTCATTTATCTCATTATAAAGTCTAGAAAACTTAGCAAATATAAACGAGCAGAAAAAGAAAAGTTATATTCCCTATAAACCTACTACCTAGAGATTACGACTATTAATATTCTAATCACTTCTAGCTTCTGAAGAATGATAAAAACATACCCTTAATATGGAAAATAAGGATTGTGTCATTTATAATAATTATGTTCTGCTTTTATCCACTTATTGTATTGTAAATGTTCTCTCATGTCTTTAATATTCTTCTAAACATCTTTAATGGTGACAGGATATTTCATGATATGCCCGTATAATTGTATGGCTGTACTCTATAATGGGCATTCATTTTGTTTTATTGAATTTTTTGTTACTCTCCTTCTCAATTTTTCCCTCTGGAGAATCCATACAGTTTGGGTGATACTGACTCTACCCATGACTTCAAGGCCAGGTCCTTGACCCAGGCCAAAGCCACTGCATTTCCTTGTCTTCAGGAACTAGAGTCAGTGTGAGCAGTGTCACCAAATCCTGGGAAGAAGGGGCAAGGGATCCAGGGGCCAGGAGAAATAATGTCCATGAAAGAGGGAACATGGAGGCTGTGTGTTCCTGAGGTCAGAGCCTAGGTCTTACTGATATCTTCACTCCTAACCCCGAAGCTGGCATAGAGCACCCACGTAAAGAAGTGCCAACTGCAGCTGTGCCCTCCCTGCATCTGCAAGTGCAATGGGACAAAGCTTAAACAGGTTGGATAGAAGAGAAAGTCAGATGCAGCACTGATCTTTTTCTCTTGAAACAATATTCAACAGACTTGAGAAGAAGCAGGAAGGCAATGTACTTGGCTGATATTTTGGTCGTTGTTTCCTTCTTTTAAAAATAAATGAACAAAAAGTAATTTCTAGCATATGTATTGAACTTCATAGTTTATAAAACGCTTTCAGTACATTACCTGCTTTGGGCCTCAAAACAATACTCTTGGGTAAAAATCATTACTACTCCTCACATCAAGGAGGCAAAAACCGAGACACGTGGATGTGAACTACATTGTTCAGGGTCATGCAAAGAACAAGTGGAAAATTTGACCATCTAGGAGGTTTTTTCCACTACTCAGACAACGGTAGAAGACTAGCATGTGCCCACTCTGTCTGGGTTAATCTCCCTGTTAACTTCTCTCAACTTCTTCTCCCCCTGCCTGCATGTCCTAGAAAGAATTTTAGGGCTCCATCTGTACAACTCTGGGCTCCAAGCAAGGAACAAGGCTGACATAGTTCATTGGGTAAACACAAGAGCAAGTGACAGTGATTTACTCCTGACTTGCAAACTTCTGATTACCAGTCCACTGCTGGCTATGTAAACAGGTGTAAACTAAGATTAAAACCAGTTTATGCAGTGCAGTAAATAATTTAATCTCTCCTCAGCATGGTGCTTGTGAATGTAAATGTTTAAGCCCAAACCGATGCTGATGCTGTGATGCAAGCTTCCAGTTTCTCAACCAGAAAAGAAAGCTGTGCCAGCAAATGGCCCTTGTGGGCCCCTGCTGGGGCAGGGAAGCCGGTGGAGTCAGATATGCAGATGCAGCGGAAAGCCCATCGTCATGCAGGAAGCCTCACTGTTCCCAAGGCAAAGATCAGCCATGGGCCCAGGGGAGCTAGGAATAATGCCTCCACCTCGAATTCCTCCTGGTCCTGAGAGACTTTTCTCTCTCCCTCTAGTCTTCATTGCATTGTTCTGCAGACACCTGAGTTGGCTCAGGTGTGTGAAAAGTGAGGCAAGAAGAGAAGAAAAAAAGCAAGAAAACAGCAGCCTTCAGGCTGGTTGTAATGCCATTCTCACTGGAAGATGATCTGGGTACTCACTACCCGTCACTGCATGGTGACACAAATTGATCTAGACCCTATGACCATCACATGCAAATGTGTTTTCAGCTGTCAAAAACTGTTGACTATACCTGCTAGAGTCACTGAACCAGAATGCTGCTTCCTATGAATTTTTCATCAGTATTTATTCATGTTCTAATTAGCCAGGCTCTTGCCTCGGGCTGAGATCTTGAGAAGGGGACTTCCCTCTCTCCCTCCCAAATATGATCTTGGGCTTTCTTGGGAGTGAAAGTCTCCAGGCAAAGCCGGACTCGATCTATCCCATACTGAGATGGCTGGATGTTGACTAGAGAAGGGCAAATTGGAGCCAGAGAGTAAGCTTCCTGTTTTTCTTTTGCTCCCTTAGAGAATTCTAGCTTACAATCAAAGTTGGTATCTCCTGGAATCACTGGTAATGCCATGCTGGGATTAGGTCAGTTCAAAAAAAAAGTCTTAAAAAAAATACCTACTATGATCAGATTTTGAACTAAATCCTGGGTAAGAAATAAATCTGATTTTCTCCTTTACTGACATAATTTATGGTAGGAAAATAATAGTTACTACTTACTGAGTACAAGCTTTTTCTTCTGAAAGCTTTTTGCTTGTTTTGTTTGTTCAGAAAATGCTTCTTTCTCTGAAACCATTTATTGAGCATTTAGCACAAACCAGGCACTGGGCTGAATATGTATTATCTTGTTTAATCCTCAACTGAGCACTCTGCTGAGGGCATTATCCCCAGCTTACAAAGATGAGACCCAGAGAGTTAAGTAACTTGCCTGAGGTTACTCAGCTAATAAAATGGGGAACAACTGGGATTTGAACCCCAGCATGACTTTCTTTAAAACCCTTCCTCTTACATTGTGCGGTAAGCTTTTGTTCTTTCTGATCCACCATGCGTTCAGAAGAAAGGCTCTCTTGGTTTCCGCGTCTAGGAGTGTATACACACAAAGTCCAGGAGAAAGAAAGCATAGAGACTATAATTACAATATTAATAGCTAATATGTATTGAGTTTTATGCTTTAAAAATAAATTCACTGACTCATGTTTTATACATACTATTTAGTTCCTAAATTATTATTATTATTATTATTATCCTCATTTTACAGATGAGGAAGAATGAGACAGAGAAAGAAGACTTCCCAGCATCACATAACCAATAAATACCTGAGCTGGGGACCATCCCAGACAGTTTCTCCCATAGCCACAACCATAAGCCTCTACCTGTCCTGATGAGGATGTTCTAGGACAGAGTTGGATTTGGGTGATGTGTGTACTGCTTAAAAAGCTCATAACACTTACTTTCAAGGAAAATAATAATTTGGGCAGAGATTCTTTTAAAAACACCTAGAGGAGACTGTGGAATCTCCTATGAGAAAGGATATCTTTACAGAAAGCATACTTGGCCAGCCTGCCTGTCATGACTGGGGAATACACCTGTGCAGGTGAAGAGAGATTATATAGAAAAACAAACACAACAAACAATGGACAACCCAGAAGGTCTTAATATTATTTCCAAAACAGTGGTCTAGGATTTGCAAATGAAGGAACAGGAACAAGGTACAAGGGTAGAGAGAACTGCAAAGACCAGGAACAATCCAACTTACTTCCTGACTTTATTCTCCGCACTTCCCATCACGTAGTAGCCCGGTTTGCATTTGTATCTGCAGATGGAGCCCACATCATGGTTGCCCTGGAGGCAGTGAGGCAGGAGCAAGTTGGCGGTCGGGATAACAGGGGGAACATCACACTCCAACTTGCAGTAGGCTTCAGGGAGAGACCAGAGCCCATCTTCAAGACAGGTCAGCCACGGGCTCAGTCCTGACTCCAAGAAAGAGAAGCACAAGATGCTCAGAACAGAGAGTCCAGAAATAAAATACTAGCAGAGAGAGCAAAGACCTGTCAACATACCGTCACTCTTAGAAAGTCACATTATTCTTTGTGGAGCAGCTTTTCTAAAACCTCAGGTCAAATGTTTATCCTATACCTTTGTGCCCACAGAGCATCTACTGTGCTCTCGTATACAGCACAGAGGTCAGAAAGCTCTTTTGTGACCTGAATGAAAGGAGGGCTACCAAGCAAATCATTACCTCACTTCCTCACTACAAATAATAAAAATAGAGTAGTGACAGTATTGTGGAAAGCATTATAATAATACTAGATGACACTTTTATAGTGCTCCTTATATGCCAGGCACCGCTCTAAGCATTTTACATGTATTCACTTGTGTGAACTTCAAACCTCAAACAACCCTATGAAATAGATACCATCATTATCCCCTATTTTGCAGCTGAGGAAATTGAGTTTAGGTAACTTGCCCAAGCTAGTAAGAACAGAGGCAGGGTTTGTACTCAGGCAGTTTGGATGCAAAGTTCTGCACTTCAACAGCCTACCATATGCCTCAACATCATTCATGGTTTCTCCAAGTGCAATCCATGGACACCCCACAGTAGCATCACCAACCCACCTGAGACCTACTAAATCAGAATCTGTCAGCATGAGGCTCAGGAAGTTGCATTTGTAACAAGCCTGCTCAAACATTGTTAGGCACACCTAAGTCCAGGAGGTAAAGAGCAAGATGTGGGGTCTTCATCTCTTCCTAGCAGTACAGCTCATGTAACTACACTCTCATTCCTAAAACAGAACTAAAAGCACCTAACTCATAGGATGGTTGTAAATATTAAATTTAAAAATGTGAACAATAAAGGGTATCTGGATTATTAATATTATTAGAAAACTGTTAGTTGGCTTGACTCCAGAGGACATAAAAGTCAAATAAAAATAGGAAAGTCTGAGTTTCTTTCATTAATGAGATCTTGAGTCAGGGCATTCTGGGACAAGGAATGGTATTGCCCTTTGGGACTTTGCTTGTGTTATCAGAAGAGGGTGATACAGCAGAGCCAAATGGGAAGGGCACTGGGGTGAAGGAAAGATCCCCAAGGTACCCCCGAAGAGAGAGAACCTGAAGAGAACTTGCATACAGCTCCTGGTTGGCCAGACAATACCTTGAAGCTTGGCTGGTGGGATACAGGAGATGGAGCAGCGTTTCAGAAAGTTTGTTCCCTCTGAGCAGGAGAAGTTTGCATAGTTCACCAAAGACTGGTCGGGGACACCACAGTCAAGGGGCATGCAGCTCACAGCCCGGTCCCAGTGCCCAGAGGAACATGTGAGCAGAATTTCCTTCTAGAAACAGAAAATGTTCTGCTGTCAAGGTGACATAAAAAGGCTTATCAAAACAGTTTCCAGGCTTTGAAAGAGTCCTGATGATTATTTGTGCAAACGTTCACAACAGGCAAAATTAGTTTGTCTTTCTCCCTCTTTACGCCTTATTGTCTTAGTGTACTATCTCACACTACCCAGGTATGTTGCTAATGAAAGGCAAATGTTAGTGTAAGGGAATCTTTAAATGAAGACACTCCTCCAGGCCAACTCTTGGCTATCCTCCACGTGCTCCTCCAGATCACTCTCTACCCTTCTCCACCTTGCCCTGGGATGCTGGCTCCTGTAGATTTCATGCCTCTGACTTGTGTTTGGTTTAGCACCCAGGGCAACAGTGGCAGCAGACTGGAGAGGGAGAGAGGCAAGGGAGGTCAGGGTGCTGATCCTTGCTACTCCCTCCCTAGGGCTTGCTGTAGGTTGGCTGCACCCTTTGGCAGCGATCTCCACACATCTCCTGAACTCTCTTCCCAGGGGTTCTGCTAACTGTTCTCTATAGTCAACTCTTCAGGCCTACAGGGGATATCACCCCTTCACCCTGGGATTCTGCACCATCTCCTTGTAATTTCCTATATCCTGCCCCCACCTTTAGAAGTGGTCCCTTTACTGAAGTCCCTCCAATTGGCCACCTCTGAGTGTGTCATCTGTTTCCTGCTGGGACCTTTACTGATAAGCCAACAGATAATGCTACTAAACATAATCGTCTCCTCTGAGAATGGTGCCTAGGCTTTAAGAACCGCTGAGACTTAATGCATATGAGGCATCTTCCAAACTTTGTAGTTAAATTTGAGAGATTCCAGCTGTTTCCCTGGGCCTGCAGTTTCTGTAGGGGAGCCCTAGAGTTCATCACCATGAAATAAATGAGGAGACATTTTTTGAACACCTAGAAGGGCCAGATTCTTTACTAGGTTTGGATAAACAAGACCCTCAAGGACCTAATGATTTACCAGCAGAGCAAATCATAGGTTGGAGCAGTGTATCAGAAAACAATTGAAGGGGGGAAAAGGGAAAGAAGGAGAAAGAGAGAGAGGAAGGGAGGAAAGAAAGTAAAAAAGGAAAATGCAGGAGATATATTTTTGTTATATCTTACTTCCTTCTGTCATGATTTGAGAGAATATAATACAAAGACTGCAACTGATAAAATGAAAGAAGTAGAAAACATGGACCAAGGAGAAAGAAAATAT
Source organism: Mesoplodon bidens (assembly GCF_964165515.1). Taxonomy (NCBI): domain Eukaryota; kingdom Metazoa; phylum Chordata; class Mammalia; order Artiodactyla; family Ziphiidae; genus Mesoplodon; species Mesoplodon bidens. The sequence goes on along the minus strand of NC_138177.1, from coordinate 34,521,385 downwards.
AAATTGCTGTTAAAAAAAACTACAGCGATATAATATACGCATGCTTGTTTTGTGGTGGCGAGATAGCACTACAGGGGCTGAAGGAGGGCTTGCCCATACTTGGGTAGGAGGGAGAGGGTTTGGGGGGAGGTGTGCAGGGTAGGTAACTCAGGAACTGGCCTTTGAAAGATGAGCGAGACTTCCCAGCAGCAGAGGGGAAGCAGGGAGAAGAAAGTATTCAGAGTGAGGGGAACAGGATGAGCAGGCACTCAGAGACCTGGATGCTCATGGCTTGTTTGGGAAAAAGCACAGCCGTCATTCTAGCCAATGGGTTACCAAAAGTCAAAGGGAGAGTGGGGAGATTCTGCGGCTCAGCCAGCCATCCCACCAGGAGACCACAGTGGCACCGAAGCCAAAGGTAAAATGACTGGTGAAAGCACCTGTCACCCCTGACACCCACTCTTGGCTGGCTGCTCCTCCCTGCTTTCCAGTGTTTCCCTGTTGCCTGCCAGAAGAGCCGAATTCAAAGCCAGACACATTTTTTCTGTTTAGTTTAAGTTCTTGTGTCAACAAAAAGCAAATATCCCCACTGTCTTGTGATCACGAGCTGGGATCGTACAATCTGTTTAGTGGGGCCAGCCTTGGGTGACAGGAGTGGTCAGCTGGAAAGCTGTGCTTGCTGACTCCACCATTTGGTTGGCAAAAGGTGAGCTCCCACCTTCCTTCTCCCAACCCTGTCCCTGACACACTGATCACAGACTGGAAGACTGGCTCAAACCACAATGATCACTTAAAGAATGTCTCTCAAACTCTGCATATATTGCCTGGTTTTTCTCCTGGCTTCATTAGGTATTAACCATTTTGTTTTGAATTTGTTCCTAATTTTAATGAATTGCAAACACCATCTTTTCTTCTCTCCCCTTCTTTACCTATATCACAAAAATGTACTTAGTTCCTACATTGTTTTTTTCTTTTTCCTTCTTTCCATCTCTTTTCTAGTGTGAGTTAAGCTGAGTTAAGGGCAGGTGATAAGAGTTCTGCCTTTCTCACCAAAGCATCATAGACCAACGAGTTGGTGCTTCAAGGTATGTTAAACCTGTCTCTCTCTATGCAGAACCTAAACCACCTGAAACCAAAGATGGTGTCTTTAAATTCTGACCATGTCTAAGCAAGTGAAATTCTTCCACAGATCCACAACCTGCTAAGCAGTCAACTGGTACAAGATGAAAACAATTCCAATCTTCCAAACCAGTGATACCTGACTAACCAATTGTGATTCCACTCTTCCCTCATCATACCTCATCTTTCTCATCTTCTTCTCAAGCATCATTACCTTTTGCCTAATGCATCCTGTCTCTATCTCATATTGTGCTCATGTTTTCTAGTGGTTGATTTCAATTTTCAAGTTCCTCTGTAGAGTACTGAAAGCTCTCTAAAGGAAAAATGGAAAATAAAATTCTTAGTTGAGAATACATTATCACGCTCATCATAATGGCAGCTTTGCAGAGAGCTAGGTGCCTACCATTTTGCTAGAAGCTGATAAATTATGTCTAGTCAGTCATCAGAATAACCCAGTGACATAAATCCTTCTGATTTCATTATTTTATAAATGTGGAAACAAACTTAAAGTGCTTAGTTTCTTTTGTGTGTTTGTCTTTACCTGAATTACACACCTACTAAACAGTGGAGTCACACTTTCATTCCAGGTCTGTCTCTCAAGCCACACTCTTTTTTTTTTTTTTTTTTTTTTTTTTTGCGGTACGCGGGCCTCTCACTGTTCTGGCCTCTCCCGTTGCGGAGCACAGGCTCCGGACGCGCAGGCTCAGCGGCCATGGCTCACGGGCCCAGCCGCGCCGCGGCATGTGGGATCCTCCCGGACCGGGGCTCGAACCCGCGTCCCCTGCACTGGCAGGCGGACTCTCAACCACTGCGCCACCAGGGAAGCCCTCAAGCCACACTCTTCATTAACATATTCTACTACCTTCAGATCACCCTGAAATCTTCAAGTGGTGCATATGGCAGCTTGTAGAAATTTGGAAAATTCAGTTAAAGCTAGAATCATGACATAATCCCCACCTCAGTAACAGGAGGAAGAAAATCAGACGCTTTCTTCCAGTCTTCTTGTAAGGAGGGCTGGTGGGGGCGGGGAAGGGGGCTGGTGCAGGGCAGTCAGACAACGAACCACAAACAAGCTGACTGCAAACTCTCTTGCCTGCAAATTGTGGACAGGTCTAAACTGCAGCATTCTCATTTTGAAGCCAAAAGTGGGGGTCATAATTTCTGATAGGAAGAAAAAAAAGCAAGGGAGAAGGATGGAATAAGTGTTCCTATCTACTGCCCACCTGGAGAGAAACTGACACCCTAGTTAATGGAAACTGCACCTGTTCTTATATATACCTTGCATTTCTATAAAGCCATGCTTCTCCTTGCTTGTTAGATTCCTCATTTTTCCTTTCAGATGATTTAAAAACACGTGCCTTTCCCCCATCCAGCCAGGGGGAGGAACATGCCTACTGTCCCTCCCCAGGGGCTTGGTCCTGATGACCACGGGTTTCCAACTCACCTGCATGGGCCTGAGGTACTGCCCATTGCTGGCCTGAAGGTCAAACCCCCTTTGACAGGTGATAGAGCACTTCATGTGACCTGGGCCACTGGAGGTACAGTTCACCACATCCGCGTGATCAAGCAGCAATGGCACACAGCTGCCCTGCTCCCCACAGGGCCGATGGACACAGCTGGAGATGACAGAAACAGAAGTATCTTAAACTGACTCAGAACTGGTAGGCAGCAGCAAAGGCTTTGCATCTCCCTCTGGGAAGTGCCTCTAAACCAAAGAGAACATTGTTTCTCCAAAACTTACATTAAATTCATTACTTCCTTCCATGTGACCTGGAACCATGCAACATAAAATGAACAAGAACAATATCATCTATGAAGCGATTATGAACTGGCTTTCTATGGCTCTTCCAGGAGGACAAAATGATGGTGGAACAGGTGGGGAGCGTGTCTCAAGAGCTCTGGATGGCATCAGAAATGAACAGATCAGAAGATAAGCCTTGAAATATTTCATAACCAGTACTCTGGGCCCCAAACAATCAGAACAGACATAGGACAAAGGTCAGGAGTGAATCCTGGAGGCCCCTGGTTGTGTCAGGCATTAAACTTTCTGTTGTTCGATCACAGGTTTGTCGCAGGGGGCCCTGTAGGAAGGGCCTGGTTGTTTGAGAAGGCAGAAAAAGCAACATTTATTTACTGATTGGCATGGAAGTATTTTTGACAACTGGCATACACCACTGAATATCAGCACTGGCTAATCAGAAACTGAGCCCATGGCAAAAAGAAGAAACTCACACATATCAGATCCCTGCCACATGCCTGACGTTGTTCTAGATGCTTCCAGGACATTATCTCAGCAGAGGAGAACTGCTGTCCAGATCTCAAGGGCTAGTCAACTGGGAACAGGAGGGACAGTTAACTCCCCAGGGTTTGGGAAGACTCTGCTGGGACCATAAGAGCAGCAAGGATGCAACAGAGATGGACCTAGAGATTGTCATACTGAGTGATGTAAGTGATGTAAGTCAGACAGAGAAAGACAAATATCATATGATATCGCTTATATGTGGAATCTAAAAAAAGAGTACAGATGAACTTATCTACAAAACAGAAATAAAGTTACAGATGTAGAAAACAAATTAATGGTCACCAGTGGGTAAGGTGGGGGAGGGATAAATTGGGAGATTGAGATTGACATATACACACTACTATATATAAAATAGATAACTAGCAAGGACCTACTGTATAGCAAAGGGAACTCAACTCAGTGCTCTATAATGGACTATATGGGAAAAGAATCTAAAAAAGAGTGGATATATATATATATGTATCACTGATTCACCTTGCAGTACACCTGAAACCCACACAACATTATAAATCAACTATACAAAAAAAAGAGTGGGGGGGGGCATGCAACAGAGCCAAAAGAGGGTTACCCTCTTATCAAGGCAGAACAACAGAGATTAAAATTTAGAGCAACTGCCCCCAGGCTGTGTGAATTTGAATCCTGGATTCACCATTTACTACTACCTGTATGATTTGGTTATTTATTCCCCGGTATTTCAGCTCCTTCCGCCATGAGATGGGGATAATAATGGTGCATACCCCCAGGGTTGTTACTGTTCCTGGGTTAATTCTCTCTACTGCTCCACTGCAAATGGCCCAAGTCCCACCTTCAGTGGCCTGTTTTTTATGAACCAGCCACATGGTTTAGTTTTCCCATTTCTGTACTTTTGCTCAATTTGTTGTATTTTCTAAAAGGCTTTCCTTCTCCAAGAAGCCCCTCCAGATATCTTCCTCCCTCGAACCTCCCAGGGAAATTTAAAAAACAACTCTTCTATCACTTCTTTTACTCTATCTTGTAGTACAGTCATGTATGCATTTGATTGTTCTTCAGTTAATTAATTTATCCATCCTTTGATCCACAAGGCAATTAGTATCTGTCTCCTAAATGCTGTTGAATCTCCCAACTAGATTATGATATTCTTGAAGACAAACACTGACTCCTACTCACTTTTGTATTCACCATACACCTCATTGTAGGAGTTACAATAAGTGTCTGCTGAATTAAATTTGTTCATATCATAGACATCAAAGTAAGTCAATGGCTATCAAAATGGCAAATTTGTTAAATTTTATAGTGATAGGTGGGGATATGAAATACAAAAAATCATTATCAAACAATGATGGAGGATGGGAGGGAGATGCAAGAGGGAGGAGATATGGAGATATATGTATATGTATAGCTGATTCACTTTGTTATACAGCAGAAACTAACACACCATTGTGAAGCAATTATACTTCAATAAAGACGTTAAAAAATAAAAAAATGATCCAACCATCTTGCCCTACTCATTCATTCATTCATAAACATTTACTGAGCACTTAGATTGGCAAGGCATTGGTCTTAGTACTGGGGATAAGATAAATAGGCCCTTAAAGAACCCATAGTCTAGTGGTGTAGAACAACAAGATATTTTCTTGCTCATGATGTTTTTGCCAGTGGTACTAATTATTAGTTAAAATGACTTCTGGGAGTCTCGTCATCATTAATTTGTTCTATTTGCCCTTGAATTGTGTTAGCAGCCAACGACCTTATCACGGAGCTGGGCAACAATATAAGAAAGTGGAAAATAGGGGCTTCCCTGGTGGCGCAGTGGTTAAGAATCCGCCTTCCAATGCAGGGGACACGGGTTTGATCCCTGGTCCGGGAAGATCCCACATGCCAAAGAGCAACTAAGCCGCATGTGTCACAACTACTGAGCCTGCGCTCTAGAGCCTGGGAGCCACAACTACTGAAGCCCGCGCTCTAGAGCCTGGGAGCCACAACTACTGAAGCCCGCGCGCCTAGAGCCTGTGCTCTGCAACAAAAGAAGCCACTGCAACAAGAAGCCTGCGCACCACAGCGAAGAGTAGCCCCCGCTTGCAGCAAATAGAGAAAGCCCGCGCACAGCAACGAAGACCCAGCGCAGCCAAAAATAAGTAAGTAAATAAATAAATAAAAAAGAAAGTGGGGGCTTCCTTGGTGGCGCAGTAGTTGAGAGTCCGCCTGCCGATGCAGGGGACACGGGTTCGTGCCCCAGTCCGGGAAGATTCCACATGCCGCAGAGCGGCTGGGCCCGTGAGCCATGGCTGCTGAGCCTGTGTGTCCGGAGCCTGTGCTCCGCAACGGGAGAGGCCACAACAGTAAGAGGCCCGTGTACCGCAAAAAAATAAACAAATAAATAAAAATAAAAATAAAGTGGAAAATAAAATGTCATTGAATTGAACATACTGCCTTGAAATAATTGAAAATTGCTTTAAAAAGCACTAGTCCAAAAAGTATGGATTTGATTCGAATATGCTAAAGTGGCTGCCCCTGATCTTGTACCCATGGGGTTTAAGTTACACGTCAGGGATTTAAGTTATATGTCAGTGACATTCTCATTTCTTTTACCTATGCTTATTAGGTATAGGATGGAGGAATTGGAGTTGAGTGGCATGAAGGAAACTTTTTTACTCCTTTAAGCTCTCATTATTCTCTGTGAAGGTGTAGTATTCCCTCAGAATCACTCCAGGGAGCCTGATGAAGGGAGGAATATATGAATTGCGGGGGGATGATTGTTAATTGTCAGCATGGATTCTCCAAATCCAATGCTGCTAATTAGGTATGCAATACAGGAAATAAACCTTTGTCTCCGAGTCTTTATTCAGCCTAGCTGGATAAGTAATCTGAAACCTGACGGTCCTTCATGGAATGAGATCAGAACACCTCATTAGTGATGCTAAAGAACTTCAAGTTCCATAGATACTACATGCCCTTGATGTACACAAAATGTAATATTTCTTCAGCATGTTAAGCAGAGAAGACTGGAAAACAGAGTCATTAACAGTTCTGGTTCATGTCAGCTCACTGCCAAGAAATTAATGTGAAAAAATAGCACGTGCTATTTTCCAGTGACTCCATCCAATTCATCCATGTCATCACTGAGGATAAATACGTGCTGAGATAAGACACAAAACAAATACTCTGAATGAGCCTCCTTCCATCAAGATGGTGTTCCATTAACTACTGTTGCTATGACTACCAGTATGAAAAGTCCATCCAGCCTTGGCAGCAAGGGAGGAAGAATGAGACAGGGGATGATAGAAAAGAGGGAAAGTGGCATGAAATAAAACCAAGGCAAAAAAAAAAAAAAAAAAGCATCAAACCCAGACCTGTTTATGAAGTGAGAAATGGTTTTAGGGCAGCTGCTGCAAATTCTTTCACTAGCTTATATTTCCATTTGCTTCCTTTTTAAGGAATTTGTTTTATGAGAGTGGTGTTTGTCAGGTCGTTAGCTTCTGATGGCATCTGGTACCAATTGCAGACTTCTCTCCTTTGCACCCCATCCCCAAACCCCTTTTTGTGTTTCTCTTCCACTACAAATACTGCTTCCCTGAGTGAAGTTTCTGTGTTCTCCGTTTTCCCATGCTCCTGATACATTTTTCTTTCTGGCTACTGTTACATTAAGCCCCAATATCATAATGATAATGCTGATAGTAATCATAATTAGTCTTAAAACTTTTCAAAAGCTTTCTTCTTATGGTCTTTGGACAAATGTTAATGAAAGTGGCAGCAGGGAAGCCTTATAATGCCCCAGAGAGATGGGCAGTTAGGTATTTATCTTGGTTTGACATACAAGGAAACTAAAGCTGTTTGAAGACTGGCTGGAGGCTGCACAGCGAGTCAGAGGAAAATCCTCAGGCTGGATCTCAGAGCCCTCACTCTCGGGGCCAGCCTAGACCACCAGGCCGTCTCCCTGGCGATGAGGTGGATCTCCTGCTGCTTTCTTCTCCATTCAGGGGCTAGCATCATTGGCCAGGATGAGCCAAGAAGCTCCTCAGCAGGGTAGTCAGGGGAGAAAGGGTAGAATATTAAATGGTTGGTCTCAGTTTTGAGCAGTTTTCTTTTAAATGAGAGAAAATCAAATTGGCAATTTTTGTCCAGCTGCCATTGCCTGCATGATGCCCTGCTAAGTGTGTTTCTTACTTTGGCAACCACTTCTCACCCTTCCACCCATCGTTTTCCAGATCTCTCCCCACACCCCATCACAATGTATTCTCAAGTAAGGATATGATGCAGCCAGTCAGATGTAATTCACAGGTATTTCCATTTTAACAGGAGACAAAGTTTGAAGGCAAAGGAATGAGTTTTTCATGATAGAATTTTAAGTCAGTAGGCCCTTAGAGGTCACATTATGTAGATGGTCACCTTACCCATCATTCTAGCTTTGCTCTTTGTCTCTCCACTTCCCCAATAAGCCTCTACTCTCTCCCTTCTTGTCCTCACTTCTGGAAGCCATTATGTTTGAGGGTTTTAAAAAATGCTTTCAGTAGAGAAATCCCTTTTCAAAATGTATGTTATCCCTGGGCTATCTTCTTGCATATAACCTGCTCGTGGACACCCAGGCACACTCGTAGTTCCGTCCTACCAAAATGATGTGTGTGCCTCCTTTTCGTTTGGGCCTCTGCGTGATGCCTTGGGAAACCTCTGTTGGCAGAGTTCCATAAAAGAATGGCCCTCATCTGCCACAAGGCAGACTTTGTCAACCACAGTTGTACATTTGACTCACTTAGAGGCAGCATTTAAAAAATATAGATACCCAGGCTCTGTCCCCTGGAAATTTTGATTCTGTAGGCTTGTGGTGGTATCCTCACAGCTGTGATTTTATTTTAAGTTCCAAAGTTTTTGATGCTCACCAGGAGTGAAACCTAGCACCGTAAAGATCTGGGTATGTGTAACCTGAAAGATATGTCAACAAATTCCATAGGCCAAGACTATAAAATAACAAATGCTGATTCCAGAAGGAGAAACTTGTTCCACTGTTTCATCATTATGCTTTAATGTTTTCAGCACAAATTATCACGTGGGAGTCATAAGACAGATCAAAAGTTTAAAACATTTCCCCCATTCTGAAGAATCTTTCAGTACGGCTGAAGAGAGAAAATAATTAAATCATGTGGTACCGATTATAAATCCATGGCTGTTCCAGAGAAAGTTTTATCATTGGATATGATTTGACCTCAATAAATTAATAGGATTTGGAAAGGCAAAAGAGATATGCCAGAAAGATACCTCCAATGCTTTCCAGACAGAACACAGAGCAAAGTAGCACTCTAAAAACCTAGACAAAATCACCATTTCCTCTCCCTGCCACTGAGAACTGAAGAAAATTCAGTAGGGGCGGGGCTCTTAAATTCTGACTAACAAATTTAAAGAACCTATACGGAAAAGAGTCAACATCGATATCTGATGATAGACTTAGAGGCAAGTCCCCCAAATCTTCCCCTACCTTTCAGTGATTGGTGAGGAACAGAGTAAGGCTAACACCAGAAAGCAGGTATCGTTCTCAGCAGAGACAGCAGACAGACTCACTAACAAACCTACCATGAGCTGTGCCCCAGGGCATGCCAAATCAGGCACATTTTAAAATTTTCCATTGCTTGAGGCCACTACAGTGAAGCTGGCTTCATTTCCAGCCAAGGTCCACATTTGGGAAGCTGGGTAGTTCCTAAGGAATGGGTGAAGTCCTGGCTGTTCTGTCCACAGCTTCCTCACAGCTTTCGTGTAAGGTTCCCCTGAGGGTCTGTGCCACCCTGGAGAAATTTCAGAAGGCTATGACACTATTCCACTATTCAGAATCAATAGTGAAACCTTATTTCTCCCATGTAAGAGCTGATGGAAGTTATGCACTAAAGACCCCATTTCTTGCATGTGACAGATGGAGGGTGGGGAAGACCTTTAAAAATGATCTTAGAGGAACCACAGTTTGTTAAAACTAAAATGGACCTTAAAGATAATTCAACCCTAATTCCTCATTTTAGAGATGAGGAAATTGAGCCCAAAAGAAATTATGGGACATTCCACAACTTCCTACCACACTCAGACTACAATATAATAACAAAGGAACACTTAATTAAGTTTTAGATTAAACTCAAAATCAGGTTGACATCAGCTCATGAACTTTTCTAAAGTCAACATCCCACCCTCCCTCAGGCATCCAACTTGATATCTGGAATCTAGATTAGTTTAGGAGAAACTTTCTGGCATCTGTATCATACTTTTTGAGAAATAGCATGGTGTGATGGAGAAAGTAGTAGATCAAGGCCAATGTGACCAATGTGACTTGGGTTCAGGTCTTGGCTTGTCCCTGCTTAGCTCTATGACATTGGGCCTTTTGTCTGCAAATCTGTAAAATGATGGGGTTAAACTAGGTTCTCTCAAGGGTCCCTTCCAGCTTTAACATGGTATTTAACTTTCTAGATGAGATGATGGTGCTACTGGGGTGGGAGTACAGAAAACCCATGAATGGGCAGGATGTGGTAGAGAACCCAAAAAAAGAGTTGCTCACAATCTTTCTTTCCTAGTGTAAGTTTTTGCTTAATGTCCCAACATTTAAGTTGTTTAGTTAAACAAAATATTGCAATTCATTTATCCAAGTGCCACCATTGACCACATAGCAATCCCAGTGGTTTCTGTAGAAACAACTCTTTGAAGGTTACATAGTAAAAGAGGATCAGATTTCTCTCCATTCCTCCACTTTGTTTTACCAATTCTTATTGAAATAAGAGGGTATGGGCTAAGAAGAAATGTATGCTCTGGATTTGGCAGCAGACGGAAATAATATGTACAGAAAGTAGAGTGGACTGGAAGAGATGGAGTCCTTGTTAATCTTCCCACCACCAACAGCAAAACCAAATAATAATAATAATATCCATCCTTAGAGAGCTTTGCTGTTTCTCCAAACAAATACAAAAACATATGGCCTCCATTCTGGCTCCCCATTCTACTTCCTCCTCACTACTGGCTCCATCTTTGCTTTATAGGACAAGAACCAGACTAAATGTCAAGTACATTTCCATCAGCCTTCTTGGGCAGAACGAAGCTGGTACTTTGAGGGGTTTTACTGAAAGGTCATACTGACCAAGAAGGGAAAATTAATTCAAATTCTTCTCCTCTGAAGAGTCTCATCTGATAGAAACAGAGGAATCTCAGTAATAATTCTGATTTTTCCATCACATGACAAAGAAATGAATTACTGCACTAAGCAGACTTCTCCTTCCTTCCTGTATCCTGGGAAAGTGGAGGTTTTCTCTGCCCCTCTGTTGAAGTCTTTGCCCCTAAGTTGGCCCCTGAAAACATCTCTGTTAGGAGATGCCCATCCCTTCCTCGAATGTGACCTATTCATAAGTTCAGGACTGGACTCGTGGCCCCAGGACTAGTAATTTCCTTCACTCATTTCTATTTCTGGGCATGGTTTTTACCATGCCTGATTGTAACACTAGAAGTCCCATCCAAATGCCCCCTCTTCCTCTAAAGAAAAACAGATTTACATCACACAGCCAAAAGCACTCCCTTTCAAAATCCCTGTCTCACCAAGTTTCAGAACTGACGTTTTTAATGTAGATTATAAAATATGTGGAACACCAAAGAAAGAGTCAAAACAATTTCTGGCTCACCGGCAGAGAATGTGCGCCCTAGCACAGCACCAAGGAAACATAATCACTCATCAGAAACAACAACAATAAAAACAAATATTATGTCTACATAGAATATATATAATAACCTTTTTTTCCAGTTTGCGAAGGCAGTAACCATTTCCACGTGAGGCATTTCCTAATGAGGAGTGATCACTGGAGCCCCCAAATGACTGCACTGCTGACTCCCCCTACCCACCCCACTATTCTTCCCGGGGCACCAATTAAACTATTAATTCAGGAGTGACACTTCCCCAGCCATATTCATAGGCCAAGGCTGGGGAATTGTGAAACAGGTGGAGTTAAGTGAGGGAACAACATAATCCTGAGAATAAAGTTTAATGGGCATGGGGAGGTGGGGGTGGTGGTGGGATGAACTGGGATATTGGGATTGACATGTATACACTAATATGTATAAAATAGATAACTAATAAAAAAATATGCTTGCAAAAAAAAAAACAGTTTAATGGGCATGAGCTTCCATCTGTGGCATTCCTAGAACAGTACTTACAAGGCAGGAAGAAAGAGTAACATGGCTTCTGTGTGGCTATATACAAGCTACGCGTTAACTGAGGTCTTGAGGAGTCGCAAGCCAGCACCTTGAATGAGCCCCAAATTCACATATAGAAGTAGAATATAAAACACATGTTGGGCCCCTCTGGGACTCTCTCTCCCCCTTGGCTTCCTTTCCCCATAAAGTTTCTGGACTCCCCAACAGAAGCTTCACATTGTTCCCATCATCTCGTAATTCAGGAATTTATCAGTCCTTGGTTGACATCAGATTTGGAATATTACTCTCTTCTGTCCTTTTGTTCTTCCTAGCATTCCCAAGCCTTGCAACATCAATGGCTCATTTGCTTATGGAGAAATGAAGGCCCAAAGAAGGGAAGGGACTGTCCTAAAATCGTGTGGTGAGACTAGATGATGCGGCCAAATGTGAGAGGCAGGGGTCTGGACATTGGGCTTGCTGCCATTCTAATCGCCAGGCTTCCATCTCCACAGTTATGGCTACACCGAACCATGGCCTGAGAGTCCTTGCAACCAGAACTTAGGGTCAAATCCGTCAACAGTGTCTGTCTATTTGGCAGGCTGGCAAGACAACAGAACCCTGGAAATACTGGCTTGTTTTTATTTTCTGTGCTTTCTCCACCAGCTGCCATTAATACAGACCATAACCACAGGGCCAGCCCTGAGAAAAATTGGGAAGCAGGTGATATTTTAAACTCATTTCTCTTTTCAGCACGACTTTTCCCACATCTCATACTCCCCCAAACTTCCAGTTACCTACACTAGGTTGCATTTCAGCAGGGCTCTGGTATACTTTTGAATTGGCAAGGTCCATAAGAGAATACTTCTGGCATAAACAGTTGATAACGACTTAAGACATTTCTATTTCTATTAAGTGGTTATTGACTATTTTAAAGAGACTGCTGGAGATTATCAGGACTTGGACAAAATAATTCCTAATTGTGGACTTTCAGACACTGTGATAAGGCATTGGGAATTAGTGTTGTGAAGTCACTGTTTTGAAACCAGCCTTAGCGGTAGACTCCAACCCCAAGTCTTCCTAAGATGTCTGTGCCTGTAGCCCTGAAATCTGAAACCTGAAAGCTGCCACCCAACTGGTTCTAAGAATGTATCCCACCATCTCAGACAATGTAATATTTTAATAAAGGAACCATCTCAGACAACGTAATATTTTAATAAAGGCTATTTCTAGAGTAGTCTAGCCGTGCCCCAATAAACCCCTAAGTGAGACCATGTCCATGACCTTTCCATTTTTCCTCTATAACCCCATGAGAGTAAACAGTTGAAAAGACTCAAACAGCTCACTGTGTCTCCCAAAGCAGATCTGTCTTTCACCAGGCCATCCATCATCGGCCAGGAGAACCAGAATCCTCGCCAGTGGATTCTCCTCCTTCCCTCTATTTTATGGACAAATCATTCTGGGAAAAGGAAGTTGAGCAAGAAACCTAGGGAACAACTGAGAAGCTATAATTCTTTTCTTGCTTAAGAAGCAAAAACAGATTCAATGTTAATTTGCTAAACTGCTTTGGGGAAGAAGATAATCAAATGAATAGAAATGCAATACATATTTCATTTCTATAGGGCCTTTCCCAGCAGCAAGAGAGAACACTTCCCATCATCCTGGAACATTAAAAGGAAACCCTATGCTAAATATAAAAGATGAAGAGCCAAAGGATAAATAGATGCTTTAAGCTGTAGCCCCTAGCACAAGAAAGGAAGAAGCCCTTTACTTTGTGAGGCTATCAAAAGGGTGGTGATTGAAATGTTTTACATAGGACTGAGTAGGGAACAGAGAAGCCTGTCAAGGTATAGGGGCCCAATCCAGGAAGAGAAGGAAGGGAAAGTGTTGGCATTTTAAATCTGAGCTCCAAATAATTGAAGCGCGATAGGAATTGGTAAAGCAGCAGCAATGAGGGTTCCAGGGAATAATGAAGCATGAAGCAGAATGACGGATAATAGAGATGGAATGATCCTATTACCAAGACCAGGCTCACAAACTGATTACAGCAGGGATGGAATGCCAAGGCACTGAGCTGTGCTCTGGCTGCATGCCCCTGGACTCAGGCTCAGAGGCCTTATAATCTAGCCCCAGCTCTACCAGTAATCTATGGTGCAACCAAGAAGAAACATTTTTACACCTGAGGAGTCCCAACATCTTCCAAATGGAAAACGCAGCCACTTGCTCCCAGAAATTCTCTGGGGGTTATAAAAGTCATAGAAGTGAATTCTATGGAAGAGGTGCTTTCCTTTCTACCACATCCCTCCACTCTCCAACCAAAATCCCATGGCTACAGTGAATTCTCCATGGACAATGGAGGGTGACACAGAAATCCTCTATACTTGACTTACTGATGAAGGTGCTGTCTTCTTGGTCAGCAGATCCACCTTTTCAAGATTAGCTTTCTAAGGCTAAAGATATCTTTTGTGTCACAGCACAGCAATGTCATTCAAAGGTGGGATCTGAAGAGGCAAGGCAGCTGAGGGGAGCCAGCCTGAGATAGCATTAACCCTGCATGTTACTGAAGTTTGTAAATCGCAAATGGAAAGATATGAATTATTTGGTGGTAGCTGACTGTTGGCTTTTCTCCCTGAATTATTTATTTTATTTTTTACAGTCCCTGCTTCAGGAAACAGAATCTGAAGAACAGAGGCTCCACAGAGAAAACAAAAGTGACTAAACTAATATACATGTACACAAATTTGCAGGTCTCTGTGCATCCTGAGGCACTTCAAACCAAATCAGCTACACACTATTTGATTACTCATTTTTAAAAATAAATTTATTTATTTATTTATTTTTGGCTGTGTTGGGTCTTGGTTGCTGCGTGTGGGCTTTCTCTACTTGTGGCGAGGGGGGGCTACTCTTTGTTGTGGTGCATGGGCTTCTCATTGTGGTGGCTTCTCTTGTTGTGGAGCATGGGCTCTAGGCGCTCGGGCTTCAGTAGTTGTGGAGCACAGGCTCGGTAGTTGTGGCGCACGGGCTTAGTTGCTCTGAGGCATGTGGGATCTTCCCTGACCAGGGACTGAATCCGTGTCCTCTTCATTGGCAGGTGGATTCTTAACCACTGTGCCACCAGGGAAGTCCCTATTCATTTTTAATTACCTGATTCTTTTCTTTACACAAGCATGATTAACAAAACATGGCAGGTATGTTAATTACGTGAGGCATTATGTCAAGTATAAAAGAGATGGAGGCTGAACTCTCACTGATGTCCACAGTAACAGCCTAATAGTAAATGTTTCTAATGCAAAAGATAAATTCTGCTTAAGAGCTGTTGGCTTGAATATACAATCATATGAGACCACAATGTATGTGTTCATTATTTCCTCTTGACTCAAACTTTATGTGCTCATGCTCAGTTTGCTTTAACTAAAGAGGAAAATCCAGATTTATGCAGAAAAGATAAAAGGAAAGAAAGAGAAGAGAAAATCTGGGGATGACACTGCTGTTTACAAAAATATTTATATTTTACTTAAAAAATAATGCCTTTCTGAATGGCACAATCATTTAAAAAGTTAAATCATTTAAAAATTTAGTTACATAATTCAATGCATATTAATCTTCTCCAAAAGACTGCCTTGTGTAAAATAACATACACACACACACTTACACATACATAACCACATTTCACTAGACCAAAATTGCTAAATAAATTAACCCTCAATTGTCCTACATTATGAAAAGAGTCAGAATGCAGATCATTTAAATAATAACTACTTTTTAATTTTTAGATTTTTAAAATAATTTTATGATTTTCTAGGAAACCCAATTGATATTACTGATTGTTTTTCACTTTAATGAACACTGTAACAATTCTGGTTGAACTATTGAGAAGGTGGCTCAGGCTTAGGAAAAAGGGAAAATGAACTTGGGAATAAAATGTAGAAATGGATCAGTCATAAAATGGACGTGGTGGGCCTAGATAATGTAGTATTGAGAGGACATTCTCTGGTAAAAGGCTGTTTAGATAATCCACCTACCAAGAACTGGGGAATCCCTGTAAGAAAAGACCTTACTTTGGGAATCATTGTTCTTCCCTCATGCTTTTTTCCTGCATGCAAATTCCTCACCATGTCCCTTGTGACCCAAGCTGCCTAGTAGGTTGAAACTACATCAGTACAGTGTGTGGCTCTATCAGGCCATGAGACACACGTAGTGAGATCCTTGTAACTCCAAGGTCTAGGCACACAGTCAACTAGTCCAGCCTAACATATTTTGGTGGACATTATTCCAGCCTCTTAGAATCCACAACCTTGTGTAATTCTCTCAGCTTGAGTGCGGGTGGGACCAGTGACTTACTTCTAACCAAATGAATATGGCAAAGGTGACAATGTCACTTCTGAGTACACAATCTTAGACTGAAAGGTACTCTTGCTGAGAGACTCTCTCTTTGTGGCTTTGAAGAAACAAATTGCCAAGTGTGAGCTGCCCCATGGAGATGGCTATGGGGTAAGGAACTGAGGACAGCATCTGTGCAACATCCAGCAGGAAACAGGCCCTCAGTCTGGCAGCCTTTTGGGACCAAATGCCTACAGAGGACCCAGTTAAGCCTGACCTAAAATCTTGAGTTTCAGAAACTGTGAGAGTATAAATGTGTATTGGTTTAAGTTGCAGAAAACTAATACACACACAAACCAGGCTTTAAATTGTAGTCTTCCTTCTGGCTTACCTGTACTTCTAATCTCCAAGAGAATGGAATATTTCTTTTCTGATTTTCTCTCCTTGAGGAATAAGATTCTTTTTGTCTGGGTTAGGACCACATAGGAGCTGGGGCAAAATTTCTCTTTTTCTAATGACCCCAAATCCCCTGGATTCTGCCCACAAAATTGCCCCACTAGATAATTCATTTCCTGAACTTTTCCAAAATTCCAAAATATCCTTACAATTCCACCATTTATTACCTACTCCATCAAATATCACCAGATCACCTGCATTACTTGTAGCCCACATCTACATTTCTTGGTTTCATGGATTCCTCAAAATAAATATTGCATTTGCATAAACATATCTAAAACACAGGTGTTCTTTAATTATTCCAGGGCCAGTTAAAATCTTCTTACCGCAATCCAAATACAGTTTGAGGGAGGGTGGAAGGATTTCTTGGAGAGTAATAGACATGAGTATATTTCTTTTTAAAAAGAATTAATTAATTAATCAATTTTGTTGCTGTTGTTGAGGTATAGTTGTTTTACAATGTTGTGTTAGTTTCTACTGTACAGCGAAGTGGAGTTCCCTGTGCTATACAGCAGGTTCTTATTAGTTATCTATTTTACACATATTAGTGTATATATGTCAATCCCAATCTCCCAATTCACCCCACCACCACCCCCCGCTTTCCCTCCTTGGTGTCCACACGTTTGTTCTCTACCTCTGTGTCACATGAGTATGTTTCTAATACAGCTTTTAGTTCATATAATGAAAGCTTTCTTTACTAAAAACAAATTACTTTGATACTACTCTTAGTTTTGCTAGTTTTAAATAAGGTGAATTTGTACACACTGAGTCTCAGTTTCCTCAACTGAAAAATGATTCCTGGCATATTGTAGGCACTTAATAAATATTTTTTGAATGATGAATAGTCTGCCTCTTTACTTACACACACACACACACACACACACACACACACACACACACACACACACACACACACACACACACACACACACACACACACACACACACACACACACACACACACACACACACACACACACACACACACACACACACACACACACACCATATAGAATAATTAGTTTTACAAATCAGTCTACATTAAATTTTTCAGAAGCCTTTCTTCTATGTGAAATAAAATACGGCAATGTATATACAATGTGTATACACACACACACATATTCACTGTTTTAGACATAAATTTTTACACAACTCAACTCTCAATTATCCACAAAGATAAGAAGGATCAAAGCATGACTATATACAGTGAGTGAGAAAGAATGTGAGAACAAGAGAGAGAGAAGAAATAACTCAGGTTTCCACATGAATATTCATTTTAAAAGATTAATGTCCTATTCAATTGTATATTAGAATACTTGGCTTTGATAACCTATAGTTTAAGGTAAACCTCAGAACCCACGATAGTTTTATATTTATGAGTATCTATTACTTGTTTTCCATCTCAATCAGAATGTGTATTTATACTGAATAAGCTAAAGAGATATTATAATTTATGTTTGCCTTGGACTTAAGTTCAAAGCATTAAAAAAAAGAAAATATGCATTTCCAGTTAGGTCAGTCTACTTAAAAGTTATATTGAAAATTGGTCTTAGTATTAAAGCCAGGAACTTAAAGAAAATCTTAATCTGGAACATACAAGGCAGAGAGAAGGGATTTCTTCATGGTTATTTGACAAGATATCTTCTGCCAGTTACAGCTTGTTCCCTCTCAGTTCCAAATCTCCACCTTCATTGCCCTGCTTTGCGATACTAGAGATGGACCATGCAAATATTGCTCTTTTGCCATTTAGCACGATGTCATGTTTTCCCAGTAGACGTAACTGGAGAGACACTGCAGGAGGAAGGGGTGTTTCTTCTTGATTCCTACGTGCTTTTTCTTCTTGATTCTGCAGCTCTTTGATGTCCAACACAGCCTTGGTCTAGTGGTGCTCACCCCCTAATGAGTTTCAGTGACACCCTGCATGTCCCAGCAGTTCTACCAGCACTGCAGCTGGCTTCCCAGCAAAGGTACCCCAGTGAATGACTTCCCACAAAGTTTCAGCAGCACCCCAATGGGTGGCCTCCCATCAAGTTTCATCAGTGCCGAGCAGGTGACCTCCCAGAAAGTTTTAGCAGCACCCCAATGACAGCTTTCCATAAAGTCCCAATAGCACCTCAACAGACAGCTTCTTAATGAGCTTTGATCAGCACCCCAGTGGGTGGTTTCTTGATTGCCAGTCTCAGCCTATGAAACCTCAGCAAACTTCTCTGTCGCCCAGTGTGCCACTGCTCCACCCTCTCCAATGAGATCAAAATCACAGCCTTGGAGGGGGTCAGGTACTCTTCCTTGGATACTCTTCCCTCATCCCTAAAAGTAATGATTGCTCCCTATATCTATCATTCTTCTATGTTAGGGTTCTCTTTACCATTTAGTAGTTAATCCTCTGTTACTAGTTACTAGTTATTTATATTAATCTTCCTCTATTCTAATTACTGTGTCCTGACTGACTGAAACAATGGAACTGGAAATGGTAGTAGGGGATAGAGTCACAAAGATAGAGTTTGGGAATCTGTTTGGTTGTGCCTTTGGGCTTGAGTACAGTGCTGAGCTACTTGTCAATGGGAAATGGGATGCTAATAATCAATGACACGCAGTGGGATCACAATTACCAATTGCCAAGCTATCATCTTTGGCTACTGTTGTGAAGAGCCAACTGGGAACCCAAACTCCTGCTGTACTTGACCACAGGTGTCCTGCACACCACTGCTGAGCCCATCACAGCAGCCAGAGAGAAGAAAGTACATCAAAACCAGGAAGAGAAGACCCTTTCTCCTACAGTGTGTTTCCAGAACCCTCTGTTGACAAAAGTTAATGCTGTGCCAGTCAGCAAAGGATAAATATCAATAAAATCCTGCTCTAGTACTACGAGTTAGGGTGATAAGGGTGGATTTAGAGGTGAGAAGCAATAAGTTGATTGATAACTGTCACAACTTGTAAAAGGAGGATGGTAAAAATGATAAAGATGGGAAATGGTGTGGAAACTGCCTGAGCTGTCCTCCCACCTGGTGTTTGAATGTGCTACAAACTCCACATGGATCATTCTCAGGTTATCTCACAAGAATACTCTGAGGTAATTTCTCCCTGTTTCCCACTTAAATACCAACAATACAGAAAGATATGAAAACTCTTATCAATACCATAAACCAAGGTGGATAGCTGGACTCTGAGGATTTTTCTCCTGATTTCAAAATGTATTGGAGTTAAATTAAGAAATATCACCGGAAGCCAAAACATGCATTTCTTGTTTTGTTTTCTGAAAAAAGCAAAGCAAATAAAGAATAGAGCCATACTAAAAGAAAAGAGGGAAACAGGTCACTCTTCATTCCCTGGCCCCTGTAAAGACCAGAAAGCTGGGCACTGCTTTTCAGGGGTCACAGTTCTGTTCTCTATCCATCAGTCCTCATCAGTACCCTTTCTTTACTCATTTCAAGATTTCCGGTCAGGATGTATAAGGGTCTTGGTGGGGTGAGGTAGAAGTAAGTGGGGAGAAGGGAGAACCATTGGCAAAGGCCATTGAATCCTGGGAGATCACTGTCCCAAAGGTAAAAATGCTACAGAGTCCTAAAGAATGCTACAGGCTTGAGGACCATGAGATAAATTTTCAGAATAAAAGCTTGGAGTAGTTTTACACAGTGAAATCCTACTGTCTTTGTAAACAATGCAGTAAAGCAATGTGCCCTGGCCTCACTGGCAGTGAAGATAGAGAAAGGTTAAAAATAAAACAAAGGCAAGCATTTATCAAACAAATACAAACAGGGCTTCCCTGGTGGCACAGTGGTTGAGAGTCTGCAAAACAAAACAAACAAACAAAAAAAACAAAAGGAAAGCAGGGATGGAAATTTTAATTCCAGACAAAGCATAATACAAAGGCTTAACCTTTTTTTTTTTTTTTTTTTTGCGGTAGGCGGGCCTCTCACTGTTGTGGCCTCTCCTGTTGCGGAGCACAGGCTCCGGACGCACAGGCCCAGCAGCCATGGCTCACGGGCCCAGACACTCCGCGGCATGGGGGATTCTCCCAGACCGGGGCACGAACCCTATCCCCTGCATTGGCAGGCGGACTCTCAACCACTGCGCCACCAGGGAAGCCCCCAAGCCTTAACCTTTTAAAGGGGCAAAAAGGTTGGCAAGAGCTTTGATCCTAATAAAAATAAAACAGTCACAGGCATTTATACACCTAATTATGTAAAATGAAATTATAAAAAGCCAGAAGTATTTGAAATACAAGGAAAAACTGAAAGAAGCACAATTGTCTGGAAGGTTATACTGTATTCCCAACCCTTTATAGAGCAGGTAGATAGAAAAATCAATAAAAGAAAAGTACAAATGCTGAAAAGAAATGAGTAATCAGAAGTTTCAACCATTGCTATCAGCCTATGTCCTGAAAAAGGAGATAATATTCTTCATCTTCAGAAGATTCAACATGGGGGTATCTGATGGATATACCATCAGGTAGCGTCAGAGAAGCTGCAACTAATGTTTTCATTGTATTCATGTGACTGAAAAAACAGAATCCTGTTGTAGGAGAAACACATGCCCATCAGCAATTCTTGCCTATTAGTAAATTCTTCTAGACTTGACCTTGTGAATTTCCAAAGTAGATAACATGAGCCCTGATTATCTGCAAGCGAATCCACTCATTTAGGAAAATTAACCTATTAGTGCCAGGATTGTTTCTTGGACACATTCAAAATCCCACTGTATTAATCAAAAAGATGGTTCCCACTTCCCAAAGCCATCAACACAGTCCTGGAATGGTTGGGTATCTGCCTGACACTCCAACTCATGGGATCCTGTGGAAGGTTATGCAGGACCTTTCCCCAAGGTGGCTAGAGCAGGAAATAGCCAGAGAGTAAGAATGAATTCAGCTCTTACTGGGCACTGGCGACCAAAACCAAGAACACTAAAGTTGGTTTTCAGGACTAAGGCGTTCATTAGCAGTAGACTAAGTCCAAAGGGTCATAAACTGGGTAGCCATCAGAGCAGAATGGGAAACAAGATGAAGAGAAAGATCAAAGCCAAATAGTCCAAGGTAAGGATCATGAATGTCACTGGAGAGCCAGACTTAGGTTTACTGGCCTTCAGCTGAGATTCTGTGGGTCAGTCAGGCTGACTTAAGGATAAAGTGTTGTAGGAGGACCGACCATTGGTCATTAATGGTTAAATACAAAATGGATAACACATCTTCTACTGCGAGGCGTCTGTCATCTCTCCCTTGCCCATTTTAGTATTAATGGAATTCAGGTCATAAGGGGTAAGAAGGAGGTAGCCAGGAATCCCTCTCAGTATGCCCAGAATTGGAGGGTTTCATATTATGGTCTATCTACATTTACAACTGTGATTGATACAAAGATGCTAGAAGACTTCTACTCTTTGAGAATACATAGGGATTTAGATTTTAGATCTGTCCACAAAGAAACTATGTGGGATCTATTAGGTTCCCTGTGTATCAAAATTTACTATATTGCACTGATTTTCTGGCCGAGAAGGAAAAGTCAATTTGCATGGCTCCTGTCAGTCACATGTGGTTTGGAAATTCTCGTGCATTCCAGATACACTCTGTGTAAACTGGAGAATCATATCTTATTTCTACTGGTTTGCATGCATGCGTATAAAACTTGTTTATCCCACAGTGCCAAATGAAAATAAGTGAAGAACTAGCAGCAGTGATCATAATTAATCAACTTCTTTGTCAAAACTTCACAGCTGTTGTTGTGAGGGGAATTCTTGTCCCTTGGGGTCTACAGAGGTTGTGACTTCTTTTTTGCTTTGCTTGTTCAGTTCTGTCCCGTGGAAGATTTAGAGATAAAATCTGTAACTGTCATTCAATGCACAGTTTCTGACACCTCTTATGCACCAGGGCCTTTAGTAGGTACTGAGAGATACTGAGCAGAATTCCTACTGCAGGGAATTCAGAGTGGGAAAGAACAACAAGTAAATAAATAGGTATATTTATGTGATAGCTGCTTTTGTAAAGCATGGGTTGTGTACAATGTCCTACGGAAACAGGGAGGGAGTTTGCCAAAAATTCATAGATGAAGGTGAATCATGATGGTCAAGTGTGAGTTGAAGTGAAGAAGTACTGGACAGCATTCAAGAAAGTAGGAACATTGTGTGCAAAGACATGGAGCTCATCAAGAACACATGTTTCAGGGACTTGAAAGAAATTCTGTATGGCTTGAGGCCAGAGGGTAGAACCAATAGAAAAAATAGTTGGAAAACACATGGGACAGAGGCAATAATTCTAGTAAAAAATGCTATTTTAATAGTCTAGGGCTTCCCTGGTGGCGCAGTGGTTGAGAGTCCGCCTGCCGATGCAGGGGACGCAGGTTCGTGCCCCAGTCTGGGAAGATCCCACATGCCGCGGAGCGGCTGGGCCCGTGAGCCATGGCCGCTGAGCCTGCGCGTCCGGAGCCTGTGCTCCACAACGGGAGAGGCCACAACAGTGAGAGGCCCGCATACCACACACACACACACAAAAAAAAGTCTACATTCTACATTAATATTTGAAGACTTTTGCTCACTAAGGAGACTTAAAAGTTGCAGATGAACTAGCTAGTGTTGCAATGTCCGTTACCTAGACCCTATCCCTTCCTAGCACTTACAACAATGTCTGACACGTAGTTAGTGCTTGATTAACATAAACTACTATTACTGCATGTGATAAATGGCACCTAATGACTCATGCCTTGATGCACATCCCTCCTCTTGAGTATGGGCTGGACTAACTGACTCATTTCTAATGAATAGAACATACCAGAAGTAATGGGTTGTCAATTCCAACATTATGTTATAAAAAGACTGGCTTCCTTTCTGGGCAGACTCTCATGTACTCACCCTCTCCGGTTCTCTTTATTTTTTGGATTATTAGCCGCCATGTCATAAGGACACTCAGGCACCTTATGGAGACGCTCACATGGCAAGGAACTGAGCCATGCCTATGTGAGCGTGCCCACTGCCAGCACCTATGTGAGTGAGTTTGGATGCAGATCTCCCGAGGCTTGCCACAGCCACAGGAGTGAACTTGGAAGTGAATTCTCCAGCTCCACTTGAGCCTTGAGGTTACTGCATGCTTAGCCCACAGCTGATGGCAACCTCATAAGAGACTCTAAGCCAGAGGCACCTAGCTGATTGCACCCAGATTCCTCACTGACAGAAACCGTGATAAGCCACTAAATTTTGCTATAATTTGCTACACAGCAAAAGATAACTAATATACTATATTAGTACTGTCTACACTTATTCCCTAATCAAGGTTGGGTTTCTGGGATACCTAGGTTGGGCAAGGTGGTATCAGAGTCCCTCCTTGGTGATGGAGTGCTGCCTGCAACTCCAGCTTTTGTGACTAGGATCCCAATTGCCTGACACTTCACTCCTTGAGGGGACAAACCCTGTTACCTACAGTGCCACTCAACTGATTAGACCATTCATAGAATGAGTCCAGCCCAAGTGCAGCACAGATTACTGTGTTTGGCTTGCTCCTTGCCCCATCAGGGCCAACCTTGGGCATACCAATGCTATGAAGAACAGTTCCTTACTAGCAGGAGCTGAGAGTCCAGGAAATGCTATCTAGATGATAATGACAGATGTCCACAGAAGGGCACATATAGCTAATGTAGTCCTGATTTCCATATGTAAATCTAATTGATTATATGACATGCCTTAGAAACTAATTGTTAAACTTGCTATATACACTGTCCAGGTGGGAACAAGTGAATAAATATACATCGCTTAGGGAACATTTGAGTTTTTGGCAGAGAATTTTTGGCAGTTTACATAGCAATGTTGATGTGAAGGCAGTGGTTTTATATGTAAAAAAGATTTTAAGACCTTAAAGATGATAAATATTTACATAAACATTATTCTCAGCTAAGGAAAGAAGAGGAAAATATAAAACACAAGTGTGCCTTCTGTGAATTGTTCTTTGCTTGGTTCTTAAGTCTTTTTAGAAGTTCTTAGACCCATTTTTAGTTAGTGAACAAGCACCCACTATATATACAATAGTATGTATGAAAATGATAGCAACACATCACAACAAAAAGAAAGAAAAAAGGAAGAAAGGGGACTTTGTACCTCTGTCCCTGATGATTTTGCCCCTCGTGCTCTGGGATGCAGTTGTTGGAAGCTGAAGGACTTGTGATGGAGGATGTCCTTAGAGCCACTGCTGAGATGCCCACCAGTGGGGATGAGAAATTCAGCAGCACTGAGGTGGTATGGTGGAAGAGGACGTTCGAGTGATGGGTTACATTGATAACCAGTGGGTTATGCTGGCATGACAGTTCATAGCTTCCTGAAGAGAAACAAGGAGATGAATAATATTTTAAGTCTTGCATGTAGTACCAAGTTTCCATATCTAGTATTCATTTTATCTTCTCAATATCTGTATGACGTAAGCAAGGTCTCAAACAATATCAGAGACAGACATCAAGCTGATTCCTGGGTCTACTGGATAGTCCTCTAGTGGTCCTAAAGGGATAACTGTCAGACTCACCAAGAGAGTGGTTGTTTCCACTGATATCGGTCAGGTAAAGGGTCACTGTTGGCCGCTGATGTTCCCCAGGCACCAGGCCATCAGATGACAAGAAAATGAAAATTGCTGTGGCCACTCCTGGTCTATTGAAACAAACCTAGGCATAAGCACATACATGTACGAGCCATTATTTCCAGTGGGCTATGAAGGCACGTGTCACACTATTTTTATACTTCTCAAATAGCTCACCACTCATAAAGTAAGAGCTCCCTTCTCCTTTACAATGGGAAAAAACATGGAGTAGGCACAGAAAGATAGCCACAGTCACATCAAAAGTCAAAATTAGCTGGAAAGAAGATAACTTTCAGCTACTGAGCTTCCCATCTTTTTATGAGACTTTTTATGTCAACCAATTGCTTGTCACTTGAATCTTTCTTTAAATTCCTCAAAAAGATCACTCAAATAGACCATCGCTGGAGACAGTAAACCACAGCATAGGCAGACAATACCTCCCTATCTCCAAACTGAGAGACGTGGACAAGAGTGTCACCTTGCTAACACTTTGTTCTAAACTGGCATAGCTAATTATCCTTCCCTATCTCCTTGTCTCTCCCTTAAAGTTTTTATCAGAATCTCTCACTTAGCTTTTGAACTACGCCATGGAAGAGAAGCTATTGAAGATTCTGTTGCTTCTGAGATTAGAAGCTGCCAAACTGTTTATTCTTATTCTTCTGGTGCCTCAAGCACATATACCCTATCCATGGCTGAAGAATAAGCCAACAATGAAAATTCACAGGAAAATTCAGTTATCTATAAGAAATATACCTAGATGGCTAGACTAATTAACAAAGAAACAGTCTTTCACAGTAAACTATGGATGTTTTGCCCCTGGAAATCCTTTAATATAAAAGAAAACACCTCAGAGATTGGGGAATGACCTGGAGAACTTATTTTCCATATTGAAATTATTTGATGTAGTAATTCTACTTTTATTTCCTATAGCTCAACATTACTCTTAATTTCTATTGAGAATTATCTCCAGTCTTCCCTGGTGTTGGATGGTTGTTGCATTATTAGAATCTGGTGCTGGACTGTACAACCTTCTGTGTGTATTTCTCTAGCTTTTTATCAGGTTCTGAAGGGGATAAAGCTCCAGAAAAACTGTCCTCAGTGTCAGAGCAGGGTACAACATCTAAGGGCAGAGGCCTTTTCTTAAAATGGGGAGCAGGAGAGTAAAATATGTTTTCCATCTTAATAAGAATTCATCCTTGTCTGCAGACTGATTTTTCCTGAGCCTTGGTGGTGTGTTTATAGAGTGTCCATTTGCACTGCTGGCTCAATTAGGGTGATTTTATGATTTTCAGTGGTCAGTGTAGCACAACTCTCCCTTCTTCCTTTCCTCCTTTGAGGGAAAGACCAGCCACACTCTTTTTTACAGTGTCTTTTTTCCCCCTTTTCATTTCCCCTCTTTGAAGTGATAAATATTTCTTTATAACTTAAGAAACTTCCAGACCCATAGGTTATGGCTTGCAATACGAGGTCCTTTGTTCCTGGCTGGATGAGGGCTAGACATGAAACACACCATAAGGTAACCAGGAGCCTAATGCAAAGCCCTCAACCCCAGCCCCAAATGACATCAAAGTCCCCTGGGAACTCCCACAACCTCTTCCTTTTCATACACCACAAAAGAGACCGGAGTATTGGAAGAAAGCTCTGGGTTGTTTCCTGAGCCAGGAACAAACAGAGTCCAAACAAGTACCTGGTGGCTTTACCTCAGTAGGCCTCAGACTCCAAGAATGGAATGGCTTCAATGAGCAACAGGAGAGCTTAGTTTTCCCACTGTCTGTTGGGCCCCAAAATAGTCACCACCCACCTGAAACTAATTTGTAGGCCTTATGGTGTGGATTTCTCCATCTTGAGGGCCCATGCCCAAAACCTCCATCTCATTTTGCATCTCCTTGCTCTAAGGGTCTTTGAATCCCAAATCACTTTGAACCTTAAAGCCTGCTCTTGGTGGCAGTGTCTCTGTGCCTTGATTTGTGGGAAGCAGCTATGCCAGGATTTCCAGTCTGTGGCTTAAGTAGGAAAACTACAGGTGAGACATCGGCAGATAAATGTTGGGATACACAAAGCAACGAGAGACAAGGGTTTGATCATGGTACTGGATGCCAAGTCTTGGGCATTTCCTCTCACAGTGACACAGAGAGGTAGCCAAACTGCATTCTCATCTGAATACCTGATACGATTCACAGTATCGACTAGACACAAAGAAGTATAACTCTCTAATACAACTATTGGAACCCCAAAAGCAGAGACAAGTTTGAGCCTGCACATATGTTCATAATGAATCTGAGCCATGGTAAAGGGAATCAAGTGCGTTCACCATTCTGGAGGGAGCGTTGGCCAGGCAGAACCCTGGGTTTAATCCGTCTTTACTAGCTGGGTAGATCTGAACTATCCATCTCTCCTCTCTGAGCATAGGGTGCCTCTTCCACATGTGAGAAACAGATATACTACCTATCTCAGGCAGTCACTATGAGGATGAAATGAAATCACGTAAAAGCACATAGGAGAGTGCCTACCATCTAGTAAGGACTCAGTAATTCTTATTTCCAAAAAGAAATTATTTTTTATCCTGTTTATACTTCAGGAAGACAACGATAAAGAAGAAAGTTTTAAAATTAAACATACAACCATATATTTTGGTATATAGAGAATTACGCTTTTCTGAAATTTATGGGCTAAAAAATTTCATATCTGCTTTTTTAAAATGGCACTTGTACATGTGAATTGATACTCCAGGTTCTGCTTCCGTAGAAATTGGTAATACTTGAAGCTCTTGGTATAGAATGTATCTCTACTTTATAAATGGGATATATGAAAAATATACTTTGTATATATAACTATTTTAATAGAGTTTTAAAAATTCAGTTCAGTATGCATTTATTAAAAACCTATTTTTACGTATATATAGACAAAGAAATTTCTAGAATTGGCTGTATAATAAGAATACTAAAAGTGTATACTTTATGTGAACAAAGAAGATATTTTTAAAAGCTGCTCTTGGACTTCCCAGGTGGCACAGTGGTTAAGAATCTGCATGCCAGGCCCTGCCCCCAGGAAGACAAAATCCAGCCTCATCCGCTGGAACACAGGCACCAGTCCCCTCCACCAGGAAGCCTACGTAACCCACTGAACCAACCTTACCCACTGGGGGCAAACCCAAAAAACAATGGGAAATATGAACCTATAACCTGCGAAAAGGAGACCCCAAATGCAGTAAGTTACCAAAATGAGAAGACAGAGAAATACACAGCAAATGAAGGAGCAAAGTAAAAACCCACCAGACTAAACAAATGAAGAGGAAATAGGCTGCCTACCTGAGAAAGAATAAAGAGTAATGATAATAAAGTTGATCCAAAATCTTGGAAATAGAATGGAGAAAATATAAGAAATGCTTAACAAGGACCTAGAAGAACTAAAGAGCAAACAAACAATGAGAAACAACACAACAAATGAAATTTAAAATTCTCTAGAAGGAATCAATAGCAGAAAAACTGAGGCAGGAGAACAGACACGTGACCTGGAAGATAAAATAGTGGAAATAACTACTGCATAGCAAATAAAGAAAAAAGAATGAAAAGAACTGAGGACAGTCTCAGAGACCTCTGGGACAACATTAAACGCACCAACATTCAAATTATAGGGTTCCAAAAGAAGAAGAGAAAAAGAAAGAGACTGAGAAAATATTTGAAGATATTATAGCTGAAAACTTTCCTAATATGGGAAAGGAAATAGGCAATCAAGAACAGGAAGCACAGAGAGTCCCATAGAGGATAAATCCAAGGAGAAACATGCCAAGACACGTATTAATCAAACGACCAAAAAATAAATACAAAGGAAAAATAATAAAAGCAGCAAGGGAAAAGCAACAAATAGTATACAAGGGAATTCCCATAAGGTTAACAGATGATTTCTCAGCAGAAAATGTGCAAGCCAGAAGGGAATGGCAGGACATATTTGAAGTTGTGAAAGGGAAAAAGCTACAACCAAGATGACTCTACCCAGCAAGGATCTCATTCAGATTCGAAGGAAAAATAAAAAACCTTACAGACAAGCAAAGGTTACAAGAACTCAGCGCTACCAAACCAGCTTTACAACAAATGCTACAGGAACTTCTCTAGGCAGGAAACACAAGAGAAGGAAAAGACTTACAATAACAAACCCAAAACAATTAGAAACTGGTAATAGGAAGATATATATCAATAATTACCTAAATGTAAATGGATTAAATGCTAAAACCAAAAGAAAAAGACTGGCTAAATGGATACAAAAAAAGACCTGTAAAATGCTGTCTACAAGAGACCCACTTCAGACCTAGAGACGCATACAGACTGAAAGTGAGGGCATGGAAAAAGATATTCCATGCAAATGGAAATCAAGTGAAAGCTGGAGTAGCAATTCTCATATCAGACAATAGACTTTAAAATAAAAACTATTATAAGAGGGCTTCCCTGGTGGCACAGTGGTTGAGAGTCTGCCTGCTGATGCAGGGGATGTGGGTTTGTGCCCCGGTCCGGGAGGATCCCACATGCCGCGGAGCGGCTAGGCCCGTGAGCCATGGCCGCTGGGCCTGCGCGTCTGGAGCCTGTGCTCCGCAAACGGGAGAGGCCGCAACAGTGAGAGGCCCTCGTACTGCAAAACAAAACAAAACAAAACAAAAAAAACCCCCAAAAACCAAACAACTATTACAAGAGACAAAGAAGGACACTACATAATGATCAAAGAATCAATCCAAGAAGAAGATATAACAATTGTAAATATTTATGTACCCAACCTAGGAGCACCTCAATACATAAGGCAAAGGCTAACAGCCAGAAAAGGGGAAATAGACAGTAACACAATAATAGTGGGGGACTTTAACAACCCATTTTCACCAATGGACAGATCATCCAAAATGAAAATAAATAAGGAAACACAGCTTTAAATGATACATTAAACAAGATGGATTTAATTGATATTTATAGGACATTCCAGCCCAAAACAACAGAATACACGTTTTTTAAAGTTCTCATGGAAACATTCTCTAGGATAGATCATATCTTGGGTCACAAATCAAGCCTTGGCAAATTTAAGAAAATTGAAATCGTATCAAGTGTCTTTTCCGACCACAACACTATGAGACTAGATATCAATTACAGGAAAAAAATCTGAAAAAAATACCAACACATGGAGGCTAAGCAATACACTAATAAATAAGAAAGAGATCACTGAAGAAATCAAAGAGGAAATCAAAAAATACCTAGAAACAAATGACAAGGTAAACATGAAGATCCAAAACCTATGGGATGCAGCAAAAGCAGTTCTAAGAGGGATGTTTATAGCAATAAAATCTTACCAGAAGAAACAAGAAACATCTCAAATAAACAACCTAGCCTTACACCTAAAGCAATCAGAGAAAGAAAAACAAACCCCAAAATTAGCAGAAGGAAAGAAATCATAAAGATCAGATCAGAAAAAAATGAACAAGAAATGAAAGAAATGATAGAAAAGATCAATAAAACTAAAAGCTGCGTCTTTGAGAAGATAAACAAAATTGATAAGCCATTAGCCAGACTAATCAAGAAAAAAAAGGGAGAAGACTCAAATCAATAGAATTAGGAATGAAAAAGGAGAAGTAACAACTGACACTGAAGAAATACAAAGGATCATGAGAGATTACTACAATCAACTATATGCCAATAAAATGGACAACCTGGAAGAAATGGACAAATTCTTAGAAATGCACAACCTGCCAAGACTAAACCAGGAAGAAAAAGAAAATATAAACAGATCAATCACAGCCACTGAAATTGAAACTGTGATTAAAAATCTTCCAACAAACAAAAGTCTAGGACCAGATGGATTCACAGATGAATTCTATCAAGCATTCAGAGAAGAGATAACTCCTATCCTTCTCAAACTCTTTCAAAATATAGAAGAGGGAGGAACACTCCCAAACTCATTCTACGAGGCCACCAGCACCCTGATACCAAAACCAAAGATGTCACAAAAAAAAGAAAACTACAGGCCAATATTACTGATTAACATAGATGCAAAAATGCTCAACAAAATACAAACAAACAGAATCCAACAGCACGTTAAAAGAATCATACACCATGATCAAGTGGGGCTTATCCAAGGAATGCAAGGATTCTTAAATATACGCAAATCAATCAATGTGATAAACCATATTAACAAATTGAAGGAGAAAAACTATATGATCATCTCAACAGATGCAGAAGAAGCTTTGGACAAAATTCAACACTCATTTATGATAAAAAGCCTCCAGAAAGTAGGCATAGAGGGAACTTTCCTCAACATAATAAAGGTCATATATGACAAACCCACAGCCAACATCGTCCTCAATGGTGAAATACTGAAACCATTTCCACTAAGATCAGGAACAAGGCAAGGCTGCCCGCCTCACCGCTATTATTCAACATAGTTTTGGAAGTTTTAGCAACAGCAATCTTAGAAGAAAAACAAATAAAATGAATCCAAATTGGGAAAGAAGAAGTAAAACTGTCACTGTTTGCAGATGACATGATACTCTACATAGAGAATCCTAAAGATGCCACCAGAAAACTACTAGAGCTAATCAATGAATCTGGTAAAGTAGCAGGATACAAAATTAATGCACAGAAATCTCTTGCATTCCTATACACTAATGATGAAAAATCTGAAATAGAAATTAAGGGAACACTCCCATTTACCATTGCAACAAAAAGAATAAAATATCTAGGACTAAACCTACCTAAGGAGACAGAAGACTATAAGACAGTGATGGAAGAAATTAAAGATGATACAAACAGACAGAGAGATATACCATGTTCTTGGATTGGAAGAATCAATATTGTGAAAATGACTATACTACCCAAAGCAATCTACAGATTCAATGCAATCCCTATCAAACTACCACTGGCATTTTTCACAGAACTAGAGCAAAAAATTTCACAATCTATATGGAAACACAAAAGACCCTGAATAGCCAAAGCAATCTTGAGAAAGAAAAACAGAGCTGGAGGAATCAGGCACTCTGACTTCAGACTATACTACAAAGCTACAGTAATCAAGACGGTAGGTACTGGCACAAAAACAGAAATATAGATCAATGGAACAGAAAAGAAAGCCCAGAGAAACCCAAGAACATATGGTCACCTTATCTTGATAAAGAAGGCAAGAATATACAATGGAGGAAAGACAGCTGCTTCAATAAGTGGTGCTGGGAAAACTGGACAGCTACATGTAAAAGAATGAAATTAGAACACTCCCTAAAACCATACATAAAAATAAACTCAAAATGGATTGAAGACCTAAATGTAAGGCCAGACACTATCAAACTCTTAGAGGAATACATAGGCAGAACACACTATGACATAAATCACAGCTAGATCCTTTTTGGCTACCTCCTAGAGAAATGGAAATAAAAACAAAAATAAACAAATGGGACCTAATGAAACTTAAAAGCTTTTGCACAGCAAAGGAAACCATAACCAAGATGAAAAGACAACTTCAGAATGGGAGAAAATACTTGCAAACGAAGCAGCTGACAAAGGATTAACCTCCAAAATATACAAGCAGCTCATGTAGCTCAGTATCAAAAAAACAAACAACCCAATCCAGAAATGGGCAGAAGACCTAAATAGACATTTCTCCACAGAAGATATACAGATTGCCAACAAACACATGAAAAGATGCTCAACGTTACTAATCATTAGAGAAATGCAGATCAAAACTACAATGAGGTATCACCTCGCACTGGTCAGAATGGCCATCATCAAAAAATCTACAAATAATAAATGCTGGAGAGGGTGTGGAGAAAAGGGAACCCTCTTGCACTATTGGTCAGAATGTAAATTAATACAGCCTCTACGCAGAACAGTATGGAGGTTCCTTAAAAAACTAAAAATAGAACTACCATCTGACCCAGCAATCCCACTACTGGGCATATACCCTGTGAAAACCATAATTCAAAAAGAGTCATGTACCACAGTATTCATTGCAGCTCTATTTACAATAGCCAGGACATGGAAGCAACCTAAGTGTCCATCAACAGATGAATGGATAAAGAAGATGTGGCACATATATACAATGGAATATTTCTCAGCCATAAAAAGAAGCGAAACTGAGTTATTTGTAGTGAGGTGGATGGACCTAGAGACTGTCATACAGAGTGAAGTAAGTCAGAAATAGAAAACCAAATACCATATTCTAACACATATATATGGAATCTAAAAAAAGAAAAAAAGTTTTCGAAGAACCTAGGGGCAGGACAGGAATAAAGACGCAGATGTAGAGAATGGACTTGAGGACATGGGGAGGGGGAAGGGTAAGCTGGGACAAAGTGAGTGAGTGGCACGGACTTATATATACACTACCAAATATAAAATAGATAGCTAGTGGGAAGCAGCCACATAGCACAGGGAGATCTGCTAGGTGCTTTGTGTCCACCTAGAGGGGTGGGATAGGGAGGGTGGGAGGGAGATGCAAGGAGGAGGAGATATGGGCATATATATATACATATAGCTGATTCACTTTGTTATACAGCAGAAACTAACACACCATTGCAAAACAATTATTCTCCAATAAAGATGTTTAAAAACAAAGAAAAAAAAAAGAATCCGCCTGCCAATGCAGGGGACACGGGTTCAGCGCCTGGTCGGGAAAGATCCAACATTTTGTGGAGCAACTAAGTCCATGCGCCACAACTAGTTAGCTTGCGCTCTAGAGCCCGTGAGCCACTACTACTGAAGCCTGTGTGTCTAGTGCCCGTGCTCTGGAACAAGAGACTCCACCACCACAATGAGAAGGCTGCACACTGCAACGAGGAGTAGCCCTTGCTCGCCACAACTAGAGAAAGCCCGTGTGCAGCAACGAAGACCCAACGCAGCCAAAAAAATTTTTTTATAAAGAAAATAATAAGCTGGTCTTTCCACAGCCAAGGAGAACTATTTTAATATATATAATGGTCTAGGCTATTTTTATTTTTTATGAAATAAATAATGGATTTTATGTTCCTAAATGTGAAAATAGGTATTGGCCAGAGCAGAAAATTTGTCAACACAAATCTCTGCTTATTCTACCCCATGTCACCTTTGCCACTACAAGTATGACACTCCTCTAATCACCACATCAAATGTACAATATGACGAGCAGCCCCTTTCCAGACAAAGCACACCAGATGCACCTCCTCTGGGACTACTCAGATCTGAAATGAGGACCAGGCATGGCCCAAGAGAAAAGTCCAAGATGCTAAGAGGTCAAGGGACTTGTAAGCTTTATTTGTAAAGTTTTATTATTTGTTTTAACAAGGAGATTGCATTTATGTATTACAGGGCAATATAAAATTAATTTGAATGTGCCTTTTATGAAGAAGACAAAGTATAGTTAGATATCAGAAAGGAGGCAAGATCTTTTAGAAAAGCAATTGATTCTCAGGACTGAGGAACAGTCTAAAAATAAAATGTTTGCCAGTGAAATTAGCTCAGTGAATCTCCAGCAAAATACTTTGAAACAGATAAAATATGGATTAGATAGATAATAGGTAGATAGATAGACAGATAAATAGATAGATAGATAGATAGATGATAGGCAGATAGGTTGAGACTTACTGATAGAGTGGAAAACCAGTCCTGCACACTCAATTGCTTTCCATCCAAAGCCTTCACATTAACTGCTGGATCTAACTTCTGGCCACTTGTGAGGGGTAAGACTGAAAGAATGTTTTCCTGGTGCAGAACTGTTTGGGCTTAAGAAATCCCTCTTCCATCTGCCTGCTGGGTACAAACACACTTAATAGACTCCCAGACCAAGCATTTCGACGTCCAGGTCATCCTTTGTGGAGGTCCCTGGACAGCAGAACATAAAACTATACCACAAACTTGAAAAGAATCTTCTCTGAGGTTTTAAAATGCTTTTGGTTATTACTGAGATGTTATTTTTTGTGTGTGCTTTTCCATTTTCATTCATCTATGGCACTTCCTGATTCCAGAGAGAAAGGGAAGGCCCTTGAACAGGAGAAAGTGAGCACATATTATTTTCACCTTGCATAGCACTTTACAGTTTGCCAAACATGATTACATGCCTTGCTGGAGCCTCCAATAAGCTCACTGGGTTTTTGTTCCTTTTTGAGACCTTTTTATTATAATATCTCCAGGATACAAAGGTTATATTATACAAGTGAAATGTAGGATTCTGAGAGCTTAAGTGACTTCCTCTAGCTGAATGCTAGACAGTTAGGAATTTGGGTTTTCTGTATTCTTCTGACTGCCCAGGGATTCCTAATTTGGGTTAGCAGAAAATCACAAATTTGTTAGAAAATTTGTTGACATGTGTGCCCTCTCTTCCCACAAAAAAATGAAGTCACATAAATACTTAGATATAAAAAAGTTATACTATTTCAGGGAGCTAAGAGAACCCTTTGAAAGCCATTCATAGTTCAATTAGGGTCAACAGAAATTAGATTAAGAATGCTTACACAATTGGTTGACCCACATGCTTTTTTTGGAGGTGAAAAACTATCAAATATTGGCAATTTTATATGGTTCACCCTAATGATATTGCTGTCTATGTAGACTTAAGAAATTTGACAAGGGAGAGATTAACTCTCAAAGTTTCAAGGTATGTTATGTTACCTGAAGTACAAATCTAACAGATGAAGGGAAGGTGTGAGGCAACTAGCCTCTTGTCTCTGAGCTTGAAGCCTCTTGGTGGCCTCTGTACTTGAGGATGTGAGACAAAATGTGGAGGGGGTTTTGAACCTGGTTTGACTTCCTTCCCATGTCCAAGCTCCTGTCTCTCTTAATATTGGTCAAAACCCAGTTGATTTCTAGTGTTATTCCTTCACAGTACAAGTGAGGTTATAAACACCATGAGCTTATGTAGTTCTTTTTTCAGAAGAGTGAGGTTAACTTGTCATTTTATGAAATGAAGAAGAAACCTCCCTTATGACTCCCACCATCCAGGAGGAGGCATTTGACAATGTATGATTTGGCAAGTCAGTGGAAGGGCTCAGATCAAAATCAGCTTATTGGCTCAATTCAATTCTAAGAGCATCTCCTCAGTTGTGATTTCAGACACCAGGGCTAAGTCTGCAGAGAATTTGTGTTAGAAGAATTTGAGAGACTCAGAGGGGGATCAGAAAGGCAAAACGAAATCTGTAGTGAATACTGTGGTGTACCACTGAAATCCCCTTCTTCATGACTGAGCACTCAGCTCACATCAAGTCTCTTTCCAGAAACTGCCCTCAGAGAAAGAAAGCCTCCACAAGGTTATGACACTTCCCTGGAGTAGGGGGAGACAAGAAACCCATGTCCAATGGCCTTTTGATAGGATTGAGTGGTATACAAGGTAGGACAACTCTGAAGGGCCATCCTAGCTCCCTGTAGGATGCTGACACTTTTGTGTGGCTGTTTCATAGTTCTACTCCTCTCTCTGCTAACTCCTAGTTCTTTCATCCCCCCATAGGTGTTGATTCCAAGGAAAGTTCTTGATAAACTTTTCTTCAAATCTTTATCTCAGAGTCTGAATCCAGGGGAAACTCCACTTAAGACAAAGTCTGAGAATGAGAAAAGGTATTATGAAATACAGATAATGAAGGTTCTCTTGGGAACGAGAATGCATAAGTGAGGGGATGAGGGATTCAATGGAGAGCCAAGAAATCTTCCCTTCTGGTTAAAAAAAAAATTGCTATTCCAATTATTTATGAAACTTAGAGTCTGCTAAGTTGTCATATCTAGGGCCTGCAAAAGCTTTCATGTAAAATCGAAGTTAGATTAGTAGCAATCAGATAGGAAAATGGAAAATGAGTCTTTTACCTCTTGGGATAAACTGTTTAGCCACAGGGAGATGCAGTTCCTCTTTCAGTGCACTAGGCTAGTTTTTGATGGAAATAAAAATCATATATGTGCCCCGGTCCGGGAAGATCCCACATGCCGCAGAGCGGCTGGGCCCGTGAGCCATGGCCGTTGAGCCTGCGCGTCCGGAGCCTGTGCTCCGCAACGGGAGAGACCACAACAGTGAGAGGCCCACGTACCGCAAAAAAAAAAAAAAAAAAATCATATATGCATAGTCATCTTTGCTTTTTTAGGATTCCCAGAGACTGCAGGAATCCATGTAGGTTAATTTTCCAAAGAGAAAATTTTATTTTGGAAAGCAAGACCTTTTCAGAAATTTAAATCATGTGTACAGAAATAATCACAATATATATTAGAAATTTTTCTTCCCTCTTAAAAAGAGGATTCTGTACTTCAGTGAATTTTCACTTGATAATTGGAGGCATCATTTTGAACATCAATTATTTTACTGAATGATAATATAACAATCCTCTAAACTAGTGTTTCTCAAACTTAAAAAAAAACTTTAATGTGCACACAAATCACCTGAGAAGCATGTTTAAATGCATATTCTGATTTAGTAGATCTGAGATTCGGTATTTCTAGCTAGATCTCATGTGACATTGATGCTTTTGGAAGCCAACCATATTTTGAGTAGGAGAGCTCTAAAAGTATCAATAGATATAATTAACTTTGTCCTCAGCATCTGATAGTCTAAGACTACAATTATTATATTAATCATATTTGTTTATTATATCATTCTTTTTAAAATTCACCATCAAACTTGAAATAAAATGCAGAGCTGGAAGGAATCATCTGGTCCAAGAACGTCATTTTAACTCTAAGAAAAATGGTGCCCAAGAAGGATATATGATTTATATAAGGTCATAACTGATAAATGGTAAAAAGAGACCTTACAGTGTTCCTCTGAGCATATATTTTTAGTCAGTTTCTAACTCCCTGACTAAATTGTTAGCACCTTTCCTGTAAAAGATTGAAATTCAGATAATATTTTTAGAAATCTGTATAAAGTGAATAGATTCTGACAAAGGGCCTTGTCAACTTTTCTATGAATAAAGTCAAAGAATCCAAAGTTGTGACTGGACTAGGTGCCTTCTACACATGAGATTTTTCTTTTTTGCTAAATTATGAAATCTGGACAGTTTTCTGTATGGTTGTGGTGTTCTGGATGGATCTCTAAATAGAGGATTACCTTCTAATTTATTAAATAAAAAAATCAGAAGAGTTGCTAGATTTAGCAAAAACAAACAGCACACCACATAAATCTAAATGTCAAAGAAAAGAAATTTTTTAGTATAAGTATGTCTTGAATATAGCATAGGACTATAATAGATACACAAAACCTGTACTAGATAATGAAAAAGGAAACTAAGCATATCACTAAAAAAGTCCTCAAACCACAAAGGAAGAGATCAAGAGAAAGACTAGTAAAAAGAGAAACTACAAAACAGCCAGAAAACAATTAACAAAATGTCAATAAGTGCATACTTATCAATAATTACTTTAAATGTAAATAGGCTCAATTCTCCAATCAAAAGACATAAAGTTGCTGACTGAACAAAAAATATACAAAACCCATCTAATAACACTTATAGAATCTCATTTCAGACATAAAGACATACACAGATTGAAAGTGAAAGGATAGAAAAAGATGTTCCATGCAAATGGAAACCAAAAGAAACTTGAGGTAGCTATTCTTATATCAGACAAAATAGACTTTAAAACAAAGACTGTAATAAAGACAAGGAGGACATTATATATCGATAAAGGTATCAATCCAACAAAGAGATAAAACTACTGTAAATATTTATAAACTCAACATAGGAGCACCGAAATATATAAAGTAAATGTTAACAGACATAAGGGGGAGACATTGGCAACAATCAATAATAGTAGGGGACGTTAATACTCCACTTACATCAATGGATAGATTATCGAGACAGAAAGTCAATACAGAAACATAGGCTTTAAACAACAAAATAGACCAGATGAACGTAGATATATACGGAACATTCAACCCAAAAACAACAGAATACACATTCTTCAAAGTGCACATAAAACGTTCTCAAGATAGATCATATGTTAGGCCACAAAACAAGTCTTAACAAATTTAAGAAGATTGAAATCATATTAAGCATCTTTTCTGACCACAATTGTATGAACTAGAAATCAGTTACAAGAAGAAAACTGCAAAAGCCACAAACATATGAAGACTAAACAACATGCTACTGAACACCAATGTGTCAATAAAGAAATCAAAAGAGAAACCGTAAAATACCTTGAGACAAATGAAAATGGAAATACAATATACCAATACTAATGGGATGCAGCTAAACCAGTTTTAATAGGGAAGTTCATAGAAATAAATGGCTACCTCAAGAAATAAGAAAAATCTCAAATAAACAACCTAACTTTACAACTAAAGGAACTAGAAAAAGAAGAACACACAAAGCCCAAAGAAGGAAGGAAATAACAAATAGAGCAAAAATAAATAATATAGAGAATAGAAAGACAATAGAAAATATCAATGAAACTCAGACCTGATTCTTTGAAAAGATCAACAAAATTGAAACACCTTTAGCCAGATTCACCAAGAAAAAAAAAGGGAGAGAGGGTTCAAATAAATAAAATCAGAAATGAAAGGGGAGATGTTACAACAGGCACCACAGAAATAAAAAGAATCATAAGAGATTACTACATACAATTATACACCAACAAATTGAACAAGCTAAAAGAAATGGGTGAGTTACTAGAAACATACAACCTTCCAAGAGCAAATAATGAAGAAATAGAAAATCTGGACAGACCAATTACTAGTAAGGAGACTGCATCATTAATTTAAAAACTCTGTACAAACAAGTCCAGGATGAGACATCTATACTGGTGAATTCTACCAAACATTCAAAGAATTGAAGCCAATTCTTGAACTCTTCAAAACATAGCAGAGGAGGGAACATTTCCAAACTCATTTTATGAGGCCAGCATTAGCCTGGTACCAAAACCAGACAGGGATATCACAATAAAAGAAAATTACAGGTTAATATTCCTGATGAACATAGATGAAAAAAATCCTTATCAAAGTACTAGCAAACCAAATTCAACATTACATTAAAAAGATCATATACCATGATCAAGTGGAATTTATTCCAGAGATGAAAGGATGGTTCAACATTTGCAAATCAATCAACAAGATACACCACAATAAGAAAATGAAGGATAAAAATCATATGATCATCTTAATAGATGCAGAAAAAGCATGTGACAAAATTCAACATCCATTTATGATAAAAAATCTCAACAAAGTGGGTATACAGGAAACACACCTCAACATAATAAAGGCCATATGTGACAAGTCCACAGCTAATATCGTATCGGTGGTGAAAAGTTGAAAACGTTTCCTCCAAGATCAGGAAAAAGACAAGGATGCCCACTTCTGCCACTTTTATTCAACATAGTATTGGATGTTCTAGCCAGAGGATTAGGCAAGAAAAAGAAATAACGGGCATTCTACTCAGAAAGGGAGAAGAAAAACGGTCACTATTTGCAAATGACATGATTTCATATATAGAAAACCCTAAAGACTCCACCAAAAAACTATTAGAACTAATAAGTGAATTCAGTGAAGTTGCAGGATACAAAATCAATATATAGAATTGGTTGCATTTCTAAATGCTAATAACAAAAGAAAGAAAAATTAAGAAAACAGACCCATTTACAATTGCATAAAAAGAATAAAATATCTAGAAATAAATTTAATCAAGGTGGTGAAAGACCTGTACTCTGAAAACTGTTAGAATGACTACTTTCAAAAAGATAAGAAATAACAAGTATTGGGAAAGATGTGGAGAAAGGGCAATGCTGTGCACGGTTGCTGGGAATGTATATTGGTGCAGTAACTAAGGAAAATAGTATGGAGGTTCCTCAACATTTCTTTAAAAATAGAACCACCATATGATCCAGCAATTTCATTTCTGGGTTTTTAGCCAAAGAAAATGAAAAGACTAACTCAAAAAGATAAATGCACTCATATGTTCACTGCAGCATAATTTACAATAGCCTACATGTGGAAACAACCTAAGTGTCCACCAATGGATGAATATATAAAGAAAATGTGACACATGTATATACAATGGAACACTATTCAGCCACAAAAAATGAGGTCTTGCCATTTCTGACAACATGGATGGATTATGCTAAGTCAAATAAGTCAGATAGAAAAAGACCAATACCACATGATCTCACTTATATATGGAATTTTTTTTAAAAAAACAGAAAAAGCAAGCTCATAGATACAGAGAACAGATTAGTGTTTGCCAGGGGTGGGGGCTAGGGAGTAGGCAAAACAGGTGAAGAGAGTCAAAAGGTACAAACTTTCAGTTATAAAGTCAAGGGCATGTACTGTACAGCATGGAGACTATAGTTAATACTGTATTGCATATTTGAAATTTGCTAAAAGAGTCAATCTTAAAAGCTCTCATCACAAGAAAAAAAATTGTAACTAAGTATGGTGATGGATGTTAACTAGACTCACTGTGGTGATCATTTCCCAATATATACAAATATTGAATCATTATGTTATACACCTAAAACTAATCTTGTGTGTCAATTATACCTCAATAAAATAAATAAGTAAATAATTTTCAAATAAAGAACAAAAGAAAGAAGAGCAAAGAACACAAATTTTTAAAGTAAAAGAAATGGAGAAAGGATTTTGTAGATATTTGTGTATATAAACAAAAATAGAGAAAAATGGTAAGAGTGGAGACACTTTTTGACCAGTTAATGGAAAATACACATTTCTAGTACACACTGGTCCTTAATTTCTGAATGAATAAAGGATTACTATTTAAGTGCTTCTAGGGCCAAGCGGAGGAGGAAAAAAAATCTAATACTGACCTAATTGGCACAATAAAAAAGTTGTTATGCTCTGAAAAATCAGTGCTAGAAACAAACAAAATGTTATTAAAATTACATTATTTTAAAAAGAAATTGTGAGTTATTACAAAATTTGTAGGGCTGATTGACAATAAAAGGACTATATATCAACATCTGTGGACTACAATAAAAGTAGCACTGAGAGGGAAAATTTATGGAACAGTGAAAACAAATTATCCAAGTGTCCAACACAAGAAGCTAAAAAATAACATCCCTGTAAATCCAGAGAAAAAAGAAGGGAAGAAATAATAAAGAAAAGGATAGAAATCAGTGAATTTGAGAATAGCAACTAGAATAAAAACAGAAATTAACAAAACTAAAATTTGTTCTTTGAAGAAGTCCTAGGCAGGGGTAATTAAGAAAAAAAGAGAAAAAGAAATTTCAGAAATTACAATATATAGGGAGTGATGACTATACCTAAAATAGAGGTGTCATAATAAAAACACATTATGAAAAACTATCAGTACTAAATTTGAATACATGGAAGAACTTAATAAATTTCTAGAAATATCTAGTAGTTCAAAATTAGAAAAGAGGAATTGAATATATTAATAAAAATCAAATAAATTTAAATAACAATCATAAATATTTCCTCGTAAAAGCCCCAGGCCCAATTGGTATTACAAGTGGGTTCTGAAATATTTTGAAGGAACAGATAATCCTTATTTTATACAAGTGGTTTCAAAAAATAAAAAAGAAGGAAAACTGTTCAAATAATTTTATGAGACTTGTATAATCTAAATATTCAAAAAAGAAATATATAAACTAATTTCACATATAAATACAAAAGCAAAAATCCAAGATTAAAAATCAGCTAATAAAATTCAAGACTATACTTAATATGTAATATATAATAAAAAAGTAGGTTCACTCTACAAAGGCAAACATGATTTGACAGCTAAAAAAAAAAACAGGTCAAGATGGTCGAGTAGGAGGATGTGGAGTTTATGTCTCCTCACAACTAGGGCACCTAACAGGCACTGGCAGGGGACCTTGGACACCTAACGGGATGGGAGGAAGCCCTGTGTGACTGGGTAGGACATGGGAGGGAAGGAGGGGGGAAGGAAAAGTGGAGGCAGGATGATACTGGTGTCCCTGAGGGGCAGCTGGGGTAGGGGAGATGTTCCCATGATAGGAGGGGCCCACTCATGGCCAGGGAATCAGCAGGGATGGGGAGAGACCTTTGGGGGATCAGGGGATTGGAGGGGAATGCGGCCAGCATCACCACTGCCTGCTTGGTCCCCAGTGAGCCTGCTGGGGTCTGAGGCCTGAACCTTCACCCTCCAGGGCCCCCTCCAGCCACATGGGTCCTGGGGGCATGGGACGGGGGGAGCGGGTAGGAAAAGTAGAGATGGGATAGAACCAGCAATCCTGAGGGGCGGCTGGGGGAAGGGAGGTGTTTCCATGATTGGAGGGGCCCACTCACAGTGAGGGGATCAGTGGGGAAGGGGAGAGAACTTCAAGGGATCAGGACATTAGAGGGGAATGTGGTCAGCATCTCCCCAACATGCTCAGGCCCCAGAATGACTGTTGGGGTCCTGGGCCTGCACCTCTGCCCTCCAGGGCCCCCTCTGGTTGTGCAGGTCCTGAACCAAAGACTTGTTCCCCACCCCCACCCCCCCACCCCCCCACTGCCCAGGCCTTTTCTGACTTTGTGTGTGTGTGTGGTTCTGTTTGCTTTGTTGTTGTTGTTTCAATATTATTTTTATTTTTCTAAAGCATTTTTTATTTTTTTAATTTAATTTTATTTTTTATTCTTTGTTATTGTTCTGCTCCTTTATACTGTTGCCTTTTTTCTTTTTTCTTTTTGCCAAACCTTGCAACTTGTGGGGTCTGGGTTCCCAGGTCAGGGGTTGGGCCTGAGCTCCTGTGGTAGGAGCACCAAGTCAAAACTGCTGGACTAACAAAGAACCTCAGACCTCAGGGAATATTAATCATTGTGAGCTCTCCCAGAAG
Source organism: Mesoplodon bidens (assembly GCF_964165515.1). Lineage (NCBI taxonomy): Eukaryota > Metazoa > Chordata > Mammalia > Artiodactyla > Ziphiidae > Mesoplodon > Mesoplodon bidens. The sequence goes on along the minus strand of NC_138177.1, from coordinate 34,477,836 downwards.
TCCTCATTTTGGCACCAAGCTGGCTCTGCCTAACTGTGTACAAATTCCTGTGCTGGATAGCTCAGGCCAAACAACCAGCAAGAAAGGAACACAGCCCCACCCATCAAAGAAAATGAGATGAAAAAAAAATATGTTACAGATGAAGGAGCAAGATGAAATGCTACAAGATCAAATAAGTGAAGAGGAAATAGGCAACATACCTAAAAAAGAATTCAGAGTAATGTTAGTAAAGATGACCCAGAATATCGGAAATAGAATGGAGGCATGGATCGTAAAAATACAAGAAATATTTAACAAGGACCTAGAAGAACTAAAGGACAAACAGTAATGAACAACACAGTAAATGAAATGAACAATACACTAGAAGGAATCAACAGCACAATAACTGAAGCAAAAGAACAAATAACTGAGCTGGAAGATAGAATGGTGGAAATAACTGCTGAGGAACAGAATAAAGAAAAAAGAATGAAAAGAAATTAGGACAGTCTCAGAGACCTCTGGGACAACATTAAACATACTAACATTCAATTTATAGAGGTCTCAGAAGAAGAGAAAGAGAAAGGGTCTGAGGAAATATTTGAAGAGATTATAGACAAAAACTTCCCTAACATGGGAAAGGAAATAGTCAATCAAGTCCAGGAAGTGCAGAGAGTCCCATATAGAATAAACCCAAGGAGAAACAGGATGAGACACATATGAATCAAACTATCAAAAATTAAACACAAAGAAAAAATATTAAAAGCAGCAAGTGAAAAGCAACAAATAACATAAAAGGGAATCTCCATAAGGTTATCAGCTGATTTTTCAGCAGAAACTCTGCAGGCCAGAAGGGAGAGGCAGGATATATTTAAAGTGATGAAAGGGAAAAACTTACAACCAAGATTACTCTACTCAGCAAGGATCTCATTCAGATTCGACAGAGAAATCGAAAGCTTTACAAACAAGCAAAAGCTAAGAGAATTCAGCACCACCAAACCAGCTCTACAACAAGCTAAAGAAACTTACTTCTCTAGATGGGAAACACATGAGAAGAAAAAGACCCACAAAAACAAACACAAACAATTAAGAAAATGGTAATAGGAAAGTACATATCGATAATAACTGCAAATGTAAATGGATTAAATGCTCCAACCAAAAGATACAGACTGGCTGAATGGATACAAAAACAAGTCCCATATATATGTTGTCTATAAGAGATCCACTTCAGACCTAGGGACACATACAGACTGAAAGTGAGGGGATGAAAAAAGATACTCCTTGCAAATGGAAACCAAAAGAAGCTGGACTAGCAATAGTCGTATCAGATAAAATAGATTTTAAAATAAAGACTATTACAACAGACAAGGAAAATTAGTATATAATGATCAAAGTCACAATCCAAGAAGAAGATATAACAATTATAAATATTTACACACCCAACATAGGAGCACCTCAATAGATAAGGCAAATGCTAAGAGCCATAAAAGGGGAAATCGACAGTAACACAATAATAGTGGGGGAGTTTAACACCCCACTTACACCAATGGACAGATCATCCAGACAGAAAATAAATAAGGAAACACAAGCTTTAAATGACAAAATAAACCAGATAGACTTAATGGATATTTATAAGACATTCCACCTGAAAGTGGCAGAATACACTTTCTTCTCAAGTGTACATGGAACATTCTCCAGGATAGGTCACATCTTGGGTCACAAATCAAGCCTTGGAAAATTTAAGAAAACTGAAATCATATGAAGCATCCTTTCTGACCACATGCTATGAGATTAGAAATTAATGACAGAAGAAAAAATGTAAAAAACACAAACACATGGAGGTTAAACAGTGCACTAGTAAATAACAAAGGGATCACTGAAGAAATCAAAGAGGAAGTCAAAAATACATAGAAAAAATGACAATGAAAACACAATGGGGCTTCCCTGGTGACACAGTGGTTGAGAGTCTGCCTGCTGATGCAGGGGACATGGGTTCGTGCCCCGGCTCGGGAAGATCCCACATGCCGTGGAGCGGCTGGGCCCGTGAGCCATGGCCGTTGATCCTGCGCGTCTGGAGCCTGTGCTCCGCAAAGGGAGAGGCCACAACAGTGAGAGGCCCACGTACCACAAAACAAACAAACAAAAAAACAAAAAAAACCCCACAATGACATAAAAGCTATGGGACATAGCAAAAGCAGTTCTAAGAGGGAAGTTTAAAGCAATTCAATCTCACCTCAAGAAACAAGAAAAATCTCAAATAAACAATCTCACCCTACTCCTAAGGCAACTAGAGAAAGAAGAAGAACAAGAACAACAACAAAAGCGCAAAGTTAGTAGAAGGAAAGATATCATAAAGATCAGACCAGAAATAAATGAAATAGAAACAAAGAAAACAATAGCAAAGATCAAAAAATCTAAAAGCTGGTTCTTTGAGAAGACAAAAAAAAATGGATAAACCTTTAGCCAGACTCATCAGAAAAAAAGGGAGCAGATTCAAATCAATAAAATTAGAAACGAAAAAGGAGAAATTACAACTGATGCCTCAGAAATACAAAGGATCACAAGAGACTACTACAATCAACTATATGCCAATAAAATGGACAACCTGGAAGAAATGAACAAATTCTTAGAAAGGTACAACATTCCAAGACTGAACCAGGAAGAAACAGAAAATATAAAGACAAATCACAAGTAATGAAATTGAAACTGTAATTAAAAATCTTCCAACAAACAAAAGTCCAGGACCAGATGGCTTCACAGGTGAATTCTCTCAAACATTAAGAGAAGAGCTAATACCCACCCTTCTCAAACTCTTCCAAAAAATTGCAGAGGAAGGAACACTCCCAAATGCATTTTATGAGGCCACCATCACCCTGATACCAAAACCAGACAAAGATGTCACACACACACACAAAAACCAGATCAATATCACTGATGAACACAGATGCAAAAATTCTCAATAAAATACTAGCAAAGAGAATTCAACAACACATTAAGAGGATCATACACCATGATCAAGTGAGATTTATCCCAGGGATGCAAGGATTCTTCAATATACGCAAATGAATCAATGTGATACACCATATTAACAAATTAAAGAATAAAAACCATATGATCATCTCAATAGATGCAGAAAATCTTTTGACAAAATTCAGCACTCATTTAAGATAAAAATTCTACAGAAAGTGGGCATAGAGGGAAACTACCTCAACATAAAAAGACCATGTATGACAAACCAACTGCAAACATCATTCTCAATGGTGAAAAACTGAAAGCATTTCCTTTAAGATCAGGAACAAGGAAGGATGTCCACTCTCACCACTATTATCCAAAACAGTTTTGGAAGTCCTACCCAGGGCAATCAGAGAAGAAAACAAAATAAAAGGAATACAAATCGGAAAAGAAGAAGTAAAACTGTCACTGTTTGCAGATGACATGATACTCTACATAGAAAATCCTAAAGATGCCACCAGAAAACTACTAGAGGTAATCAATGAATTTGGTAATGTTGCAGGATACAAAATTAATGCACAGAAATCTCTTGCATTCTTATACGCTTACAACGAAAGATCAGAAAGAGAAATTAAGGAAACACTCCCATTTACTATTGCAACAAAAAGAATAAAATACCTAGGAGGAAAACTACCTAAGGAGGCAAAAGACCTGTACTCAGAAAACGATAAAACACTGATGAAAGGAATAAAAGATGGCACAAACTGATGGAGAGATATACCATGTTCTTGGATTAGATGAATCAATATTGTGAAAATGAGTATACTACCCAAAACAATCAACAAATTCAATGCAATCCCAGTCAAATTACCAATGGCACTTTTCACACAATTAGAACAAAAAAGTTTACAGTTTGTGTGGAAACACAAAGACCCAAAATAGCCAAAGCAATTCTGAGAGAGAAAAACGGAATTGGAGGAATCAGGCTCCCTGACTTCAGATTATAGTAAAAAGCTACAGTAATCAAGACAGTATAGCACTGGCACAAAAACAGAAATATAGATATATGGTACAGGAGTGAAAGCCCACAGATAAACCCATGCACCTATGGTCACCTAAAATACGACAAAGGAGGCAAAAACATACAATGGAGAAAAAGTGTCTTCAATTAGTGGTGCTGGGAAAACTGGACAGCTACATGTAAACGAATGAAATTAAACACTCCCTAACACCATACACAAAAACAAACTCAAAATGAATTAAAGACTCAAATGTAAGGCCAGACACTATAAAAGTCTTGGAGGAAAACATAGGAAAAACACTCTCTGACCCACCTCCCAGAGTAATGAAAATAAAAACAAAAATAAACAAATGGGATCTAACTAAACTTAAAAGCTTTTTCATAGCAAAGGAAACCATAAACAAGATGAAAAGGCAACCCTCAGAATGGGAGAAAATATTTTCAAATGAAGCAACTGACAAAGGAATAATCTCCAAAGTATACAAACAGCTCAGGCAGCTCAATATCAAAAAAACAAACAATCCAATCCAAAAATGGGCAGAAGGCCTAAATAGACATTTTTCTAAAGAAGACATAGAGATGGCCAAGAGGCACATGAAAAGCTGTTCAACATCACTAATTATTAGAGAAATGCAAATCAAAACTACAATGAGGTGTCACCTCACACAGGTCAGAATGGCCATCATCAAAAAATCTACAAACAATAAATGCTGGAGAGGGTGTAGAGAAAAGGGAACCCTCTTGCACTGTTGGTGGGAACGTAAATTGATACAGCCACTATGGAGAACAGTATGGAGGTTCCTTAAAAAACTAAAAATAGAACTATCATATGACCCAGCAATCCCACTACCGGGCATATACCCTGAGAAAACCATAATTCAAAAAGACACATGGGGCTTCCCTGGTGGCGCAGTGGTTGAGAGTCTGCCTGCCAATACAGGGGACATGGGTTCATGCCCCGGTCTGGGAAGATCCCACATGCCGCGGAGCGGCTAGGCCTGTGAGCCATGGCCGCTGAGCCTGCACGTCCGGAGCCTGTGCTCCACAACGGGAGAGGCCACAACAATGAGAGGCCCGCGTACCACAAAAAACAAAAACAAAAACAAAAAAACACATGCACCCCAATGTTCACTGCAACTCTATTTACAATAGCCAGGATATGAAAGCAACTTAAATCCCCATCAACAGATGAATGGATAAAGATGTGGTACATATATACAATGGAATATTAGCCCTAAAAAGGAACGAAACTGGGTCATTTGTAGAGATTTGTATGGACCTAGAGTCTGTCATGCGGAGTGAAGTAAGTCAGAAAGAGGAAAACAAATATCGTATATTAACATGTATATGTGGAATCCAGAAAAATGGTACAGATGAGCCTATTTGCAGGCCAGGAATAGAGACACAGACATAGAAAATGGATGGATGTACACAGAGGCGGAAGGAGAGGGTGGGATGTATTGGGAGATTAGGATTGACATATATACACTACCATGTGCAAAATAGCTAGTGGGGAACATGCTGTATAGCAGGGTGGGATGGCGGTGGGTAGCAGGGAAGTCCAAGAGGGAGATGATATATGTATACATATAGCTGATTCACTTTGTTGTACAGCAGAAACTAACACAGCATTGTAAAGCAATCATACTCCAATAAAATAAATAAATAAACCAACGAACAAATAAATATATAAAAATTTAAAAAATCAATGTGATTCAACATAATGATGGACCAAAGAAGAAAAATCACACAATCATATCAACTGATGAAAATCAAGTGTTTGATTAAGTTCAGCTCATATATACCAGTATGGTTTTCAAGAAGTAGAAGAAATTATCTAAGGCTTATTCTAAAGTTTATATGGAAAATTAGTGTTTGGGAATAATGAATAGCTAATTTAATTTTGAAAAAGATGTGCAAAAAAATGGAAGTTGGGGGATACACTCTACCGGAAATCTTTTACATGGTAAAAATTATAGTAATAAAAACAGTGTATTGCTGGTGTACACAGCAGGAAAATAGATCAATGGAATACAACAGAATGTTTAAAAAACAGGCTCTTGTATCAGAAACTAGTATATAGTTAATGTAGCATCACAAATTATCAGGGCAAGGATTAATGTTTTAATGGATAGGGTTAGAAAAACTGGCTTATCGTATTTAGACAAAAAAGTGGGATCTTACCTTATTCTACATATGAAAACAAAATTTAAATATGTTAAAAACTAATCTTTAAAAGGCAAAATTATTTTAAAAATGATAACTAAGTGAAATAATTTTCAGGTTGTTTTTCTCTTTTCAATGTTAATTCGGTTTATGAGAAAATGTTTCAAATTTTACATCTTTTCATGTTTCATGTTTCATTTATTTTATATCTCATAAAGTATAAAATTAAAAGTCTAACTGCACTGGCTGCTATTTCCAGAGAAAGTAAAATAACAGTGATGATATGGGATTATTTTCTACTTGACTGACTTCTGCTTTTCTCTGTTATTTCCTTTTTATTTTTACCTTGGTTTTAATTTTATCTTTTTCTAATTATTTAATTTGAAAACTGATTACTGATTTTATAACGCTTTTCCCCTAAATACAGACATTTAAAGTTAAAATTTTCCCTGTAAATATTGTTATGTTTGCATCCCATAAAGTTTGACATATTATTTTATTCTCATTCAGCTCAAAATATTTTCTAATTTCCCTATAAAATCTTCTTTGACCTATGGGTTATTTACAAATGTATTGCTGGATTACCAAAAAAAATTGGAGCTTTCTTAGATAGCTTGTTATTTATTTCTAATTTAGTATTGTTGAGGTCAAAGAACATATTCTTTACGATTTCGATCATTACCCATTTGTTGAGACTTGTTAGGTGGTCGAGTATATGGTCTCTCTTGGTGAATATACCATATGCATTCTGCAGTAGTTGACTGTGGTGTTTCCACAAATGTCAATTAGGTCACGATATTTGATAATGATTTTCAAATCTTATACACTTGTTCTAATGTTTTTTTCCACTTGTTACATCAATTACTTAAAGAGAGATAATAAAATCCTCAATTATGATTATTGATTAGGTTGTCTGTTAGTTCTGTCAATTTTTAATTAATTTCTTTTGAGACTGTTTTTAGGTGCTTCAATTTTATAAGATTAAGATTGTTCTGTATTTGTGATAAATTGACTCAATTATCATTATGAAATGTCCCTCTTTATCTCAGGTAATACTTTATTTTGAAGTCTATTTTGTCAGATATTAACATAGCATATCGATTTTTTATGCTTAGCGTTTACATGGTACATAATTCTCTACTCTTTTACTTTCAATCTGTAGATCATTATTTCAAAGTGTGTTTTTAAATAAATATATAATTGGTTCTTTCTGTCTTATGTAAACTAATAATCTATGCTTTTATGTGGCATTTTTGGACAATTTGCATTTAATGGAATTAATAATACAGATGGATTTAGGTTTACCATCTTGGTATTTGTTTTCTCTTTATTATTTGTTTCTTAGTTCCTCTTTTCTTGCCTTCTTTTGGATGAATCAAGCTATTTTATTATTCCATTAATCTTCTCTTTTGACTTTTTACCTATAGCTATTTGTGTGTAAATGTATATTTTTTTGTGTGATTGCTCTAGGGATTATTATATGTATGCGTAATTTATTACAATCCACATTCAAATAAAATCACCATATCCTGAATAGATTAAAGACCTTACAGCACCATTATTCCACTTACTACCTGTCCTTTGTGATAATATATATTATTTCTTTATAGGAGACGTCACCCAAGCCTTCAGTGAGGTTGCTCAACTTTTTTCACCTACTTATGCTTTCTTTCCTTCTTTTCCATAGATGCTGATAGCTAGGCTACTGCTTATCAAACATCCTGCATATTAAGTTCCATCTCAGAATCTGCTTCCTAGAGAATCCCACCTGCCACAGCCAAGAAAAATGACCAATTCTCCCCATCTTTAAAAAATTCTTTTCGATATGGTTTCCACTTAAACTTCAGTTCATCTTTTAAAAAGTTTTGCAGGAAGAGGTGGTTTGCCCCTATTTCTGGCCTTTGTCACCTCCCCTTTTCAGTCTAGCTAAGCCCACAGTCCTACTTACTCACTTCTGTTCTGGGTCATAAGTAGTAGTATCAATATGCTCCCAACTGCCAAGGCTAAGACCTAACATCCCATCATTTATTCATGCAATCACAAAACATTTCAAACATCACAACAACCAGGGTCTGTGCTCAATGCTTGACATACAACCATGACTATACATGGTCTCTGCCCACAAGATCCTTACAGGTTATGTGATGGAGAGACAGACAAACAAGAACAGTGAAGTGTATAGGAACTATGACAGAAGTGTCTATTGAGGAGGCACATAGGAGGAAGAGATTAATTATACATACTAAGTATGGTTTGGGAGAGAAGTTCAGGAAAGTCTAGGCCTTATAAAAGAAGTAATCCTTGAGCTAAATCTTAGAAGATGAGTATGTGTTTTTTTGAAAGTCAAAGTGGAGAAAGCACTTACCAAGAAGGAAAAACATGAATTCTTTACCTGAAAGGTTACAGATATGTAAAAACCTTGGTGTTTTCCAGCACTGAAAGCAATCTGTTATGACTAAAATTTCTAAATCCTAGAATGTATGTATGTGTGTGTGTGTGTGTGTGTGTGTGTGTGGTATAGAGGGGTGTGGAAGATGAGATAAATGGGGGAATTCATGCTAAGATAAGACTTATCTCTATCTCCCTATGTCCAATCAGTCACCAGGTCCTTTTGAGTCTATTTTACACTTCATTATGTTTGTAGCATAGCATTTTGTCTTCTACAATAGTTGCATAAACATGCCCACTGTGGAGTATGTACCTTAAGGGTGAAGATAGTGATTAATTAATCATTGAAACCCTCTGCAATACAATATTTTGTTTATTTTTAGGCAGTGTTTATTGAGTAGAATTAAAGGTGAATGTTGTTATGGTGTGGAATTAAGGCAAATGTCCATACTTACCTTTAGCATTAACTGGAAACTAGATATAGAGCAGAGGTCAGCACACTACAGCCCATGAGCCAAATGTGACCCACTGCCTGTTTTTTGTATGGTTTGTGAGCTAAGAATGGTTTTTGCATTTTCAAATCGTTGAAAAAATTCAAAGAAAAATAGTGTGAATAATGTGAAAATTATATGAAACTGAAATTTTGGTGTTCATAAGTATAATTTTATTAGAGCACAGCCATGCTCATTCATTTATGTATTGTCTATGGCTGCTTTTATTCTACAACAGCAGTGTTAAGTAGCTGTGACAGAGACCATATAGCCCACAAACCCTAAAATATTTGTTATCTGGATCTTTACAGAAAATATTTCCCAACCCTTGGTATAGAGGAAAAAACATTGGTTTTGGAATAAGTTGGATTTGAATTTGAATCCTATCTATACCTTTACTACCTATGTTATCTAAAATGCTTAGCATCTCTGGGTTTTTAGATAATCATTTTTAGAATCAGAAAAATCATATCTCTGATTAAAAATTCATATAAGAATTTATAATAAGATATCTGGAACATATTAAATCTCAATAAATGTGTTTCTCTCTATCCTCTCCTCTTTAGTGCCTGGTTTTAGGGATTCTCATCTTTGAAATCCAATCAATTAAATATACACTGCATTTTCTGTTGAAGATTCATATTCAGTGTTTGGCTAGTTAAACTCAAACAAAGAAAAAGAGGAAATTATAGTTAACAGGCTTTAGGTTTTATGTAGCGAGGGTTTCTAGACAGTGGTCCATAATTTATAACTAATGTGGAGGACCCTGGTATTTAAAATATGATGACCATGTGGTGGTTTCAGTTAGGACTGCTAACCAGTCCAGCTTGAGTGAGACCATTCTTAATTGGAGACATTTTAGAACAGCCATGAAAATAAACATGAACATATGATTTTGCATATGCTGATGGGCTCCTTGTGAAACCAAACAACAAGTACTTTGTTGAACGTCTGCTTCTCAGATGGCTTCATTTGTTGTCTATATTGCTCAGACCCAAAGCACTTTCTGGGAAGGATCATGCCTTCTGTTTCTTTCTCTGTTCCTTAATGGTACCTGGAGTTTACACTATGCACTTAATAAATCCTATGAACTAGATCCACAGATATATCATCTTTGAAGAATTTAGAAGAAATCCAACAAAAGACAGGAAACCTTTTCTTCCATTCCACATATGTTTTAATTTGTTTTCTTGCTCATGTCATATTTCCCTGTTTATCCCCAGTGCTTATTTCTGGGTTTGGCATATTGCAGGTGCATAATGAATGCTGACTGAATGAGGCAACATCGTGTAGAGAAATAAACATGGGATTAGAGCAATAGGCATGAGTTTGAACTTCAGGTTTACCCTTTTATTCTTGGGTGACGTAGAGCACCTTGAGTCTTTGATTCCTATTTTCCCAATCTGTAAAATATGAAAACACCTACTTTGCCAAACTCCCAGGACTATTATGGGGTTCAAATAAAAAAGTGTTGAGAATGCACATTGTAAACTATAAAGGGCTTTAAAATGTGCTTATTATTGTAAATAATAAAAAGAATCTACATTTTATTCTATGTAAGAGAAGTTCTCATATTTTGGTCTATTGATCCCAGATTTTAAAAAATAATAATAATAAGGAAAGATAAGAGAGACAAGTTACCTTAGTAAATGTGGACTAAAATGATAGAAATTTTGTTGGGCAAGCAAGTAAAGGAAAGATTTTGGAAAGATATTTTCAAGGCTAATGTTTTCCAGTACAGCTGTTTCTCACTGTAATAAATTTGTCTGTGATCCATTGCATACAAATCATATTTGTATATCAAATCAAGATTAAAGTAATATAAAAGGAATAATAAAGAGTCAGAAATCCTTCAGTCCTCAGAAAACTTTGAAAAAAACTTAATCAGCTTATTTTGTAAAATCACTTCCTAATTTATTTAGTATCATGTGGATTTGTGAAAACTAAATTTTCTTAAGTTTTTATATGTTAACATTCAATGATATTCATGATTTTTTTCTTACACAAGTACTATTACTCCTATATCTCTTGTAAGAAGAACAGAGTGCAAACCTAAAATACATATGGTAGCTAACTGACATACATTTAAAAAATTCCAGTTGGAGATTTTTGCTTCCAGGTATAAAGAAGTAACTTATAGTAGAACATATACTCCTGAAAAGAATGATTATAAAAAATGAATAAAGTAAAAAAAAAAAGTTTGAAAGCATTTGAGAGCAACTAAGGCAGTCAGGACTGAACAGACTCAAAAACAAAGAAACCACATTGAAGATAACCTAACATTCTGTGCCACTATTGCCACTGAGGTGTATTCAAATTCTAAACTATGAAGAATAAGAGTATAAGAAGCTAAGCAGAAGTGGGTAGATTAAAGACCAAAAAGCTAAGCAGAACTTTTAGCAGACACGTACTGCTGAGGAAATAGAAATTGTGCTTCAGAGACTATCAAGGTAGAAGACCCAATTAGTTGAGACCCCTGAAGTGACTAGGCCTTAGGAGAAAAGGAACTATGAAACATTTCAGGGCTCATTAATACAGAAGCACAAGCTTGAGTCAACTTAAGTACTGATTAAGTTAAGGTGCTCTTTCCCAAATTTTATTATACATTTTTTAAAGTAAATCCTCTTAAAAGGAAGATATCATTAGCCAGAGCCTACACAATTTTTCAGTGTCTGATATTCAGTTAAGACACTCTTCAGTATGACAGGAGATATGCCTAAATGAATGAGAATTAAGAAATAAAAGTCAACATGAACAGACCTCAGGTCACCAAGTTATTAGTATTATCAGACACAGACGTTAAAATGATTGTGATTAATATATTTTTAAAATAGACTACAGAATGGAGAATTTTAAAGAAAACGAGAACCTATAGGAATAGTTAAATATGCATTCTAGAATTAAAAATAAAATGACTGATACTAATAATATAATAAACAGTTTAACAGCCAATTATATGGTGTAAAATTTGGGATTAGTGAAACAGAAGATATGTCAGCATAAGATAATCAGACTGCAGCATGGAGAAAAAAAAAAGAATGAAAAATAGAACAAAGAGAAAAGGAACAAAATACAAACAGCAAAAAGCTCTGATGTATGTAATTAGGTATCCAAAAAAGGAAGGGCAAGTAAAGACATTAAGCTACAGATTCAAGAAGATTGACAAACAGTTAGCCAGATATATGCAAAGAAAAACAGGCTTAGGAACATCATACTAAAACTGTTGAAGACAAAAGACAAAGAGATTATGTTAAAAGCACCAGAGAATAAAAGGCATTGCCTTCAAAGTAATGTACATCAGATGGTACAGCTAACTCTCCAAAGAAAGTATATAGGTAAAAAGGCAATGAAATAACATCTTCAAATTCTTGAAAACAACAACTGGCCACCCAGAATTCTATACCAGGCAAAGATACTCTTTAAAAATAAATGTCGAATAAAGATATTTTCAGCTACACAAAAACTGGAAGAACTCACTGCCAGCAGATTCATGTTAAAAAATAATAATAAATGGATTTCTTCAAGCTAAATAAAAATGAGGAAAGCAAAGAAATGCAGAAAGGACCAAAGAGCACTGGAAAGGTAAATATTAGGTAATTTAAAATCATTTTAACTTAAAAAAGCCAGGAAACAGAAAATAGAGACAAAGCATTCTAAGTTACTCATTGATTATGAAACTGTGAGAGAGCTAATTCACAGCAGACTCTAACTGGTAAGGACCCACACTGAAATCTCGAGGGTGAAAAATATAGAGAATAAAATAAAAGTATAACTAATAAACTGATAGAATGGGACATAAAATAATAAAACAACTTATTTAATCTAAAAAGGGCAAGAAATAGAAAAAACAGAGAGCATGTGGAACAAGTGAATAACAAATGGTTTGTTGGTAGATTTAAAACTAAGCATCATTAATTACATTAAATATAACTGGACCAAATACTGCTGTAATTGGAAAATAGAGAATTGTAGATTTATTTATATAGAGATTTGTTAGATTTGGATTTATTTATATTATTCATATATGTAAAGATATGTTGACTTCAAACAAAGCATATTAAATATAGTTGCACAGAAAGATTAAAAGTAATAGGATGGAAGAGGAAACAATATGCAAATAAACAAAAAGGTATAGCTATACTAATATTAGACAAAGTTTACAGTACAGCAAAAAATATTCTTAGAGATAGGTGGAGTCAAGATGGCAGTGTGGAAAGAAGATGAGTTAACGTCTCCCCAGAACTATGGTGCCTGCTGGCTGCTGGTGAGGGACCCTGACGCCCAAGTGAACCAGTAGGACATGGAGGGACTGAGGGCGGAGGAGAAGTGGAGGCCAGACAGGACCAGTGCCCCTGAGTCCTGGGAGATCAGGAGAGGCAGGTGGGAGGGGCCCTCTGGGGAAAATAGGAGAGGAGTGGAGGGCGACTGCCCCTCCCACTTGGGCTTGGGGAGCCTGCTGAGCTCCCAGGCTGGTACCCACACCCTCCAGGCTGCGTGAGTCCTGGGGGCATATGAGAGAGGCTGGGGAGATGAGGAGAGGCAGGCGGGAGGGGCCCTCCAGGACCAAAGGAGCAAGAGAGGAGAGGAGGGCATTTGCCCTACCCACCTGAGTCAAGGAAGCCTGCTGAGCTCACAGGTGAGGTCCTCCGCCCTCTGAGATCAGAGGTGGGGGACACGCCTGGGTCCCTTCCCCCTACAGCTCCCAGGGCCTTTTCCAGGCCTGTGGGTCCTAAGCATAGGCCTTTCCCACTGCCCAAACCTCGCCCTTGCTTAAGTCCCACCACCCACAGCAAAGGCCTTTCCCCCTTTTGCTTTTGCTTTTTTTTTCCCCTCCTTCTCTTTTCTACTATCATGGTACAGTTGTACCTTCCAGTTGTTGATTCATTTATATTTTTATTTTTATATTCTTTCCAACATATCAGTTAGTTTCCTAGTCTAATTTTATTTTTTACTTTGTTATTGTTCTCTCTCTTTTTTTTTTCTGCCACCCCATGTGGCTTGTGGGATCTTGGTTCACGAGCCGGGTGTCAGGCCGAAGCTCTGTGGTGGGATCTCTGAGTCTGAACCACTGCACTGACAGAGAACCTCAGACCCCAGGGAATATTCATCAGAGTGAGGTCTCATAGAGGTCCTCATCTCAGCACCTGGACCCAGCTCTACCCAACAGCCTACAAACTCCAGTGTTGGAAACCTCAGGCCAAACAACCAGTAAAACAGGAACAAAATCCCACCCATTAAAAAAAAAAGAGAGAGATGGCAAAATATATGTCACAGCTAAAGGAGCAGGGTAAAAGCCTACAAAACCAAATAAACAAAGAGGAAATAGGCAATCTAACTGAAAAAGAATTCAGAGTAATGATAGTAAAGATGATCCAGAATCTCGGAAACAGAATGGAGGCATGAACTGAGAAAATACAAGAAATGTTTAACAAAGATCTAGAAGAACTAAAGAACAAACAAACAGAGATGAACAACACAATAAATGAAATGAAAAAATACACTAGAAGGAATCAGTAACAGAATAACTGAGGCAGAAGAACGAATAAGTGAGCTGGAAGACAAAATGGTGGAAATAACTGCCGAGGAGTAGAATAAAGAAAAAAGAATGAAAAGAACTGACGACAATCTCAGAGACCTCTGGGACAACACTAAATGCACCAACATTCAAATTATAGGGGTTCCAGAAGAAGAAGAGAAAAAGAAAGGGTCTGAGAAAACATTTCAAGAGATTATAGTCAAAAACTTCCCTAACATGGGAAAGGAAATAGTCACCCAAGTGCAGGAAGCACAGAGAGTGCCAAATAGGATAAACCCTAGGAAAAACACACCAAGACCCTTATTAATCAAACTAACAAAAATTAAAGTCAGGGCTTCCCTGGTGGCGCAGTGGTTGAGAGTCCGCCTGCCGGTGCAGGGGACGCAGGTTTGCGCCCCGGTGTGGGAAGATCCCACATGCTGTGGAGTGGCTGGGCCTGTGAGCCATGACCATTGAGCCTGCGTGTCCGGAGCCTGTGCTCCGCAAGGGGAGAGGCCACAACAGTGAGAGGCCCGTGTACCGCAAAAAAAAAAAAAAAAAATTAAAGTCAAAGAAAAAAAATTAAAAGCAGCGAGGGAAAAACAAAAAATAACATACAAAGGAATCCCCATAAGGTAATCAGCTGATTTTTCAGTGGAAACTGCAGGCCAGAAGGGAGTGGCAGGAAATACTTAAAATAGTGAAAGAGAAAAAATTACAACTAAGATTACTCTACCCAGCAAGGATCTCATTTAGGTTTGACAGAGAAATCCAAAGCTTTACAAACAAGCAAAAGCTAAGAGAATTCAGCACCACCAAATCAGCTCTATAACAAATGCTAAAGAAAATTCTCTAGGCGGGAAACACATGAGAAGA
Source organism: Mesoplodon bidens (assembly GCF_964165515.1). Classification (NCBI taxonomy): domain Eukaryota; kingdom Metazoa; phylum Chordata; class Mammalia; order Artiodactyla; family Ziphiidae; genus Mesoplodon; species Mesoplodon bidens. The sequence continues at coordinate 34,462,451 of NC_138177.1, read as the reverse complement.
AAAAGACCCACAAAAAGAAACCCAAAACAATTAAGAAAATGGTAATAGGAACATACATATCAATAATAACCTTGAATGTAAACAGATTAAATGTCCCAACCAAAAGACACAGACTGGCCGAATGGATACAAAAACAAGACCCATATATATGTTGTCTACAAGAGACCCACTTCAGACCTACAGACACATACAGATTGAAAGTGAAGGGATGGAAAAGATATACCATGCAAATGGAAATCAAAAGAAAGCTGGAGTAGCAGTTCTCGTATCAAACAAAATAGACTTTAAAATAAAGACTGTTACAAGAGATAAGGAGGGACAATACATAATGATCAAAGATCAATCAAGAAGAAGATATAACAACTATAAATGTTTATGCACCCAACATAGGAGTACCTCAATACATAAGGCAAATGCTAACAGCCATAAAAGGGGAAATCGACAGTAACATAATAATAGTGGGGGAGTTTAACACCCCACTTACACCAATGGACAGATGATCCAGACAGAAAATAAATAAGGAGACACAAGCTTTAAATGACACAATAAACCAGATAGACTTAATTGATATTTATAGGACATTCCACCTGAAAGTGGCAGAATACACTTTCTTCTCAAATGCACACGGAACATTCTCCAGAATAGATCACATCTTGGGTCACAAATCAAGCCCTGGAAAATTTAAGAAAACTGAAATCATATCAAGCATCTTTTCCAACCAGATGCTATAAGATTAGAAATCAATTACATGGAAAAAAAAAAGGAACCCCCCCCCACAAATATATGGAGGCTAAACAGTGTGCTACTAAATAACCAAGAGATCACTGAAGAAATCAAAGAAGAAATTTAAAAAATAGATAGAAACAAATGACAACAAAAACACGATGACCCAAAAGCTATGGGATGCAGCAAAAGCAGTTCTAAGAGGGAAGTTTATAGCAATTCAATCTCACCTCAAGAAACAAGAAAAATCTCAAATAAACAATCTCACCCTACACTTAAAACAACTAGAAAAAGAAGAACAAAGAAAACCCAAAGTCAAGCAGAAGGAAAGAACTCATAAAGATCAGAGCAGAAATAAATGAAATAGAAATGAAGAAAACAATAGCAAAGATCAATAAAACTAACAGCTGATTCTGGAGAAGATAAAATTGATAAACTCTTAGCCAGATTCATCAAGAAAAAAAGGAAGAGGATGCATATCAATAAAATTAGAAATGAAAAAGGAGAAATCACAACTGACACCACAGAAATACAGAGGATTTTAAGAGACTACTACAAACAACTATATGCCAATAAAATGGACAACCATGAAGAAACAGACCAATTCTTGGAAAGGTACAATTTTCCAAGACTGAACTAGGAAGAATTAGAAAATATAAACAGACCTATCACAAGTAATGAAATTAAAACCGTAATTTAAAATCTTCCAACAAACCAAAGTCCAGGACCAGAGGGCTCCACAGGTAAATTCTATCAAACATTAAGAGAAGAGTTAACACCCATCATTCTCAAACTCTTCCAAAAAACTGCAGAGGGAGAAACACTCCTAAATTCATTCTACAAGGCCACCATCACCCTGATACCAAAAGCAGAAAAAGATATCACAAAAAAAGAAAATTATAGACCAATAACAATGATGAACATAGATGCAAAAATCCTAAACAAAATACAAGCAAACAGAATCCAACAACACATTAAAAGGATCATACACCATGATCAAGTGAGATTTATCCCAGTGATGCAATGATTCTTCAATATACACAAATCAATCAGTGTGATACACCACATTAACAAATTAAGGAATAAAAACCATACAATCATCTCAAGAGATGCAGAAAAAGCTTTTGACAAAATTCAACACCGATTTATGATAAAAAAACTCTCAAGAAAATGGGCATAGAGTGAATCTACCTCAACATAATAAAGGCCATATATGACAAACCCACAGCAAGCATCATATGCAATGGTGAAAAACTGAAAGCGTTTCCACTAAGATCAGGAACAGGATAAGGATATCCGCTCTTGTCACTCTTATTCAACATAGTTTTGGAAGTCCTAGCCATGACAATCAGAGAAGAAAAAGAAATAAAAGGAATACAAATTGGAAAAGAAGAAGTAAAACTGTCACTGTTTGCAGATGGCATGATACTATACATAGAAAATCCTAAATATGCCACCAGAAAACTACTAGAACTAATCAATGAATTTGGTAAGGTTACAGGATACAAAATTAATGTGCAGAAATCTCTGGCATTCCTATACACCAACAACGAAAAATTAGAAAGAGAAATTTAGGAAACAATCCCATTTACCATCACAACAAAATGAATAAAATACCTAGTAATAAACCTGCCTAAGGAGGTGAAAGACTTGCTCAGAAAACTATAAAACACAGATGAAAGAAATCGAAGATGACATAAACCGATGGAGAAATATAACATGTTCTTGGATTGGAAGAATCAATATTGTGAAAATGACTATACTACCCAAAGCAATCTACAGATTCAATGCAATCTCTATCAAACTACCAACTGGCATTCTTCACAGAATTAGAACAAAAAATTTTACAACTTGTATAGAAACACAAAAGACCCCAAATAGCCGAAGTGAACTTGAGAAAGAAAAACAGAGTTGGAGGAATCAGTCTCCCTGACTTCAAACTATACAGTATATCAAGAGAGTATGGTACTGGCACAAAAACAGAAATATAGATCAATGGTACAGGATAGAATGCTCAGAGGTAAACCCACACACATATGGTCACCTAATTTATGACAAAGGAGGCAAGAATATACAATGGAGAAAAGACAGTCTCTTCAATAAGTGGTGCTGGAAAAACTGGACAGCTACATGTAAAAGAATGAAATTAGAACACTACCTAACACCATATACAAAAATAAACTCCAAATGGATTAAAGACCTAAATGTAAGACCAGACACTATAAACACTTAGAGGAAAACATAGGAAAAACACTCTTTGACATAATCCACAGCAAGATATTTTTTGACCCACCTCCTAGAGAAATGGAAATAAAAACAAAAATAAACAAATGGGACTTAATTAAACTTAAAAGCTTTTGCACAGCAAAGGAAACCATAAACAAGACAAAAAGACAACGCTCAGAATGGGAGAAAATATTTGCACATGAAACAACAGACAAAGGATTACTCTCCAAAATGTACAAACAGCTCATGGAACTCAGTATCAAAAAAACAATCCAATTAAAAAATGGTTGGAAGACCTAAATAGACATCTCACCAAGGAAGACATACAGATGGCCAAGAGGCACATGAAAAGCTGCTCAACATCACTAATTATTAGAGAAATGTAAATCAAAACTATAGTGAGGTATCACCACAGGCCGGTCAGAATGGCCATTATCAAAAAATCTAGAAACAATAAATGCTGGAAAGCGTGTGGTGAAAAGGGAACCCTCCTGCAGTGTTGGTGGAAATGTAAATTGATACAACCACTATGGAAAACAGTAAGGAGGTTCCTTAAAAAACTAAAAATAGAACTACCATATGACCCAGCAATCCCACTACTGGGCATATACCCTGAGAAAACCATAATTCAAAAAGAGACATGTACCACAATGTTCATTGCAGCAGTATTTACAATAACCAGGAGGACATGGAACCAACCTAAATGTCCATCAACAGATGAATGGATAAAGAAGGTGTGGCACATATATTCAATGGAATATTTCTCATCACAAAAAGAAACGAAATTGAGTTATTTGTAATGAGGTGGATGGACCTGGAGTCTGTCATACAGAGTGAAGTAAGTCAGAAAGAGAAAAACAAATACTGTATGCTAACGCATATATATGGACTCTAAATTTTTAAAAATGGTACTGATGCTATTTGCAGGGTAGTAAGGAAGATGTAGACATAGAGAATGGACTTGATGACACGGGGTCAGGGGGAAGCTGGGGCGAAGTTAGAGTAGCATCGACCTATATACACTACCTAATGTAAAATAGCTAGTGGAAAAAGCAGCATAGCACAGGGAGATAAGGTTGGTGCTATGCAATGACCTAGAGGGGAGGGAGAGGGAGGATGGGAGGGAGGCTCAAGAGGGAGGGGATATGGGGACATGTGTATGCATATGGCTGATTCGCTTTGTTGTGCAACAGAAACTAACAGTATTGTGAAGCAGTTACACTCCAATAAAGATCTATTAAAAAATATTCTTAGAGATAAAGAGAGACATTTCTTAGTGTTAGAAGAGATAATCCACCAGGAAGATATAAAAATTCTAAAATTATCTACTGACACTAGTTTCACTTTACACAGTTTCCATATACAAAAATATCAGTTATCACCATTTAGTTATATAATACCAGAGTCCCAACGATATGATTCAAATTTCAGTTACCAAAAAATAACTGTAACTGTAGAAAGTACAAACTCCATTAACAGTCTTTCCATCCACAAATCACCATGTAAATAACAACTGAGAATCATGATCAGTGACCAATTACATCACTTCTTTCAAACTGTCATTGATCGTTTACTGTGTATCTGTTATTCAGTTCACACAGAGGCAGAAAAGTGTGCAGTTGTGTTGCCTCATCTACCAGTGACATTTTACCAACATGACATTTCACAAACATGACATTTCACAAACATGGATAATCAAAAGAGGGGATCAGCCAGCAAGGGTGAAAGTGCAGCAAAGAAACAAAAAATTATAATGCTGGAGGTGAAATTTGAATTAAAGGTAAATAGAGTTATAGACGAAAGAGCTGAGTGTGGGAATGTTGATGCTGCTGCCATTTGGGAGACAGGATTTGCAGACAGAGGAACTTAGTGAAAGTGAAATGATCAGCAAAAATGAGAAAAGTGGTTGTGACAAAAAGGATGAAGATGTCCCAGAGGAAATGATGCCAAGAAAAAATTCACATTAAAAGAACTCTCAGAGATGTTTCATAACATTGAAAGTGCAAAGTACTATAAAATGTTGGAAGCTGCTCAAACTTAGAAAGGAATATGACAATTCACAAAGGCACAGAAAAACTGCTTACTTTGTAATGTAAGTCATATGAAGCAAAAAAAAAAAAAAAGGCAAGCACTGTTCAAACTACACTTGGTAGTTTTCTTTTTTTTTAAACAAAGAAATGAAACACTTTAATTCTTTGTTTGTAATGTTTTTTTAAATTATAATGATCTAAAATTTACTATTTTTTCACTTCCTTTCACATATATTTCTGAAAATAAGAGAGTTTTTAATATCGTGTCAAAAAGGTCATGTAACAATTATAATTTTTCCCATCGATTACTGAGTTTGCTTTGTATAGTTTTAGGATACATGGTCATTTTGTGGTCCCGCACTACAAAGTGAGAACTGCCTGCATATTTAATAATATAGTTTCAAAATATATAAATCAAAAACTGACAAAAATAAGAGAAACAGACAAATTCAAGACTATGGTAAGAAAGTCTGACCCATATCTCTCAGTAACTGATGGAAACAGTATACAAAATATCAGGGAAAATATGTATATATATTATATATATGATACAGGAAATTTTAATGACATGATGGATGAACTTGATCTATGTTAAATATATAGAATGCTATATCCAATAATTTCAGATTACATATTTCTTTCAAAGTACGTGTAATATTTATCAATATTAACCAGATGCTATTCCATAATTCAAGGGTCAACAAATTAAAAAGGCTTGAAACCATACCAAATACAATCTTTGACCACAGAAGACTCTAGCTATAAGTCAAAAATAAAAAGGTAACCAGAAAATTCACAAATGTTTAGAAGTTCATCAGCATACTTATAAATAACTCAGGGATCAAAAAAGTAATCAAATAAAAATTAGAAAATATGTTTGAACTGGATGATAACAGAAATAAGATGTGAAACTTGTAGTATGTCGCTAAAGTCAAATTAGAAGGAAACTTGTGGCCTTAATGCACATATTTTAAAAAGAAAGAAGCTAAAAATTAATTATCTAAGCATCATCTCAAGTTACTAGAAAAAGTAGAGCAAGTTAAATGTAAACATAAAAGGAAGGAAATAATGCTATTTTCATTATTTCCTTCTGTTTATGTTTATATATGTATATTTATATATATAAGAATACATATATACACACATATATATTCTTTGGTTCTATAAAAACATTAATAAAAGATTAATAAAACTGATATATCTTGAGCAAGACTGAGCAAAAAAATAAAAGAGAGAAGCCAAAAATTAACAATAGCATAAATGAAAAAAAGTCCTAGGGAGCTTAGAAATATTACAAATAAAATAAGAGAACATTACGAAAAACTTAATGCCAATAAATTCAAAATTTTAGAAAAAATGGACTAATTACTTGATGGAAAACTCAACTTACCAAAGTTGACCTAAGAAGAAATAAAAAACCCAAATTTTTCAATATTTGGTTTAAAATTTTAAGACATATTTAAATATTTTCCTTAAAGAAAACACAGACCCAGATAGCTTTACTGATGAATTCCTCCAAAATTAACATCAACCTTTCACAAAATATTCCAGAAAACTGGGGAAAAAAGGAAACTTACTCTGGGAGTCAAACCTAGCCTTCATCATAAAACCTGACAAGATAGTAAAATTAAAAAAAAAAAAAAAGTAGGAACCAACCTCTAATGAATATAAATGAAAAAAACACTTAAAATATTCACAAATAGGATCCAAAACTATTGGCAACGGATTATACATAGCCTCCAAGTTATTTTTTTTCCCAGGTATCTAATGTTGATTTAACATTTAAACATTTATCAATGTATATCAAGACAGTGACAGAACAAAGGGGAAAATAATATGGTCATCTCAGTGGATGCAGAAAAAGCATTTGATAAAATTCAACTCCCTTTTTCTCAGAAAACTATAAAACATTAAGAGAAATTAAAGACTTAAGTAACTCAAAGAAAATGTTAGAAGACAGTATTTTAAAGAGAAAACTCTCCCCAAATTGACTCAGAGATTCAATAAAATCCCAATCAAAATTGCATCAGGTTTTTTTTTCCTAGGTGTGAAAATTGAAGCTGATTCCAAAATTTATATGAAAATTCAGAGGACCAAGAATAGCCAATACAATCAGGAAAAAAAGGAACAAGTTTTAGGACTTACATTATTTGATTTTAAGACTCATAAAAGATGTACAGTAATTAAGAGTATAACACTGATGCAAGGATATACAGATCAGTCTGTATACAGATACACAGAACAAGATGGAGAACCTCCACAATAAACAGATCTCCACATATATATGGCCAGTTTATTTGTGACAAAGGTGACACAGTGCAGCAAAGAGGGGAAAAGAAAATTTTAGTTTGAGTAATGGTAGTTCTAGGTCTAGGGAGAAAAAATCTTGATCCCTACCTTACACAATACACAAAAATTCCAATGGATTGTACACCTACATATAAAATGTAAAACAATAACATTTCTAGAAGATAACATAGGAAAGTATATCTTTGTGGTAGGCAAAGACTATTAAATACAGCACACGACAAGCACTAACCATAAACAAAAAGGAAGATAATTTGAATTTTAGTAAAATTTAGAACTCTGTTCATCTAAATATACCATTAAGAGTAAAAATAAGTAAGCCACAGAGTGTTGGAAAATATTAAATAACATGTAACTGGAACAGGATTTACATTCAGAAAATTGTAAAGAAATCATATAAATTAAGAAGGAAATGACAGACAGTCCAAAAGAAAATTGAGCAAAAGACTTTAATATGCCCTTCAGATAAAAAGAAAAAAAAAGAAGAATCTACAAATGACCAATATACATGTAAAAGTCTCCTAATCTCATTAGCCAACATGTGAATACAAATTGAAACCTTAAGGAGGTACATTTACATACCCAACAGAATGGCCAAAATGAAGACTTTTAAATATTTTAAATATCAAGTAATGGTGAAAATGTAAAGCAACTGGAATACTCATAGGCCTCTGGTGGGAGTATAAACTAGTACAACCAAGTGGAAAATCATTCGGGATTATCTACTAAAGCTGGTCATCTGCCTAACTATGATCTAGCAGTTCCAAATATACCCAATTGTTTATATACATTCACCAAAAGAAATGTACAGAAGTGTTTATAGCAGAACTATTTGTAATGCACAGTACAGAAAAACTAGAAATAAACGATATGTCCATCAATATGGTTAAATAAAGTATGACATATTCATGCACTGGAATTCTACACAGTAATGGAAATGAACTTTTCTGCTAAGTAAAGCAGCACGATGAATCCCACAAACAGAAAACTGAGTAAGAAAGAATCAGACACAAATAGTACATACTGTAAAGTTCTTTACATAAAATGCAAATAGGCAAAACTAATCTATGGTGGCAGAAGTAAAAAATAGTAGATACCTCTGTCATATAATAAATGAGAGGGGGAATGAGAGAGCCTTTTGGGGGGTGATGTTAATTTTCTGTTTCTTGATCTGTGTGCTGGTTAGAGAGGATGTTTACTTTGTAAAAATTTATTGATCTGTGCATTTCCGATTTTTGTACTTTTCTATGTGTATATTATACTTTGATAAAATGATTGCTTATAAAGAAAAGTCCAACATTCAAAGAGAGATGAAAATAAATTCAAAATGTAAAAACTTTGAGATGATAAAAGGAAATCTGACAAGCCATTCCAATGCATCATTTATACACACACACATGCACAATCTATACACAGCCTTCAGAAAAATCCATTTGGGCCACTTACTTTGAGCCAAACCTCATCCTCTCTCTCCAGGCTACCTTTTAGCTGCTTACTCCCTTCATCCTGAGGTCTATTTCCACTGGTGACACAGGGAAACCAGCCAGTAAGTGGACGGTGCTCTGGTAAATCTGGACGGTATGATGTGCAAATCTGAAATGCAATTTCAACCAACAATTAAATGTGGAGGGTGAGAGGTAAGTAAAGACAATGAAACTCTCCAGTTTGAAACCAAAGTTTTCCTCTCTTTCTGAATGCCTAATGATCACATTATCGGCAGAAAACTTTTCTCAATGTAGAAGAATGTCTCAGTGCTCTCTGTTAGCCTCAAGATATAACTTTACCAGGGTAGAAGAATACACATGACAACTCACAGGCAGCTGATGACCCAAGGATCTTGCTCAACGAATTGTCCTGGCACATTTCAGGCAACTGCTCCTAGGATTAGTTAGGGAAGTCTGTCCAGGATGATGATTAGATCCTTATCAGGCAGGATCCACTGGCCCCAGGAGTGAGGCTACTGAGTCAGGGAACCACTAAGCTGGGAAAAGGAACCAGGAAAGAGAAAATCCAGGAAATTTCTCCCACTTCACTGGGGGAAGACAGACAGGCTAGGCTAAAAGCCACTTTAGAGAGCTGTCACTAACTCAGAATCTCCCAGTTTTCTGGGCTTCCTGTCACTGGGCACCAGAACTCTTGAGAAAGATGCCAGAATTAGCTGAAGGAGTGTGGCAGGCATGGCTACTTGCCTATCCATATCCATTCCCCTTTCTTTCTTTTTTTTTTTTTTTTCTTTTTGCGGTACGCGGGCCTCTCACTGTTGTGGCCTCTCCCGTTGCGGAGCACAGGCTCCGGATGCGCAGGCCCAGCGGCCATGGCTCACGGGCCCAGCTGCTCCGCGGCATATGGGATCCTCCCAGACCGGGGCACGAACCCGTATCCCCTGCATCGGCAGGCGGACTCTCAACCACTGCGCCACCAGGGAGGCCCCCCCTTTCTTTCTTATTAACAAACTCCAATTTTGTTCAAGGTGACAATGTATAAAGTTATAAATGCTCATCTCCTCAGGGTCCCTTACAACTAAGGATGATGAAGTGACCTGGATCTGACCAATGAGATGTTGGTGGAAGCCTAAAGTGTCGAAGTTCCCGAAGAGCTCCCATTTTCCCAATAAAAAGAGACTCAGCTAGCACCTATCAATATTTCCCTTTGACCTTTCCCCTTCTTCCCACTTGAAATAATGACTTCATGCCTGGAGGAACAGCAGTCATCTCATGAGCTTGAGGAAGAAAGCTGCAAGCCAAGGATAGAAAGAGATGAAATCTCAAAGACCCCTGGGTCCTTGATGAGTTCCTTGAACCACAGCACCAACCTTGGCTGGTTCCTCAATCGTCAGGGGGTATCTCCTCAAGGTTAAACTCCAGTAATTCTATCCTGGCCTAATATACCTAGAGAGCTAAATCTTACTTCTGTTGAAATGACTATATTGCTTATTGTTATAATGAATGAAAGAGTTTATTTGGCAATGGAAACACCTAGAATAGTATCCAAAAACTAAAGCCTTTAATCTTCTTTTCTGTATTTAATTATGATTCATAGAAGTCAGTCCTCAGAGTCCTCAGAGGATCTTCTACTTATTTAGGTAGATATTCATGGAAAATTGTATACCTACAGATTTGTTTTTAGTACTGACTCTCAAATTTCTTTAATCATAAGAATTCTTTAAATCAAATTATACTTTGATCTTTAAATACATATTTTAAATTTCATTTGATCCTTGTAATAAACCATTGAGTTAAATGCAAAAGGTATTATTATACCAATTTTACATATGAGAAAATTGGGGCCCAGAGAGGTTAAGTGACACGTCAAATCTCACTTAGTAATAATCATAATAATACTGGTAGATCTAATAGTGTTATCCAGGTATTCTGACTCTTTACTGCTTCTTTTTCTTCTTTTAAAATAAATTTTCCAAAACACAAAGCCCAAGTGTAATTTCTGATTTGTGTATTCTAAGACTAATTTTGAGATGTTTTTGTGTAACTTGAAGTCAGCTATTGCTTAGTCAAAGGTTCCTAGATGAAAACTAGTGAATGTAAGTGGGGTGAGGGTGAGGGATGAGATTTAATTGCTAGTCTAGAAGCTTTTCATTTAACATTATTCTATTCTGAGTGTATTAAGAACTAAATTTGGTGTCAAAGTGAGGAGAAAAAAATGTAAGCTCACATTAAGTGTCTGGGGGAATCACTTCACAATTTTGTTTAGCCTTAACTCTATTCTTCTGGCTTAACTTACCATGGAAGGAGGTTCTCCAGTTACCAAGGAAACAGGACACTTCTTCTTATCTTCGTGAGAAGAATAAGCTTGGGTAGCCCACTGATCCAGGTATCCTTTGGGAGTATAGAGGCCACAGTCTGTGATGCTGGTTTCCTTCTCAAAAGGTTCACATATCCCATCTCCCTCATATATATAGCACAGGCTTGGCTCCCCTGCCAAGAAAAATTTGTATGACATTTGAAAAAGTGTTTTTATACATGTCATGTAAAAATAATTACCTTTTTTTCTCCAGCCTGCTAAAGAGACGACTGTAATTACCAACTCGTCTAATGCCCACCCCAAATATATAGACAACACACGCACACACACACACACACCCCTAAAAAGAAGGACACTTTTTCATGGGGAGAGTGGTAAAATCCATTTATATAATAAAAAGTATACAAAGGGGTTGGGGTTGGGGGAGAAGGAACAGAGAGAAAAAAAGCAGCTGTGGGCTGGATAGAGAAATTTTAAGGAACCATTGAGCAAGGTACTTAGGGGAAGCTGGGGATACAAGAGAAGTAAGTAAAAGAATAAAGGAAATTTAAATAGATGGTAGGATGTATTATGTACTTGAATCCTCTTCACAGTTTTTGAAATATTAAATAAAACATTTGAGGGATTTGTTTCAAATTACATTTTTGCTGCTGTGTTTCTTCAACTAACCATGCAACTTGCTCTGAAATGGACAAATGGGCTCCAGGTTTATAAGGATTACACGTGTATTATTTCTTTTAGTCTTAAAACAACCATGTGAGGTATGTATTTTTTGTTTGTTTCATCAATAGACAAACTGAGTCTCCGTGATTGTTTGATTGCCAAAGTTCCCTTGATGAAGAAGCAATATCGCTAGGCTCTGAGCCAGGCTTACACAAGGCAGGTTCAGGGGCTCTATCTTACTCCACACTGCCTCAAGCCAAGGCAGAAGGACTCTCTTCAAGAGCAAACGTGTGAGTAATGAATATGTGAGAAGAACCATTGGGCTTGTAAAGCAAGCTGTATCCCCTGGACAAGTCCATACTTGCTCATAGGATAACTCCTACTAAGTGAATAGTCTGTACTAACCATAGATATGTAAAATAGCTTTCTTCAAATGTAAAAAGCTGAGATGCAGTTATAAAGCCATTTATTAAGTACTATTGCATTTTCTACCCATATTAGTAACATAATTCTAATTCCTCATTTCTACTTAAAATAATAGGACATGCAAATAAGATCAAGATTTAAAATATATCAACCCGTAGGTACACACTCAGTAACATCATCACTAAAATGAACTATTACTATACCATTCTTTTTATTTTAAATTCTTCACAGAAATACCACAAGACTGTTCCAATAATTTTTCAGCTGCTCATCAATCTGTAGTTACTAATTATTATCCTTAATAATTTCAAGTCTAAGACCCTTCTGTGGTAAATCTACCTCTACTTGCCAGGAATAAGCCACTATTCCTAGGACTTGGTTCTAAGCCTATTTTGGGTTTTAAACTCCTGCATTCCATTAAAGCCATGGTCTTTCTAAGTCACTCCCCTAAAACCAATATATGTGTATTTGGAATGACTTCTCCATGAGGATTCTAAATATGTATATACACACACGTGTGTGTGTATATATATATGTATATATATGCATATTTTATATGTGTTTATATGTATGTGTAGTTTATATATACACATATACATATATGTGTACATATAGTTTATATGTATGTACATATTTTATATACACATAAATGTATATATGAATATATGTTTATTTTTATAATATATATTTATCATGTACTTTTATAACATACATATGTATACACGTTTTGTTTTTCTATATAATCCAGTGACCGTTTCTCCTTGCTGCTTCTCTTTTTACTATGAAAAAAAAATTTTTTTATTAGTTTCTGCTTTATAACAAAGTGAATCAGTTATACATATACATCTGTTCCCATATCCCTTCCCTCTTGCGTCTCCCTCCCTCCCATCCTCCCTATTCCACCCCTCCAGGCGGTCACAAAGCACGGAGCTGATCTCCTTGTGCTATGCGGCTGCTTCCTACTAGCGATCTACCTTACGTTTGGTAGTGTATATATGTCCATGCCGCTCTTTCGCTTTGTCACAGCTTACCCTTCCCCCTCCCCATATCCTCAACTCCATGCTCAAGTAGGTCTGTGTCTTTATTCCTGTCTTACCCCTAGGTTCTTCATGACATTCTTTTTCTTAAATTCCATATATATGTGTTAGCATACGGTATTTGTCTTTCTCTTTCTGACTTATTTCACTCTGTAAGACAGACTCTAGGTCTATCCACCTCATTACAAATAGCTCAATTTCGTTTCTTTTTATGGCTGAGTAATATTCCATTGTATATATGTGCCACATCTTCTTTATCCATTCATCTGATGATGGACACTTAGGTTGTTTCCATCTCAGGGCTATTGTAAATAGAGCTGCAATGAACATTTTGGTACATGTCTCTTTTTGAATTATGGTTTTCTCAGGGTATATGCCCAGTAGTGGGATTGCTGGGTCATATGGTAGTTCTATTTGTAGTGTTTTAAGGAACCTCCATACTGTTCTCCATAGTGGCTGTACCAATTCACATTCCCACCAACAGTGCAAGAGTGTTCCCTTTTCTCCACACCCTCTCCAGCATTTATTGTTTCTAGATTTTTTGATAATGGCCATTCTGACTGGTGTGAGATGATATCTCATTGTAGTCTTGATTTGCATTTCTCTAATGATTAATGATGTTGAGCATTCTTTCATGTGTTTGTTGGCAGTCTGTATATCTTCTTTGGAGAAATGTCTATTTAGGTCTTCTGCCCATTTTTGGATTGGGTTGTTTGTTTTTTTGCTATTGAGCTGCATGAGCTGCTTATAAATTTTGGAGATTAATCCTTTGTCAGTTGCTTCATTTGCAAATATTTTCTCCCATTCTGAGGGTTGTCTTTTGGTCTTGTTTATGGTTTCCTTTGCCGTGCAAAAGGTTTGAAGTTTCATCAGGTCCCATTTGTTTATTTTTGTTTTTATTTCCATTTCTCTAGGAGGTGGGTCAAAAAGGATCTTGCTGTGATTTATGTCATAGAGTATTCTGCCTATGTTTTCCTCTAAGAGTTTGACAGTGTCTGGCCTTACATTTAGGTCTTTAATCCATTTTGAGCTTATTTTTGTGTATGGTGTTAGGGAATGATCTAATCTCATACTTTTACATGTCCCTGTCCAGTTTTCCCAGCACCACTTATTGAAGAGGCTGTCCTTTCTCCACTGTACATTCCTGCCTCCTTTATCAAATATAAGTTGACCATATGTGCGTGGGTTTATCTCTGGGCTTTCTATCCTGTTCCATTGATCTATCTTTCTGTTTTTGTGCCAGTACCACACTGTCTTGATTACTGTAGCTTTGTAGTATAGTCCGAAGTCAGGGAGCCTGATTCCTCCAGCTCCGTTTTTCATTCTCAAGATTGCTTTGGCGATTTGGGGTGTTTTGTTTTTCCATACAAATTTTGAATTTTTTTGTTCTAGTTCTGTGAAAAATGCCAGTGGTAGTTTGATAGGGATTGCACTGAATCTGTAGATTGCTTTGGGTAGTAGAGTCATCTTCACAATACTGATTCTTCCAATCCAGGAACATGGTATATCTCTCCATCTATTTGTATCATTTTTAATTTCTTTCATCAGTGTCTTATAGTTTTCTGCATAGAGGTCTTTTGTCTCCTTAGGTAGGTTTATTCCTAGATATTTTATTCTTTTTGTTGCAATGGTAAATGGGAGTGTTTTCTTGATTTCACTTTCAGATTTTTCATCATTAGTGTACAGGAATGCCAGAGATTTCTGTGCATTAATTTTGTATCCTGCTACTTTACCAAATTCATTGATTAGCTCTAGTAGTTTTCTGGTAGCATCTTTAGGATTCTCTATGTATAGTATCATGTCATCTGCAAACAGTGACAGCTTTATTTCTTCTTTTCCAATTTGGATTCCTTTTATTTCCTTTTCTTCCCTGATTGCTGTGGCTAAAACTTCCAAAACTATGTTGAATAAGAGTGGTGAGAGTGGGCAGCCTTGTCTTGTTCCTGATCTTAATGGAAATGGTTTCAGTTTTTCACCATTGAGGACGATGTTGGCTGTGGGTTTGTCATATATAGCCTTTATTATGTTGAGGAAAGTTCCCTCTATGACTACTTTCTGGAGGGTTTTTATCATAAATGGGTGTTGAATTTTGTCGAAAGCTTTCTCTGCTTCTATTGAGATGACAATATGGTTTTTCTCCTTCAATTTATTAATATGGTGTATCACGTTGATTGATTTCCATATATTGAAGAATCCTTGCATTCCTGGAATAAACCCCACCTGATGATGGTGTATGATCCTTTTAATGTGCTGTTGGATTCTGTTTGCTAGTATTTTGTTGAGGATTTTTGCATCTATGTTCATCAGTGATATTGGCCTGTAGTTTTCTTTCTTTGTGACATCCTTGTCTGGTTTTGGTATCAGGGTGATGGTGGCCTCGTAGAATGAGTTTGGGAGTGCTCCTCCCTCTGCTATATTTTGGAAGAGTTTGAGAAGGATAGGTGTTAGCTCTTCTCTAAATGCTTGATAGAATTCGCCTGTGAAGCCATCTGGTCCTGGGCTTTTGTTTGTTGGAAGATTTTTAATCACAGTTTCAATTTCAGTGCTTGTGATTGGTCTGTTCATATTTTCTATTTCTTCCTGATTCAGTCTCGGCAGGTTGTGCATTTCTAAGAATTTGTCCATTTCTTCCAGGTTGTCCATTTTATTGGCATAGAGTTGCTTGTAGTAATTTCTCATGATCTTTTGTATTTCTGCAGTGTCAGCTGTTACTTCTCCTTTTTCATTTCTAATTCTATTGATTTGGGTCTTCCTTTTTTTCTTGATGAGTCTGGCTAATGGTTTATCAATTTTGTTTATCTTCTCCAAGAATCAGCTTTTCGTTTTATTGATCTTTGCTATCGTTTCCTTCATTTTTTTTTCATTTATTTCTGATCTGATTTTTATGATTTCTTTCCTTCTGCTAACTTTGGGTGTTTTTTGTTCTTCTTCTATGAAAATTTTTGCCTCTGTTTCTTCAAATCCATAAAAAATAGCAGACCACTTTTACAACACATTTCACAATGGTTCCTTCAAAATTAATCTTTTGAGAAATAATGGAATAGAACTACATCCTTAGCATACTATGAGCATATTACTCACTGAAACAAATGTCTAACTGTGGAATAGATCATTTTAACTTTGCCCTGTAAAGTTAAAATAATTTAGCTATAGTCTTCCAGGAGTTGGAGGGTAAAGAAATATGAGCCAAATTTAATGGAATCAAATGTGATAGAAACAAAGTAAGGTTTGCTTTTAAGTTAAATGAGACTTGAGCTGCACTGATGAAGGGTGTGTGTGTGTGTGTGTGTGTGTGTGTGTGTGTGTGTGTGTGTGTGTGTGTGTGTGTGTGTGTGTGTGTGTGTGTGTGTGTGTGTGTGTGTGTGTGTGTGTGTGTGTGTGTGTGTGTGTGTGTGTGTGTGTGTGTGTGTGTGTGTGTGTGTGTGTGTGTGTGTGTGTGTGTGTGTGTGTGTGTGTGTGTGTGTGTGTGTGTGTGTGTGTGTGTGTGTTGAGCCCGCTATGTGCTACCAGAAACAAATGATGCAAACAGAGGTGGCATTAACAAATACTTGTGTACAGAAGAGGGGAGGTAATCAGTTCAGTGTATTCTGCACAGCCAGACCACAACTGGAGTATTGAATTCCTTTCTGGGCATTGACCACATGAAGCATGCCAGGTTAGGGTAAATAGGAAAGGGTCTGGAAACCTAATCACATGAGGGGATGTTTGGATTGGAAAGGAGAATAATGGGGAGGCATTTCAAATATCTGAATGGTAGTCAAATAAAACTGGAAAAAAATTTATCCTCTATAGTTTCATAGCAAGGAAAAAGCACTTGATTAAGAATTAGGAAAGCTGAGTTCCAGTGCTGGCTCTGCAGAGACCTCATTGTATGCCTGTGGATGAGTCACTAAAATGCTCTGAGTCGCAGTTCCCAAACCAGAAAAGGGGCAAAGAATTTTATAACAGATAATGCTACTTTTAAACAGAATGGTCTCTTTCAAGGTGCATAGTTTACTGCTAAATGCATGTAAGCAAAAGCTAGAGAACCATCTCTCAAGAACTGATAGATTTCTATAAGGGAAGGAAGCTGGACACAGGAAAGGATAAGGGTCTCTATTAGACTTGTGGTATATGGTGGGCACTGAACATGTTTTGTTAGACGGATGGATGTAAAACTACTAAGGTTTTATAATTTTTTATTCTGCTCTGGAGAGCAGGGGCATTTGTGTGTTCTGTCTAGTATTTAATACCTTAATAAATTCTACCTAATTATAATCATACCTGACTTTATCTTGAGATTTAGAAACATTAAAATATTTTTAAATGCACTGCTTTTTAAAGTAATTTGATGAGTATATTGCACAGAATCACTGCAATGTGTGCATAAGGGAATGGAAAAATAATCTACAAAGAAGCCTGTTGACGGTTTTAATCAGAATTGGGAGAAGTGTTCTAGAGGGCCTTCCTGTGTATCAAGAGACTAGAGTCAAAGCCACCTAGTAATAATTTATTTCCAGTGATTCACCAGGATTAAGAAATGTTATGACCCTCTGCCATTCTTCATGATCTTATCTATTAAACACAGACACCAAGAGATATCTTGTACTCCCTTTGGCTTAAAACGTACCCTACCCTAATTTTTATGTAGAATCTGTGGGGTTGTGCTACTTGGCTGACAGTCTGACATAAGACATGAGGACCCAAGAGCAATCCTTGGTAACATTAATCTAAGAGGCAGGGTGACCTAGTGGTTTAACATGTAGACTCTAGAGCTTTGCTTCCTTAGTTCAAATCCTGATGTCATCACTTCTAGCTGTATAAGAGAAAGCAAGTTATTTAAGCTCTCTGTACCTCCGTTTAGTCTCTTCATTTTTTTTTTTTTTTTTTTTGCGGTACGCAGGCCTCTCACTGTTGTGGCCTCTCCCATTGCAGAGCACAGGCTCCGGACGTGCAGGCTCAGCAGCCATGGGTCACAGGCCCAGCCGCTCCACAGCATGTGGGATCTTCCTGGACCGGGGCACGAACCCACGTCCCCTGCATCGGCAGGAGGACTCTCAACCACTGCCCCACCAGGGAAGCCCTCCTCATATTTATTGTAGGGATTAAATGGGAAAATATATGTGAAACAATTAGTGCCAGGCACACAATAGACACATCAAATGTTACTGTTATTATCAGTAAGAGCTCACAAAAATAAGACACAGAGACCCCTCCAAAAATAGGACATAAGCCTAGGTAGGTGTTTCTAAACTCACCTACACAGTTGAAACCTTCCTCTAGTTCACACGCCCTTGAGCAGCCATCTCCACTCAAAAGGTCTCCATCATCACACTCTTCGCCCAGGCTCCTAAAAGGTAAAAGTGTACATTCTTATATACATACATACATAAAATGATTCTTTTTGTTTGGTTACCATCACTTCAAGTTCTTAAAACTCCTTATATGTATTTAAAAATGCAAGCTGGAGAGAAGTAGGAGCTAAGAGAATGCTTTTACAGGAAAAGTAGCTCATGGTTCAGACACATTAGGAGATCCACCAGGGGTCCTGCCAGTGTTTCCGGAAGATGATCTTACACTAGAAAAGACCTATCAACCTCATAATGAGGGGAATCCTAAAAGTAGTTAGCTGATCTAGTGAGGAGGAAACCTGCCCATCTACGTGTGGCTTTGTTTTCTATCCATTTTCTTACTGACAAGTGATATCCAAAGTGACAACTTTTAGCTTCTAGTAAAAATTTATTAAACTAGAATCTGAGGATGACTTCTTGGGGATCTGTGATTCCACCAGAATGAATCTACACGTTTCTGCGTTTTAAACAGTGGATTAAATGATTTGTACAGCTCCTTCCTGCTTTATGTGTAATGGAGTGCCTCTAGCTGAGACAAAGCTGCAATTCAGAAATATCTTCTCATTGGATGGCAGAACTAAGTATGACTGTTTACAGAGAGGGAATACAGGCAGAGTTTAAAGGAACATTTTGATAAAGAGCCTTGTGAGGCCCAGTAGCCAAGCAGGTGTTGCTACAGGTGAAGCTGTTTCAAAGCCCAGGCTAGAATGTGTAATATCAGATTAGGAAGAGGGCCCTTGCCTCTTTCTGCCCGAGCTCCGCAGGCAGATGTGGCACAACAGGGCATGAGAAACTCCATCGGAGGGCTGCTGTAGGAGACACTACGACATAAAGCCAAGTAGTTTGTTCAAGGAGGACTCTGTCTGGGTAGTGATGGCAATCTAGTCCTGCAGACACCTTAACTAGTGGGGAGCAGACTTAAAATGCGGCAGCCAGGGAGAACATCAACAACAGCCAGATTTGCTCTGTGCATATGTGAGGCATCCCCAGGGAGATATTTAATTGAGATGGAGGAGGAGGAGGGGCAAGCTGAGACTGAGTAAGGCAGAAGGTGGCAGCAAACTAGCAAGGTTTGACTATTAAAGTGACCTCAGTCACTTGATACAGTTCTGAGGTCTGTGAACATTTGGTGTTTATATTTCTATGAAAAGGAGTAGACTTACAGTAAAGCTTAGAAATCTTAGAAGATTGAAGATAAACAATATTTAGTAATTACTAAACAATGGGATGAAACCCCAAGAAAGGCTACAGATTGCTTTCTATTAGGTCTTCGAGATATAAGATACTGGGAACTCCCTGTCGGTCCAATGGTTAAGACTCGGTGCTTTCATTGCCATGGGCCCTAGTTCAATCCCTGGTTGGGGAACTAAGATCCCACGAGCCGTGCAGTGTGGCCAAAAAAAAAAAAAAAAGGTGTAAGGTACTTTTCCTTGATCTGAGACATTAAAAATAAGTCATCTTGGGCTTCCCTGGTGGCTCAGTGGTTGAGAGTCCGCCTGCCAATTCAGGGGACGCGGGTTCGTGCCCCGGTCCAGGAAGATCCCACATGCCGTGGAGCGGCTGGGCCTGTGACCCATGGCCACTGCGCCTGCGCATCCGGAGCCTGTGCTCCACAACGGGAGAGGCCACAACACTGAGAGGCCCGCGTACCACAAAAAAAAAAAAAAAGTCATCTTATTAGGATGCAGGATCTAAGACAAATCACGGTGGCTAGTCTTCTAATCTCTTACTCCCAGCAGCTTTATGTAAGTAACATATTAGGTTAGATAAGCATTCAGAACAGGTTAATATAGGGTGATCACTGGGACATGGAAGTATTCAGTGCTAAATTCCGGCAAGTCCCAGGCAAACCAGAATGAATTAGTCCTCTAGATTGATGTCACTAAAGGGTAAGGGAAAAATGAATATGGCATGTTAAGAAATCAAAGAAGTGGTTCCATTTATGGAATAGCTGGAAATTACATTACAATCAGATCTTCCAGGGATCAAATGAGCAAGTGAAGCTCAGAAAGCTATACTGATTTTCCTCAGGTCACACAGCTCATTAGTAGTACAAGACAGGCAGCTGATCCAAAAGCTATCCTCACATCCTCCTTCAGCATCGTTTGGCAAGTAACCTTCTCCACCATGAATTCCTGCCCTGAATCACTGTCCAGCAGTTGTTCTCTGAAACCTGAAGAGGGTCCCCACAGAATCAACCCCAATATCTATGACTGGGGTGAGCTCTAAATAAAAGTGGGCCCAGCCTTAACTAGGTAGAGATGTGACTGACCACTCAAGATATCTACTAGGTCCTAGATTTTGTTTAATACTTGAATCACATAGTGCCCTGCCCCTTACATTTCCCAAACCAGTCAAGCTGAAACTTGAGGCTAACCCTCCTTGTCCAAGCAGGGCAGGGCATCCTCCCTCACACAATACCAGGCATACAGTATGTCCTCACCTTGCAACCTTCCCATCTCCACAGTAAGGAGCTCCATGGATGTGGCTCAGAGGAGGCGAAGCTTCTCCCAGTTCTGCTCCAGCTGCAGCTTGAACTTGGTACCGATACATCTGCCCAGGTGTGACCTCCCTGTGGAAACCAATGGGCTGTAACTACCATATCCAGGAAGTGGGGCACCCCCTGGGTCCCTTTCAGATGGTTTGCAGGAGTTTAAAATAAATATTACAGGGAATATAAATGTTAAACATATGCCACACTGTTTGAAACAAAGATCAGGGCATATAGTCTTACAGAACAGCAGAATGTTTGGAACCATATTCAGTTCTGTATTCCCAGTACATTCCACATAGTGAATGTACAACCAATGCTTGCTGAATTAAAACTGAACTCACAGTCCTACGCAATCTAAGAGGACGGTATTTCGAGTGTATCTTTACCATGTTACATACACACACTCAGAAAACCACCAACTATTGAAAACCTAGTCTTCTGTATCATTCAAGTAGTCATAGAAACTGAAGATGAAAGTTTCAGAGTTTGGTCTCAGCAAGGCCCTTCTTGGGTCTGTGAATCAGAGTTTTCTTGTCTCTCAAGAGAATTCTTGTCTTGAGGAGGCAGAATGCTTACGAGGAAAAGCCACTCTGTCCTAGAAGGAGGTGAGAACACCTTCCATCATCATGTGGATGCAAGAAATTCCACAACTGGAAATGCATTAAATGACTCCCCACCTCCAAACCTCCAAAATACATATAAACCAGGAATGGAGTTTTATCAGTTGACACTAGAGGTAGAAGGA
The DNA here is from genome assembly GCF_964165515.1 of Mesoplodon bidens. Lineage (NCBI taxonomy): Eukaryota > Metazoa > Chordata > Mammalia > Artiodactyla > Ziphiidae > Mesoplodon > Mesoplodon bidens. The sequence continues at coordinate 34,440,711 of NC_138177.1, read as the reverse complement.
GTTTATCTGATTCTATCTAGAGCCCAAGTGCACTGATCAAGTGGAGAACGTGAGAGACTGAACATTTGCAAGGGGGAAGGGACTCAAGAGGGAGGTTGCTGGTTCCAAAGACAAATTCTGCCCTCAACTTAATTTTTGTCCAGTGCCTGCCCTAATTGGAAAAGTACCACTAAAGTCAAGCTAGGATGGGAGTGACTCAGGAGAACAGGATCTCAAAGGGCTGTTGGGACTGCCGTAAGTGGTGCCCACAGATCTCCTGCCAAGACCCTCTCTTCTTTAACACACTCTTCGACTCAACCACAAAGCCTCTACTCTTTCGCTTGATGCTGCAACCAGCAAACAGGAAATGTCGTGGGGTTTCAAAAACACCTTTAAACACCTCTGTACTGGCTCTTAGTTATTTTAGTAGGAAAGACACATAAATATGAAAGACATAAATTTCCAAATTTCTGTAGGGAAGCACTCCTCATCAGAGCACCAGATATTTCAAAAGCAAAACCAGTTTTATATCCTAATCAATCCTGATGGCTTCCCTTTCGCAGGGTGGTTTCTGTCTGACTTCTCATCCAGCCATGCATAAAAGTCTCATAGTGCTCTGTGGCTGGGAAAGGATTGGAAGGAAGTGTCAGGATATGTTTACGCTTCTTGGGGAGAAAACTCAGCAGCAGGTAGCCCCGACCTTCAATGAGCTGAGTTTGTAAAAGGTAATGGGTTACTAAGGAAAGGGAACCAAAATGAGACTCAGTCAGAAAATTGGATTTTAATCTTGAGCTTGCCACTTACGAGCTCTGTTCAACCAAATTAAAGTTAAGACTTAGTTCTCTCATCTATAAAATGGGATATTATTGACCTTAAAGGTTGTGTGTACGTGTGTGTGTGTGTGCACGCATGCATGCGTGTATATCAAGTTAGATATCTAACAAGTATCATTTTAACTGCCTTACTAAAGAAACCCCCCAAAAATATATTTTTTCTTTTCAAATCCATCCCATGATCTATCTTCCTATTTTGCATGAGCTTTTTGACCATTTCACTGTCTTCTAGTTCTAATTCATAGAGCTAATATGAGGGAAAATGTAGTAAAATTCAAGGTGAACATTTTTCTCTACTCTTTTGTAGCTGTGACAGACTGAAAAATGGCCACAAATTCTTCCCATCCCAGATGCATGCCCTTCTGTGATGTGACTTTACTGTTTCTCTCATCAAGAAATAGAATTGATTTTGCCACCCGCAGAATCTGGAATTGACTGTGACCTGCTTTGGCTGGTGGAATGATGTCATGAGTAATATAAGCAGAGGCTTGAAAAATGTGAGTGTTTGGGGACTTGCCATCCCTGCTTCTGGAAAGCCTTCCACCAGCATGAGAACAAGCCCAGGCAAAGCCTCCTAGTGAAGGAGAGACAATGGGGAAAGAGAACTTCATCCTCCCAGCCGTGCCAATGTCTTAGCTGAGCCTCCAATGCGTGCATGAGGTCACCTGGGGCCACCTAGTCCTGGCCAAGCGGGTCCAGGTGAGTACACATAGCCAACCCATAGAACCATGAGAAATAGTGTTTGTTGTTTTAACTCACTATGTTTTGTGATGATTTCTAATGCAGTGAAAACTAACCAATATAGAACCTTTGATAAAACTTTTGTTTTACCCTGAGTTCTGCCCTCAGGGCAGCCTCTGAGGAAAATTATGAGGTGAGGAAAATTTGCCTTTAGAGATACCAGCCTCCTGCTCTATAGACATTGAACTCTTTAAGCCAATGATCTTATCTTAGTCTGTGTCCCCACCACTGAGCACACAGTGCCAGGAGCACTTAAGAACTCACTAAATGTAGAAAGAACAGAAGAAAGAGAAAGAGGAGGGTTGGAAAAGAAGGAAAGAGAGAGGGAGGGAGGGAGGAAAGAAAAATGAATGAGTCATGAAAGTAGAGTATAGTGTCTGCAGGACCCTTGGCTTCTCTGCTTAGCTGTAGAAGAGGTGACTGTAACCTTTGAATGGTACAGGAGCTGTGGCAGATTTAAAAGTTATTTAAAAGCAAGGATCTAAAATCAAATTGTGTTACCAGATAGGAGTATCTGACTCTGATCAACTTATTTATGGCAATTAATACTTTCAGTCCAACTGAAACGTATCAAATACTAACCTCTTTTTTCCATAATCATAAAGATGGCATCATCAGTCAGAACACCTGCTTGCCCCTTCTGGGAAATACTTTTGTTCATCTCAGAGACGCCACTTTAGGATAAAACCCCTTCTGAGAGTCTGAACATTTCTCCAAATAAGGGCATATCATAATATTAAAAAATGGAGAAAAAGGAAGCCAAACCCACTCCCAAAGCCTCAGGAAGCCCCGTGGTTTAGAAAGCCCTACTGCCCAACTCACACGTCTGTGAATTTCCTGTGAGGATGTGTCACCACCATGGGCAAGCCACTGGCAAATGGGGGTTCACGGAGGACCTGGTACCTCACGGGCCTGCAGCCAGAACACAAGGGACTGTGGGGCTGAGAAGTCAGGAGCGCTGCATCAATCTCCATCCGCTCATCAAAGGTGTAGACTTTCACCCCCAAGACTTTCCCATCAACGTGCAGTTTGATAGTGAGTGGGGTGTCACAGAAAGTGTCGAAGGGGCCTAGGTGCACGGACTCCTGGTGTTCCAGCAAGATCTCTGTGTCAAAAAGCGCCTGGGAGGAGTCCATGGAGAGGTAGGTGACCCATAGGGTGAGAGTGTCAGCTTGGACTGGGTGCTGGAAGAGCAGCTCCAGGCTACAGCCTTCTGCAGGGCAGGGGACCGTCATGTTCATGTGGTACAGGTGGAGCTCAGGACTCCAGGCCTGCAAGCTTGGCTCACAAGGTTGATCCACGTCTGGAGGCCCTGAGGGAGATGAGCAGAAAGACAGACGCATCAGGAATCACCATTAAAAGTCTGAAAATGAGCCGCCCCTATCAAGGGCCAGAAGAAAGAATGAAGCAGAAGAGAACTTTGAGCAAATTCTTAGAGAAGCTGGTCAGCTTAGTAGGTTAGACCTTAAGTATTACTGAAGACAGAGGTGTAACAATTCAAAAGTACTATGCTCCAAATCACCACTTCCTGGTGCCTTTTAACAAGAGAAATCCAGCATGGCATTCAGAATGGAGTGACCCAGAGCCTAGGTGGAAACATGAGGCCGATACAGGTAAGGTAAATCGTGTCCTTAAAGAATCCTTGAGCAGAAGAGAATTATTTGTACTTAGTTTACTAATAATTTATGATAAATTAATGCTTCTAAAGCCCTGTTTTACTTACTAATCAGGCCAATGTTTGTTTCAGGCTGTTGCTACAATGTTTACTTAGGCTTTTCACAAAACTTCTTTGATACCCTAAGATCATACCTTAGCAATCCTTCCAATGGACTGTTAGCCAAACTTTAAAACCATACATTGAAACTTCCCTTTTAGTTCAAATACATGTAAGCCAGTAGAGCACTACACAGAGGAAATTGCAGGCAGGAAAAAGAAACACTATTCTTGAGTGGAAAAAAATGGAGATTCAGTAGCCAAGTAAAAATATAATGGTGAAAAATCAAATATCACAAACATAAAGTCAGCTCTGTGGAAATAATCTATACAAGGTGGTTTCTCCTATGAGGGGAATTGAAAGAAAACTTCTAAATTAGGAAGCAGTAGTTAGGCTGTAATTGGTGCTATGCATTAGCTGTGTGACTGTGGCCAGTTTATCTAAGCCTCAATTTCCTCATTTATAAAATAAGCACTATTTAACCTCTGCCTTACTAGATCAGTGTAGAAGATCTATACAGTGTTCCTTAGAAATATTTGCAAACTACATTTGCAAAAATAGAATGACTTAGCCCTTCAGGATTTGGAAAATAATGTTCCAAAGCCCAAAGGAAATAAGTTCAAATGTGTGTGTGTGTGTTACATCTTATGATCCCTATTGTTTCTTCCCTGTATTGTGAATCCATTCATTTATTAATACAATAAAAATTGACTGTGTACCTCTTTCGCACCTAGCACAAATCTAGGTATCAGAGATAGAGTAGTGAACAAGAGAGACAAAAGTCTTGACCACATATATCTTACCATAGGGTGATAGGTACAACAATAAATAAAGAGGCATCAGTATAATAACGTCATCTCTGAAGAAAAATAAAGGAGGATAAAGGACTAGAGAATAATGGTGTGAGGCTGGGGGCTATTTTAGATCAGGGAGACAGGGAAGTTCTCTCCAAGAAGATGATATTAAGCAGGGAATATGTCTGGTTCAGTTTTCTATTCCTCATAGCATTCAGAATGTAGTTGGTGGTCAATAAGTGTCCATTAAGTGTCATTAAATACATTTTGATCATATCTGCAAATATATGTGTTTGTGTGTGCTCTGCTGGGGAATCAATTCCTTTCATTTTATACATTTAAAATATGACTTGATTCTTCACCTGTCCAAAGCAAAGGAATACCAGTATTTCCTCGCAGTATTTTCCAATAGGCATCCCCCAATACTAGCACAGTAAAGGCCCCTGGAAGCCAACTCAATAGCAGCACTGTCTGTCAGAAAGTTTTTATTATGATCTCATGTAAAGAGATGAAGTGGAGGCCCTAGAAGTTGATTTGGTATGCCTGGAGACACAGTACAAGAGTCAGAACCCAGAACTTCTAATTCCTTTCACCTCTACCAGATAACTTTAAATTTTTCCAAGCATTAAAAAGAAAAAAAGTGCAGGGCCAGAGAGTCAAATGGGCATTAAAACACTAGCACAGGACGAACTGTTTGCCACAAAAATGGCCTTTTATGAAATGCCAATCTCTAAATGAGTCTTACTCAGTGCCAATGTAAATTTTATAGTCACCTTCCATTCTTCCCTGAAAAATCATTTGAAAAAAGTTCTATATGATCAATGAAGTCAATTGTCTCCCCCCAGATTCCTCCTCAAGGCTCCTGTCATTTGAGTAACTGGGAGCCCAAGGGGATGCTATAGACTCTTAGACCAATGTTCTCCTTTTTTTTTCTTATCAGAGGCTACAAACTAATTCAAATAGGACCCTGTCCAAAACGTCTTACTGAGTCATTTTTAGGCTCTTAATAAATATAAGAAAAAGAGAAAGGTGATGACTAGGTAAACATTGAAGATGGTGATGATAGAAGAAGTCAAGCCATTCATCAGAAGGTGCTAAAACTCATGTCAGTAGCATGTTTTGGACTTGAATTGGGGTAGCATTCGTGCTCTATTTTGTCATAGAGGCACTGTTATACGTAGGTGAGTGAATATGTAACTGAGAAGTTGGGGGTGGGACAGGAAAGGGGACAGCTAAAAACGTTTTCCCCCTCCTAGAGCCTAGCTTAGATGACATCCAAAGCACAACCAGTACCAGTGATTAATAGACTCATAAAACAGCATAGATGAGAATGATCAGTTTGGAACACCTAGTCCACCCCACCGCACCCAAACTGGCTCAGTCAGTGTGTATGAGTGTTCCCTGCAACGTGTTCTCTATTAGCCTCCTGACAGAGGGGAGGATGAGATCAGCTTATGTAGTCATGTGGCAAAGCTGCTCCATGGGCTGACAGGCACATGTAACACGACATGCCTGAGCTATAGCTCCTCCTGAAGTCGCCCCCTGAGTTCTCCAACCCTCTGTCCTCTATGCTTCCCTCTGCTTCACCACAGCCACTGGCACGTTAAGCACACATAGGATATCCACACAAAGGTACAAGGCAGAGTCATTCCCAGACCCCTGGAGATTTCCGGCACATCACACACACATACGCGCGCACACGCGCGCACAGGCACACTACCTTTTTCTCACCATGCCACCGCTCCACCTTTACCTCCACCCCCCATGTCCACCTTGACCACCAAGGTGTAAATGAAAAAGTCATGGTCCTTTACCCACAGCCTCCTCTGGGGTCCAGTAACCCGAGGAGTCACACACGCGCCGGGAGGAAGCTGTGTGCACGTACTGACGGAATGTCCCATCTTCAGTGCAGGCACCACACACGCTGCCCGGGACCCTGGGAAAACAATGGGCAGGGGTAGAGATGGGGAGAATAGATCAGAGGAATTGGGATAACGAAATTCACAAGACCTTTGGGGCATGGGAGTGGCAATAGGGAGTGAGGCCTTAGTGGGAAACTGAGAACACAACTATTTCTCAACTCATTTCCTTCCTGTGTAGACCTCATCTCTGCAAAATTCATAGTGACATGAAAATCTCAAGGTTATGAAGCAGAAGAATTTAACTAAGTCATAAAGGAGGCCTGTGGAGATGAAAGAGGCCTTCTATCCAGTCAACATAAAATAATTACAATCTGAATCTTTCAACATAAAACGACTTATACTCTGACTCTCAATAAGTCATCCAAAGCCTCCTCGCATTCCCCCAACTGAAACAGACAACAATTTTCACAGTAAACATATCAGTTATATGTGGTCTTATGTTTTAACTCTCTACATTTAATCACACACATACAATAAAAGTCATAGGAAATGTAACACTCCTTGGCTCTCCATTGCCTATAGGGATACATCTAAACTGCTTACCATGATTCAGCGTCCTTCAGAGGATAGCTCCAGCCTTACCTACTTCAGTCCCTTCATGAATTTCATTTATGGTCCCATCACAATAACTAATCACCATTTCACAAATACATCATACCCTTCACATAACTCTGTGAAACCTGCTGTTCTCTCTCTGGCTAAAGAGGCTTTCTAAGCTTCTCTGTAGGAGCTCTGCAAGCTCCTACTCATCCTTCAAAACCCATGCAAATGTAACCTTTGCAGTGGCACTTAGCCTGACTCCTCTGGATGGCCAGCACTCTCTTTTCTGGGCACCCAGTGTACATTCTGGCTCCCATTGTAGGGCACTGATCTGTGGTGTTGAGAATCCCCATTCCCATTCCTCCTCCTTTGCCTGTGAGCAGATCCAGACCAAGCTCGATTTTTCTATGCCTAGCAGTTAGGACACCGACTGGCCTCAGCAGTCCCTCTGTGAGAGCTTGTTCTATGCGCATCCTTGAGACTACTAATACACCTATGAAGAGCTCTTCAAGTGCCGTATCTTGAAGAGGTAATGACAACAATAGCTGAATAACAAGGGGAGATCACTTGATGAGGCCTGTCTCTGATACTTAGAATCTTTTTTTAAAATTTATTGAAGGACGGGTGCTGTACAATATTACAAAAGTTATATGTATACAATACAGCAATTCATTTTTAAAGGTTATACTCCATTTACAGCTATTATGCGACATTGGCTATATTCCCTGTGATGTACAATATATCCTGGTAGCTTAGTTTGCACTTAATAGGTTGTGGAAGCCCAACTGTGAACGATCCACCTGCAAACGGAGGCATCAAATCAAGGTCTCCCAACAAGGAGAGGGAGAAAAGTAAAGTCTTGCAACGAGTCGTGTTAAACAAGGGTAGTAAGCGTGCTACCAGCTCCCATTTATTAAGCACCGCATATACCTGGCATTGTTCCACGAGGTGCTTTTCATAAATTATTTCTAATCCCTGTAAGAACCCTGTTTACAAACGAGGACACTCAGGCTCAGAGGGATGAAGTAAATTGCCTAAAGTCACAACAAGTTTCTTAATTCCTCTGAGCAAGTTCCCAAACACCATCAAGTGTCCAGTACTTTGGCAACCAAAAGGTGTCGTTAACTCCAAACCCCGACTGCAGTCAGCGCCCACTTCTGTTGCGGACGCAACTCCAAACCACATTTCCCTGATGCACTTGGCTCTTCCGGGGCCGCTGCTTAGTGCGTGGTTGGGCTCCTCTCTGACATAAGGATTCCAAATACCTACTGGGGAGGAGTAAACATAACTCCGAGTGTGACACAAATCGCGGGGTACGTGACGTGAGTTTCCCCGATGCACGTGTCAGGAGGCCTCAGTGCTGTAGCCCACCTCATTGAGAAAAGGAAGCCAACTGCAGCCTTTTCTGCCAACAGCCTCGCAGCAAGCCAGCACTGATGTCTGCTTTATCGTAACGTTTGTACCAGAGAGAGAATTGAAAGATTAAATTGTTTACACGTGTTACATAAACTGATGTAAAACATGGGTCTGCACATGCCCACAGAGGACCTATTGTTCAGCCAGAGTAACCCAAGCTGCACGAGGTCACACGTGCAGGAAGAGGATTCTTACACACAGCACAGAGATATATGGTGACTCACAGAAGGAACCCATGAGAGCTCGGGTGCCGATGACAATCAAAACTGCTTTATAGGATTGCGGGGTCTAAGTAATCACGCATTAAGTGTCCACCAGGTGTCCAGGACAGGTTCCAAGATCCCAGAAGGCCGGGAAAGCCACTTTGAAAAATGGTTCACCTGCTTCCTCCCATCCCTGTCTCTCCCTGTCCTCTCTCCCAGGCTTTCTGCAAAGCTGGAGTACACAGGAACATGCTTCAGGGACATTCAGCTCCCTAGTTGGGATCTGACACCCAGAAGGGAAGCGTGACACACAGATGAGGGACACTCCACCCGCTAAAGGGGAAAGCTCTAAATTCAAAGAAACAATCTATGCCATGTCCTCCATTTCTGCAATTCTAGGGGATACACCCAATTCAGCTCTATCCAGCTGTGGTGTCCCGGGGTAGCCACCGTGTGCTTCTCTAAGCCTCGGATTCCTCACTTATATAACAGAGATCGGGCTCGCTGCAAGGACTAAATAAGACAATTGCAGGTAAAATACCTCGCACAGTGCCTCACACATACAAGGGCCGAATAGCCCACAGTGGTAGGTTTTGAAAACGGAGAGCAGGTCGTGGATGGGGTTCTGGCCCTTTTCAGTTAAACCACATTCCCCCATCCTCCCACCAATTGTCAGATGTCATCCTTTTCCTACCTTCTCTCTTTTCCACAAAAATTTTCCTGGTATTCATTATACCAATATGCAAAGGATGAATAAAAACCAAGTTAAGGTGTAATGATTCTCTTCAATAAACATGAATTAGTTGTTTATTGGCAGGCCAAGAGACAAAGATACAAAAAAATAGTCCTGACCCCAAGGAATTGCCAGTTGAGTAGTGGAGCAGATAGGAAAATGAACAGATAATGACAATTCCGCAAGATAGTAGCCATAAGTGGGGTAGGCGTGGGGTAGGCACGGGGTACAACAGGACACAGAGGAGGCACTAGAAATGCCCACACGAGCCAGTTAAGCCCCTGATGCACAGCTTGAGTCGCCGGCCACCCACTCATCCCCAGAACTGCCTGGAGGAACATACCTTACTTCCATTCTTCCAGACACCACTGTGCAAGCAGCAAGCCCTGCTCCACCCTTACACCAAGGAGGAACAGCTGACCTGGACAGGTGGCAAATGCCATCTCAGTTTTGTCAAGTCATTTTTTATCACATTTGTCAACCCCTTCGCAGCTCCTAGAAGCCCACGAGATGTGATTTCTGGAAACATCCGGATGCCCCTCGTCAAGGAGTGGGCACGTACGATGCACCACTGGCTGACGTGAGAGCCCCATGAGCTCTGCTCAGGAGATGAGTACTGAGCAGGGTGGCGGAGGCAGCCCTGAGTAGCAGTGCATATTTAGAGTTCCAAACTGGGGTTCCCCCAACTTCACGTCCTTCCCCTTGTTCACAAGAAATGCCACAGAGAAAGATACCAGTGCCTCTCTCACCTGTCATACACAACTCCACTAATTGGAGGCAGCCAGTGGATAGTGAGGGACAGGGGGGTCTGCCCGATGACCATGGGTGGGATGGGAATGGGGGTGGGCTTTCGGCTTTGAGTCCATTGCTGATATACAAGGTCCAAATAGCAGTGCATTCGGGCCACTTGGTTAGGGGTGAAGCTGTCAGTGCAGTCGTCATCTGCAGAGACAAAAAAGGGAACAAGAGAGATGGAGGTTTTAACCTGTAATGTCCACCAAGGTAGGGATAGATTTTGCCAGGAAATAGCTAGGCTGGAAGTGGGAAAGAGAAGGCAGAGAAGAGCACTGGCTTATCTCTAAAGTTGGGCTTGATGTTTACCTTGATGTTGGCCAGAGTGAGACTCATGCCCTGGGGTTCAGGGCTGCTCTGAGCTGACATTGTTTATTCAGGAAACCACAAGATGGCAGTGTTTCAGCATATGGCCTTTTAATTTGTGAACATGTGTGGAGTTGCAGACACCTGCTTTATGCCCAATGACTTTGGCCCAGGTTAGTGAGTATTCATGGAGATGCTCAAGAGGAGAGAAAGCCAAAAAGTCAAGCAGGCAGCAGGACTGGGAATGGTGATCCTCAACTTCCTTTTAGAGCTGGTAAAATTTCCTATTAGGTGCATTTTTCATAGGGTTAGAAAAGGAGTTATCTTAGCTTCCAGGCCTTCTTCCATGAAGGCCCACCAGTGAAGCACTCCCCTCTGCTTCTTAGATGTTTCCTCTGTCCATTTCAAAGGCGGTGCCTAAATAGCTCTGCCCTCCGCACCCCATTGCCTGGTCTCTCTGCCCTGGCAAGGGCCACTGTGTGCTTGTTGGGAGAGGCAAGGATGCTGGTCCTTATGAATTTGATGTACCTGAATCATGCACCAAGATGAGACTTAGATAGGAATATATTGATGGGTCACCGACAGGACCAGCTCAGCACTTTTTCTTCCTTGCAAAGGCATGGTCAGCATCTGTCAGTTATCTTTTCTTCCTTTCTTTTTTTTTTTTTTTTTGGATAGTTATCTAGAACTTATCACCAAGAAGCCCCTGGATGTTATAGAAAAATTACTTCCTTCCTTCACCACTGGAATAAGTCATCAAATCACATCAGTCCTTGATTTTAGGGATAAATTTAAGTCCATTATCAGGAGATGATGAGTAGTATTACTTTCTGACAGAAACAAGGGAGGTGTGTGAAAGGACAAAGAAGAAGCATAATCCAAGACAACAAAACCGGGACCAAGAAAGTACCATTTTTTAAATGAAACAGCACCATTTTCTGTAGGCAAGCTAAGAATCCACCCTTGTCTAGTGCTGGAAGAAGAGAGAATCTGATACTTTAAAAAAAATGACATAACAGAAAAAGGAACTCTGAGCTTAAAATTAACCAGGGCCATCTCCTTGACCAACTTCAAAAATAGTACAAAGAGCCACTTTGAACCAGAAACCTCTTTCTCCATCACCTTTGGACTCTCCTTCAGAGTAAATCCCTACGAATATGGGAAAGAAGCAAAATAACCAAGTTCTAGAGGTGAAAGGGCTCTCAAGAGAGCTTTTGGCTTTCTCCCTCTTTTTAATTGAGATACAAATATGCTTATTTTTTAATTTTTAGTGGAGGAGAATCTAGTCAATGAGACCCCTTAATATTTCAATATTTCTTTAAGTTCTTCAAAGACATGAAAAAAAAAAAAGAATATGCCATGACAAATACACTTCAACTCTCTGGCATGCATGACTGCTTGATAATCCTCTCTTAATTCCCATACCTCCACCCTCCCGGCCCCAAAAGGCTCCCATGTAATCTTAATAAAAACAAAGACATCAGGACTGTTGTGATACCTGTATAACTCATGTAGTTGCTGAATGGAGCCCCTGGGAAGTGGGTGAAGCCACAGGTGTCATTGATAGGCTCTGGGTCCTGGCACAGCTTACTCTTGGGAGTGGGGGCAGTGTCGGCACAGAGGTCTCCTGTATCCATAGATGGCACCGTCTCCCTGCAGGGGTCGTCACAGGATTCTCTTTCACTGACCCCTTTGAAGACATGGTAGAGTCCCAGGACATGCCCCACCTCATGGATCATGATGTTGGTGTGGCCAGGCATGCCATAATAGGCTGGGTTGAGGACAACACCACCTGTAATGGAAGGTTTGCAAAACATCTCTAAGCATGTAATGAATAGCCACCCTCTGTCTTCTGATAAACATTGAATGTTCAATTCCAGCCTCTAAGGGGATGCTTTATAACTTCTAGTGGCATTCAGTCCTTGGTCTTCCCTCTGGCCACAGATACCTTCTGAACCAATCAATAAACATGTCTTTAACCTCTGTCTTGGGTGAGCGCTGTATTAAATGCCAGGGATAACAATACAGACAAGGTGACATTATAGAGGGCCAGGATTCTCAGCCCTGGCTGTGCATTAAAATCACCTGTTGAAAAATACAGATGTCCAAATGCCAGCCCCAGTGAAATGAATCCAAATAGTTGAGGATAGGGTACATGCCTCAGTATTTTTTAAAACTTCCCAGGTTGAGAGCCATTGGTCTAAGTGAAAGCACATGCGATTCTCTGAGGACTTGAACAGCTATCTGACCTTCTAGAAGCTCAGTTTTGTTGTCTGTAAAGTGGAGATGAGAGCACTCCTTTTTTAAAGCATTTGGCATATTGAAGGAGTTTAGTAAATGACCGTTGTACATGCTGCTTCTGATTTTATGACCCCTAATCTCAAGGAGCTAACAACCATTGAGACAAAGGACAAGTCCAACTGAACTACCATGAAATTCCAAATGTCATGGGCACTACAGGAATTTGCTCCACTCTCATTCCTCCCAAATCTCCCTGAGAACACCAAGGGAGGTGTTTCAGAGAAGAGTTCCATCCATTGCATCCAATCTGGGCTTAGATGAAAGACCTAGTGGTATCACTGTATATTACAAAAGAAAAGGCTAAGGATCTCTGAGTGTCCCAACTTCTATCTGTCTAGCTCCCAATCCCTGCTTCTCTCCTCTCGCCATGGAAGACTTTCCTTCTTCACCCCTAAACACTGTCAGGATCAGACCCATCTTCATCTCCAGTACCTGGAACAGGGAATGTCAACAGCTCTGGACCAACCCTCTGGTGTCCAGAGTCACCCTAGCTATATTTCCAGGCTGATCCTGCCCCTGTGTCCCAGATCCAATCCCAGTTCCCCAGACTTGCTTCATTCCTCCTACCTAAGTCCTCCCTGTATCAATAGTCTGCTGAGTATAGTGGGCCCCCGAGAAGAACAGCCCTGCCTTTCTTTTGCCAGATTATATTCAATATGTCCCATTCCTGAACTCTATACAATACCCTATAGACAACTACATACATGGTTTTATGGGCAGGATACAGTCACCAGGGTATCTGGTGCCACACCCATTGGTTTCTGTAATGGGCAGCTCAATCTGCCTTTTTAGGGACTACCTTATTGCAAAGGGCAGTTTCTAAATCCAAGTTCTAGTTTCTTCTAGTCTACCCAGACATGCTGACATTAACCAAGCCGTGCTTAGACTTGTCCTGAGATATACCGTCTACTTTCACATCTAAAAGAAAGCTAGACTTCATCTTCCTTGTTTATCATTTCTAGTACTTCCAGTAAACATTCAACATTATTTTTTCCTTTTATAAAAATATATCCTGTATAATTTTATACATTTGTGCATCATTATTATGTCAACCTATATGTAAAAATTAGTTGGAAAACAGATCTATTTAAAAAACATCCAGGGTGGCCAGTATTTGAATAAACCTGGTACAATGAATTTCCATCTTTCAAGATGCCTTCCGCTTCATGTTTACATATCCAGTTTCAGTAATAATTATCATCAAAGTTATACACCATTATGCTCTCAGTTCTCCAACAGCAATATCGACCTTCACATCAATGAGGACTCTAACAGAACACGTTTTTGTTCTCTCCAAATTGTTTATACCAATTTGCCAGAATCAAACTTTGAAAGGCTACAACTTGCCTATAAGTTTTGAGTATCTACGTTGAGTAGTTTTTCCCAAATTGTGTCCATAAACTCCGGTCCTGGGTGATACTTTGCAAAAAAAAAAAGTAGTATCAGTGGTTAAATATGCTTGAAGAAAGAAAGGTAGCATGCCATACGTCCTCTGGAAGATTCACATTGTACCTGAGAACTGTTTTGTTAAAGGTTCTGAAAAGTCCTGCAGCAATTTTGTTTAATCCTTTGTGCCCCAAATTTATTTGAACACAGAACCTGCTTGGGGTAGAACACCTTTTGACATCTGGAATACTGAATTACTCAGAGTGCAATGCATGAAATACTACCAAATACCAAAAAGCTTCCCAATCAATAGTTATTTTCTATCCATATTCTTGCCCCTGAGCAAATGTCAAATACCTCTTCATCCTATGGTTAAGTCCAAGACAAGTTCTCTTGGGATCTCCTCTAGCAGCAGAGAAAGGAACTAGAGCTGAACAGAAATAAGGTTCCAGGAAGAAGGGCTAGCAAAAGTAGCATGTGTCAAAGACATAGGCTTGGAGTGTGGCCTTGGGGCACTCAAAGTGGATATGAGAGTGGTCATGATAATAGTAGGTTTCTTATCAACCTCTAGAAGTCTCTGCCTCAAGTCCAAATGAGATTTTTCCAAATCTAAAAATATTCACAGTCTCCTTTCAATAAACCTGGTTATTTATAAGAGGAGGAAAAAGCATAAACATGCAAATCCTCAGCCCTGCCAGCAAATTTCCTCCATACCAAGGACAACTGGCCAGAGTTCTCAACCACAGCACCCTTAACACACATCCTCAAAGCAGGAGAATATAGATTTAACCATACGGCACTTAAATTTTAACAAAAAGCATAAGCCTTTGAACACATTTACTGACAGTTATATTTTTGATTCCAGAGAGATGATACTTCTAGCCCCAAATCATCTGTATGGAACACCCAGTAATGAGCTTAGTTACTATATAATTAGAACAGTGCATACTCTCATTCAGGAGTAAGTGCTGTGTACACCAACCTAGGTTAAGGAAGAAGGCCAAGACCCTAGACCTCTTACAGTAATTCTGTCCAGTAGACCCCAAGGTTATAGACTAGAACTTAAGGACTTTGAAATGTGGTCCCGACCCTGACTAGCTGTGTGACACTGGCCCTGCTCTTTAACCTTTCCCAAGGTCTCTTCTGCAAAGTGAGGGGGCTACACAGGCTTATGGCTAAGAGTCCTTCCTATTCTCTTCCTGTGCCTCTGAGAGCTAGCATGCAGGACTGAGTGAGACAATCATAAAAACCATGTGGAGAAATTTGTGTTATGGACCGTCACCACCTCGGCTTGGTGAGCTGCGTTCCCAGACTCCCATCTCTCAGTAGCCTGAGGAGAAGGGGAAAAGCTGGGAACGAGCAGCCGCAGACATCTACTCTCTATCTGGTCAAGTGATCCACTCACTGCCTGTTCATCCTCACACCCTTCCCGCAAGTGTGTACTCTCCTTCCTCTCTCCTGAGCATGGGCGTCCCACACTGTTCTCAATCCCTCTTTATTCCAGCTAAAACAGACTGGTTAAGTTATTAGGGGAGTGGGTTTTAATCACTCAGAGACACACACACTGATACACCCACATGGGGAAGAAAGACATTAACTTATTTCATGGTTTACTTTATAAAAGTTCTTTCACATTTTGATGAAAATTACACACACACACCCCACACGCTCATGCCAAAGTCTGAGTGAGGCATAAGACTCAAAATCTAAAGAGGAATGTTGGTCAAAAAATAAAAAGAGGAAGGTGAAAACTTTTCATTAAGAAGGAAAAAGAAGAGGGTATGGAGAAAAGAGAACCATCCTACACTGTTGGTGGGAATATAAATTGGTACAGCCACTATGGAGAACAGTATGGAGGTTCCTTAAGAAGCTAACAATAGAGCTACCATATGATCCTGCAATCTCTCTCCTGGGCATGTATCCAGAAAAAGATAAAAACTCTAATTCGAAAAGATATATGCACTCCAATGTTCATAGTAGCACTCTTTACAATAGCCAAAAAATGGAAGCAACCTAAATGTCCACCAACAGATGAATGGATAAAGATGTGGTACATATGCACAATGGAATATTACTCAGCCATAAAAAGAATGACATAATACCATCTACAGCAACATGGATGAACCTAGAGATTATCATACTAAGTGAAGTAAGTCAGACAGAGAAAGACAAGTATCATATGATATCACTTATATGTGGAATTTTAAAAAATTATACAAATGAACTTATTTACAAAACAGAAATAGACTCACAGATATAGAAAACAGACTTATGGTTACCAAAGGGTACAGGTGGGGGAGGGATAAATTAGGAGTATGGGCTTAACGTATACACACTACTATATATAAAATAGGTAAACAATAGGGACCTACTGTATAGCACAGGGGACTATATTCAGTATCTTGTAATAACCTATAATGGAAAAGAATCTGAAAAAGCATATACATATATATATATATCACTTTGCTGTACACCTGAAACTAACACAATATTGTAAATCATATTTCAATTTAAAAAGAAGAAGGAAGAAGACATGATATATAATAAGTAAAAACCAAGTCCCAAGAGTAGCAACTCCTTCCTGTCCTCTCTGTCACTTGGGTTCAACCTACCCTCACAGGGGAATGAGCAATTCTTTTCCAGGAGGAACTTAATAGAAATCAAGAAAAGGTAGTACAAAATGCTACCTACCAGGACTATTCTTAATATTCAAGCAAACCAGCATCATCTTCTGAAGTGGGTACTTATGCCCCACACTTTCCTCCATTTTCGTTACCAACAACATGGGTCACACTCCGAGAGGTTACAAGTGGGTCCTTACACCGTTGCACAGAAGGCTCTCTCACACTAAGTGGCCTTTGGAGTGACCAGGGCTCCTTCTTTGGCTGTGGACTCTCACTGGAAATGTATTGGTATTTATTTAGGGGGACATTCTTTAAAAGTGCTAAGGCTATTTCCCGATCTGTTCAATGGAAATAACAAGAGTTCCTACCTCAAAGGGTTGTTATAAAAATTGAAGTATTGACAGTGATGCAGATAAATAAGCATTTAGCTTATTTTCCAGAACAACGTAATTCAAAATGTGTATTAGACTATTTGTCAATATTATTATAATTACCTAATGCAGCCTGGTCACACACACTCATTTGCTCCCACCCCTCACTGGCTCCCACCTCACCATCTTCATTCACCAAGAAAATGAAAGCTAGGGTCTGATCACAAACTGGGCAGACCTCACAGAGTGATACCAGACATCATCAGGCAAGGTAGACAAATACCCTCACATAAGGAGCTCTGATTTGCCTCTAAGCTGCTCACACTTTGTTTCCATGTTATTCTGATCTTAAGACCCAGGGACACCCAGAAGACAGAAATGAATTGGATAGAGTTGCAAATAGACAAGTGCCCATTCTCTTCACAGACAGCATACTGCAGTAGCCTGAAATTAGTGACTGTGGGAGGAAAGGAAATCTTAAGGGATTGGAACAGTAGGCTTAATTCTTCATAGACCTTGCTGGTAGGTTCAAGACCCCTTTTTATGTAGTGTCAATGACCTTTTCCTTCCTACTTCTCTAGTTTTAGAGACTATAATTATCATTCCCTACACTCAAAACCACTGCCCATTTTTGTCTTTTCTCATCTGGAAGGATAAAATTAAAACATAATTGAGGGATAAATGTGGTGATAGGATGGGAGGGACGGGATTCCCTTTCCTACAATAGAATTCCTTCCTTTGTGTTCTCTGCTCTCACCTGCCATTTTGAAACAGGAAGTAGAAAGACAGGTCAATATATGTTTCAACCATACCTTGGCCCTTCAGTCTTCACTCTGAGACACTATTAGACTCTCTCTACTCTCATTCACCTCCCCAACGCCTCTCCTACAAGGCTTCCTAGGGACTGACCACCAGACCAAGAGCACCTACTCAGGGGAAATTTTGAAGTAATAGTGTGAATTGAGGGGCAACATTTTGGAAATACTAACATTTCACCCAAGTGGTTCCTTGCCTCCCTCCCCCTTACCCTACTGCCAGACTCTTTTGCATACATTCATTACCTGCATTCATTCACTACCTTACATTACAGAGTGAAAAGCAAGGAAAGAAGTCCTTTTCTGGATGTGAGATTTCCAAAACCTATACCATTCCCCGAGAGGACTCCATGGTTTAGCCAGCATGATGGATAAATGGAGGAAAGTAATCCTTGTCTGACATACCAACACTAACACCACATTTTAGCCTAGAAAAGATTCTCCTAAGCTGGAGGAAAAGAGATAAAAAGGAAATAATGGTAATGTATAGACGGTGGTGGGTCCAGATAAAATGGACTGTAATCCATTCCTTTGAGACCCCAGTAAAGGGATAAAGATTCAAAATAGGTGCATGTGATCTGACAAGAGGGGGGTTTTTCCTCATTCCAGTGATGGATTCCTGAGTAAGGAGACCAGTTCTAAAGAATAATGCTGACCAGTGAGGCTAAGAGGGCAGGGTGACAGAGAGCCTTCCAGAGAATCCCTGAAGGTGAAGGACCCTGTGATAGGAACAAGGGTCATCTTAGGTTACCAGCATCACCTGATAACTAAGGACAAAATGGGTCCTTCCATCTATGGCCTTGGCATTTATAAGTCAGCTCTGCAGTTAGATACAGACCCAGGCAAAAGAAACTCAACTGACTAAGAATAAATCTGTACTACCCAGCAACAGCGGGGCTCAAAATAAGTATAAAGTTCATTATAGAAGAATAAATAAAAATTACATTTCTTGCATACCTGAATGTTGTACTGGAACGTCAACTCACTACATGCCAGTACCACTTACTTGTACATAGAACATAATATGAATGGGGCTTTCTGGATTTAGCAACTGGTGGCCATGTGTGGCGCAGCTGTTGCTTAATGGACTGGCGGGGAGCACAAATGCCTTCTTAGGAGACCTTTCAGCCTTGATTATAAGAGACGAACTAAAACACTAAGACAGGGTTGTTGTGTGGTCCAGAGGATGGTGCAGGGGAAGAAAAGAGAGAAGTTGCTGATTAAAAGATTAAATCTCAGTAGCAGACAGCCAAGCTCCCAAAGTGATGCTGTATCCAAGTTCCAACTGGCTTTTCCCAGCTTAAGCACAAGACCGCCAGAGTAGCACGTGGCGAAGAGAATGATTCCCAAAGTCACTTCTATTAAAAACAAAACAAAACAAAACAAAAAGGAAACTCAGGCAGCTTGAGGAAAGGACATGCGTTGAAATGGCTTTAAAAGAGTTCTGTAAAACTTTTAGGGCTGAATGTTATATGCCCATAAAACAAGGAGGTTCAGAGCTGGTCTGCAGGTGTCTCCATAATTACTTCCAGTTACTGGCTGAGACACACTACCCCAATCACACTCTGCAAGGAAGCAACAAAGCTATCAAAATGTGTGGGGGTCCAAGGAAGGAGCACTTTGGAGCAGGGCAAGGGAAGAAAGTGGCAGAGGTGGGCTGACAGACAAAGGGAAAGAAAGAAATGGAAAAGGTTAAAAAAAAATCACAAGTACTTAGAAAATGAAGCAAATTTTTAACAGAACCAGCCCAGGAACCATTCATCTCCAAATCTTATATTGGCTTCTAAGTTTTACAGCCTGTGGTCTCATTAGAAAGAAGTCCTAGTTCTGGACAAGACTGAACAAAGAGAAGAATGTGTAGAGGGTAAAGATTTTGCAAAGTCTGATATCATGTTTTATCTCCTTTTAACCTCTTTCAGCCACTCCTACCCACAACTGGCAAGCACTCCAGGCTTGGTTTTTTTGGGTTTTTTTTTTAGCATCTTTACTGGAGTATAATTGCTTTACAATGGTGTGTTAGTTTCTGCTGTATAACAAAGTGAACCAGCTATACGTATACATATATCCCCATATCTCCTCCCTCTTGTGTCTCCCTCCCACCCTCCCTATCCCACCCCTCTAGGTGGTCACAAAACATGGAGCCGATCTCCCTGTGCTATGCGGCTGCTTCCCACTAGCTCTCTATTTTACGTTTGGTCGTGTATATACGTCCATGCCACTCTCTCACTTTCTCCCAGCTTACACTTCCCTCTGCCCGTGTCTTCAAGTCCATTCACTGCATCTGCGTCTTTATTCCTGTCCTGCCCCTAGGTTCTTCAGAACCTTTTTTTTTTTTTTTTTTTTTAGATTCCATATATATGTGTTAGCATATGGTATTTGTTTTTCTCTTTCTGACTTACTTCACTCTGTATGACAGACTCCAGGTACATCCACCTCACTACAAATAACTCAATTTCGTTTCTTTTTATGGCTGAGTAAAATTCCATTGTATATATGTACCACATCTTCTTTATCCATTCATCTGTCAGTGGACACTTAGGTTGCTTCCATGTTCTAGCTATTGTAAATAGAGCTGCAATGAACACTGTGGAACATGACTGTTTTTGAATTATGGTTTTCTCAGGGTATATGCCCAGTAGTGGGATTGCTGGGTCATATGGCAGTTCTACATTTAGCTTTTTAAGGAAACTCCATACTGTTCTCCATAGTGGCTGTATCAATTTACATTCCCACCAACAGTGCAAGAGGGTTCCCTTTTCTCCACACCCTCTCCAGCATTTATAGTTTGTAGATTTTTGGATGATGGTCATTCTGACTGGTGTCAGGTGATACCTCATTGTAGTTTTGATCTGCATTTCTCTAATGATTAGTGATGTTGAACATCCTTTCATGTGTTTGCTGACAATCTGTATATCTTCTGTGGACAAATGTCTATTTAGGTCTTCTGCCCATTCTTGGATTGCGTTGTTTGATTTTTTGATATTGAGCTGCATGAGCTGCTTCTATATTTTGGAGATTAATCCTTGGTCAATTCTTTCATTTGCAAATATTTTATCCCATTCTGAGGGTTGTCTTTTCATCTTGTTTATGGTTTCCTTTGCTGTGCAATAGCTTTTAAGTTTCAGTAGGTCCCATTTGTTTATTTTTGTTTTTATTTCCATTTCTCTAGGAGGTGGGCCTAAAAGGATCTTGCTGTGATTTATGTCATAGAGTGTTCTGCATATATTGTCCTCTAAGAGTTTTCTAGTCTCTGGCCTTATATTTAGGTCTTTAACCCAATTTGAGTTTGTTTTTGTGTATGGTGTAAGGGAGCGGTCTAATTTCATTCTTTTACATGTAGCTGTCCAGTTTTCCCAGCACCACTTATTGAAGAGGTGTCTTTTCTCCATTGTATATCCCTCCCTCCTTTATCAAAGATAAGGTGACCATATGTGCTTGGGTTTATCTCTGGGCTTTCTATCCTGTTCCATTGATCTATATTTGTTTTTGTGCCAGTACCATACTGTCTTGATTACTGTAGCTTTGTAGTATAGTCTGAAGTCAGAGATCCTGATTCCTCCAGCTCTCTTTTCCTTTCTCAAGATAGCTTTGGCTATTTGGGGTCTTATGTGTTTCCATACAAATTGTGAAATTTTTTGTTCTTGTTCTATGAAAAATGCCATTGGTAGATTGACAGGGATTGCACTGAATCTGTAGATTGCTTTCGATATTATAGTCATTTTCACAATGTTGATTCTCCTAATCCAAGAACATGGTATATCTATCCGTTTGTATCATCTTTACTTTCTTGCATCAGTGTCTTATAGTTTTCTGCATACAGGTATTTTGTCTCCTTAGTTATGTTTATTCCTAGGTATTTTATTCTTTTTGTTGCAACGGTAAATGGGAGGGTTTCCTTAATTTCTCTTTCAGATTTTTCATCATTAGTGTATAGGAATGCAAGAGATTTCTGTGCATTATTTTGTATCCTGCTACTTTCCCCAATTCATTGATTCGCTCTAGTACTTTTCTGGTAGCATCTTTAGGATTCTCTATGTATAGTATTGTGTCATCTGCAAACAGTGACAGTTGTATTTCTTCTTTTCCGATTTGGATTCCTATTATTTCTTTTTCTTCTCTGATTGCCGTGGCTAAAGCTTCCAATACTGTGTTGAATAATAGTGGTGAGAGAGGGCAACCTTGCCTTGTTCCTAATCTTAGTGGAAATGGTTTGTTTTTCACCATTGAGAATGATGTTGGCTGTGGGTTTGTCATAAATGGCCTTTATTATGTTGAGGTAAGTTCCCTCTATGACTACTTTCTGGAGGCATTTTATCATAAATGGGTGTTGAATTTTGTCAAAAGCTTTTTCTGCATCTATTGAGGTGATCATATGGTTTTCTCCTTCAATTTGTTAATATGGTGTATCACATTGTTTGATTTGCATATATTGAAGAGTCCTTGCATTCCTGGGATAAACCAAATTTGATCATGGTGTATGATCCTTTTAATGTGTTGCTGGATTCTGTTTGCTAGTATTTTGTTGAGGATTTTCGCGTCTATGTTCATCAGTGATATTGGCCTGTAGTTTTCTTTCTTTGTGACAGCTTTGTCTGGTTTTGGTATCAGGTTGATGGCGGCCTTGTAGAATGAGTTTGCAAGTGTTCCTCCCTCTGCTATATTTTGGAAGAGTGTGAGAAGGATAGGTGTTAGCTCTTCTCTAAATGTTTGATAGAATTCACCTGTGAAGCCATCTGGTCCTGGGCTTTTGTTTGTTGGAAGATTTTTAATCACTGTCTCAATTTAAGTGCTTGTGATTGGTCTGTTTATATTTTCTATTTCTTCCTGCTTCAGTCTCGGAAGGTTGTGCTTTTCTAAGAATTTGCCTATTTCTTCCAGGTTGTCCATTTTATTGACATATAATTGCTTGTAGTAATCCCTCATGATTCTTTGTATTTCTGCAGGGTCAGCTGTTACTTCTCCTTTTTCTTTTCTAATTCTATTGATTTGAGTCTTCTCCCTTTTTTTTTTTTTGATGAGTCTGGCTAATGGTTTATCAATTTTGTTTATCTTCTCAAAGAGTCAGCTTTTAGTTTTATTAATCTTTGCTATCATTTCCTTCATTTCTTTTTCATTTATTTCTGATCTGATCTTTATGATTTCTTTTCTTCTGCAAAATTTGTGGTTCTTTTTGTTCTTCTTTTTCTAATTGCTTTAGGTGTAAGGTTAGGTTGTTTATCTGATATTTTTCTTGTTTCTTGAGGTAGGATTGTATTGCTCTAAACTCCCCTGTTAGAAATGCTTTTGCTGCATCGCATAGATTTTGGGTTGTCGTTTTTTCACTGTCATTTGTTTCTAGATTTTTTTTTATTTCCTCTTTGATTTCTTCAGTGATCTCTTTGCTATTTAGTAGTGTGTTGTTTAGCCTCCATGTATTTGTATTTTTTTTTACAGATTTTTTCTGTAATTGATATCTAGTCTCATAGATTGTGGTAGAAAAAGATACTTGATACGATTTCAATTTTCTTAAATTTACCAAGGCTTGATTTGTGACCCAAGATATGATCTATCCTGGAGAATGTTCCATGAGCACTTGAGAAGAAAGTGTATTCTGTTGTTTTTGGATGGAATGTCCTATAAATATCAATTAAGTACATCTTGTTTAATGTGTCATTTAAAGCTTGTGTTTCCTTGTTTATTTTCATTTTGGATGATCTGTCCATTGGTGAAAGTGGAGTGTTAAAGTCCCCCATGATGACTGTTTTACTGTCTATTTCCCCTTTTATGGCTGTTAGCATTTGCCTTATGTATTGAGGTGCTCCTATATTGGGTGCATAAATATTTATAATTGTTATATCTTCTTCTTGGATTGATCCCTTGATCAATCCAAGATTGATCATTACGTAGTGTCCTTCTTTGTCTCTTGGAATAGTCTTTATTTTAATGTCTATTTTTTGATATTAGAATTGGCACTCCATCTTCTTTTGATTTCCATTTGCATGGAATATCTTTTTCCATCCCCTCACTTTCAGTCTTATGTGTCTGTAGGTCTGAAGTGGGTCTCTTGTAGACAGCATATATACAGGTCGTGCTTTTGTATCCATTCAGCCAGTCTATGTCTTTTGGTTGGAGCATTTAATCCATTTACATTTAAGGTAGTTATCGATTATATATGTTCCTATTACCATTTTCTTAACTGTTTTGGGTTCGTTATTGTAGGTCTTTTCCTTCTCTTCTGTTTCCTGCATAGAAAAGTTCCTTTAGCATTTGTTGTAAAGCTTGTTTGGTGGTACTGAATTCTCTTAGCTTTTGCTTGTCTGGAAAGGTTTTGGTTTCTCTGTCGAATCTGAATGAGTTCCTTGCTGAGTAGAGTAATCTTTGTTGTAGGTTTTTCCCTTTCATCACTTTAAATATGTCCTACCATTCCCGTCTGGCTTGCAGATTTTCTGCTGAAAGATCAGCTGTTAACCTTATGGGGATTCCCTTGTATGCTATTTGTTGCTTTCTCTTGCTGCTTTTAATATTTTTTCTTTGTATTTTATTTTTGATAGTTTGATTAATATGTGTCTTGGCATGTTTCTCCTTGAATTAATCCTGTATGGGACTCTGTGCTTTCAGGACTTGATTAACTATTTCCTTTCCCATATTAAGGAAGTTTTCAACTATAATCTCTTCAAATATTTTCTCAGTCCCTTTCTTTTTCTCTTCTTCTGGGACCCCTATAATTCGAATGTTGGTTCGTTTAATGTTGTCCCAGAAGTCTCTGAGACTGTCCTCAATTCTTTTCATTCTTTTTCTCTTTATTCTGCTCTGTGGTAATTTCCACTATTTTATATTTCAGGTCACTTATCCGTTCTTCTGCCTCAGTTATTAGCTATTGATTCCTTCTAGTGAATTTTTAATTTCATTTATTGTGTTGTTCATCATTGTTTGTTTGCTCTTTAGTTCTTCCAGGTCCTTCTTAAATGTTTCTTGTATTTTCTCCATTCCATTTCCAAGATTTTGGATCATCTTTAGTATCATTACTCTGAATTCTTTTTCAGATAGACTGCCTATTTCCTCTTCATTTGTTTGGTCTGGTGGGTTTTTACTTTGATCCTTCATCTGCTGTGTATTTCTCTATTTTCTCATTTTGCTTAACTTACTGCATTTGGGGGGGTCTCCTTTTCTTAGGGTGCATGTTTGTAGTTCCCGTTGTCTTTGGTGTCTGCCCGCAGTGGGTAAGGTTGGTTCAGTGGGTTGTGTAAGCTTCCTGGTGGAGGGGACTCGTGCCTGTGCTCTGGTGGATGAGGCTGGACCTTGTCTTTCTGGCGCAGAACTACATCTAGTGGTGTGTTTTGGGGTGTCTGTGAACTTAGTATGATTTTAGGCAGCCTCTCTGCTAATGGGTGGGATTGTAGTCCTGTCTTGCTAGTTATTTGGCATGCAGTGTCCAGCACTGGAGCTTGCTGGTCGTTGAGTGGAGCTGGGTTTTAGCCTTGAGACGGAGATCTCCGGGAAATATGGGGCTGGGAGGTCTCCAGTGTTTCAATGTCCTGAACTCAGCACTCCCACCTCAGAGGCTCAGGCCTGAAACCCGGCTGGAGCACCAAGACCCTGTCAGCCACACAGCAACAAAGGATGGAGGAGTGTTTTTGTGTGGTCTGCTAGCCTTCTACTACTCCCTGATTTTCCAATCCACTCAGGATGCAGATTCCTGTTTTCATGTTGTATTGATTTTCTATTGCCATTGTTCTTTCAATGTCTCCTCAGCTATCCAGGGCTCAGCCACCTCACTCTCCTCAGCTGTGGCCCCTGGGGACTCAGAACTGCATGTGGCCCAGCCTCCCACAGGGTTGGGGGCAGGGCGGGGGTGGAGCCCCACCCTGGGCCTGGCATCGGGGACAGGTGAACACCACTAGCCCTGCTCGAGCTATGGAAGAAGAACCTGCAATCTGGAGAAGAAGAACTGGCATTCAGGCTGGACCACTCTGAAGCCAAGGCCACGTGGCACTTCCTCCTCATTAGATACTCCCAGTACCACATGGATGCCTCCCTCACTCCGGGCTTTCTAACGCCTCCCATACCATGGGAGAAAAGTCATTTGATTAACGAAAACTGAAGATGTTATCACTGAGGCCTTGGAGACTTATGATGTACTCCTTTCCTTGTTTCTGGATGACGGTGGTGCTTCAAACACCCACAACCTCACACTACAGAGTATAAATGGGAAAGATATTTTCTACAATTGATTTATCAATTCAGCATTTATTGAGCATCTATTCAGTGTCAGGTACTGTTCTGGGCACTAAAGATTCAATGCTTACTAGGACATATTTTAAGAAAGGAGATCTTTCAATGCATCACACACAAAGGTGATTATTTATTCCACCTACTTATAAACGTATAAACCTATCTTTGGGACACCCCAATTTCAGGGCATTTAGGTCATATCCTAGGATAATTTTTTCCAAAGTTTCAATATCCAAGAGTGTTCATTATGTTTGAAACCCCAAGGCACCTAAAATTACCCCATTTGCTGAATATTATCATCTGACAAATAATCTACAGTAGCAACCAGTGGGTAATTCCAAGGAACAGTCCTCATCCTGTTCACGTCCTGTAGCCTGTCTCATTAATGATGCTCTAAGTCCTCATATGGACATGGTGTGCTCCAGTTTACATGTCCTGTTTATTCCTTGTCTTGGGGAAGAATCACTCCACTCTGGCATAGTGAAGAGGGGACAGAGTGGAGAGGAACAAAATTGCTTTGCTCTAGCCCAACTATTCAGTGATTTGTTGCACCAGAGTGTGCTTCCCTTTACCTGCTGTGGATTCTTCTACCTCTCCCATGCTGGCTCCTACACCCATACTCCACAGAAACAATTGGGCTGAGATTAACAGAGACTTCCCACTTGCCAAATCAATGTCTATTTCTCACCCGCATTGTGCATGAATGTGTCACAATTGATGTAACACCCTAATCTCAATGTCAACTGTTTGGTTAGGAGGAAGTCAAGCTTTGTTCGGGTGGGGGGATCCCCTATAAAAGTTCTAGGTGAGGGAAGGATATCTCCCCTCAGAGCTCATGTCTGCTGCTTTTGTCTTCCCCTTCCCGCCTCATGCAGCTATTGCTTTGCTTTCTGCCAGATGCCTGCCACATCTGCATCACCCCTGTGGTAGCTGTTCTCCAGTCCATCTGGCCCTATGACACCCACAGACCCTCATCAGGCACTACCCGTCTCCCCCAAACTGCCAACAATCACTTATTCTTTCCTTCTGTGACTTATAAGGAGCCTCCCTTTGTTTCTTATAAGCTGCTTTACCATTGCAGGCAATTGGACACCTAAAAACACATTTTTTTCCCCCTAGAAAGCCAACCTCTTTCTAGGGCACTGAAAATCTCTAGGATGGAGATGAAGTAGGTGGGAAGCTAAGGGCCCAACCAGCAATAGCAGCCATGGTATTTGGAACTTCTATTGCTGCTGCTGCTACTACTACTAATGGAGCTAATATTTATTGAAGCCCTACTATGTGCCAGGTAGTCTTCCTCATGCTTGTTATTCCCATTTTCTATATGAGGTGACTTGCTCAAGATACATTTCTTCCTATCTTTCGGAAGCCATAGCCCACTCTATCACTCTAAGATATTTTTTTTCCTCCGAGGGTCACATTATCTGGACTCCTTGGAAGATCCCATATGTCTAAAGCCCCATTGTGAGCCAGGTTCAAGTTCCCTCCCACAAAGTTCTTGGGTCCCATGCATTGAGGCATGTTGCTTATGATCTGATAAGGGTCTCTGAATGTTCCTCGGCAGTACAGACAATCCCCAGAACAATTAAGGAAGATGGCTGGTCCAGAACACTCTGAAGTGCCTAACTTCTGTGCCAGAGAGTGACCGACTGTCCTCTCTAACCTGGCCAAGATGCCCTTGTACGTATTTCATCACTCTGAAGCAGTCATATTTGTGGGCCACAAGGGACTTTCTCAAACCCCTCTCTCCTTTGTTGTCTGGTACACGCCTGAATCCTGCTCCTCCTTCTGCTTTTGTGGAAGTGCCTTTCATGGTCAAATTTGTAGAGATCCCAAATTCAACACCTCCAAAACCAAACTGCCTCCCCCTTTGCTCCTGCTTTTTCTGTATTTTCTACCTTGGCACCATCATCCACTCAGTCAAACAGAACTCTTTTTTTCCCCATCCACTTATTTATGTGAACAAAGCTTCTCAGTACTTAGAGCTATAAAAGGGAAAAAAAGCAATATAAATGATGCTAAATCCTGTCTTATTATAGAAATAATTACTCTTCATCCACTGACACAAGAACTAATCTGGGAGAGAAAAGCCACTCTTGGCTCATTAAATATGTATTTTCCACTTTGTTTACTAGTCATTAATCAACATTTAAAAATATTGTCTTGATCAATTTTGGACAAGGAATCATTTCAAAAGCTAACTCAACTGAGAACAAATTTTTAACATGTTATAACTTATGATCAATATCAATGTTAATATACTGCTTGTGATATTGTATTACAGGTTTGCAAGGAAAATGGGTAAAGGGTATGTGGAATCTCTTTGTACTATTTCTTACAACTATATGTGAATATTCAATGATCTCAAAATAAAAACTTTAATTAAAAATATCACAAAATGTTTATGTTTTTATTCAAAATATGTTTTTAGCAGAGAAATAGGTGACTAACTAAAAACTATGAAAAAAGTATATTTATATGTTACATTAGTATAAAGTTCTATAGGAGCAATGAAATGGAAACACAAATTCAAAGAGAAAAAAGGAGCAATGAATAATTTCTCAACGTTAAAAAAGTGCATGGCCATGAATTTTTTTAATATATGATGGTGATTATCAAATTATTATGTTACCAAAGATACATTTAGAAGAGTAGATTTAAAATGTATTTTTAAATGTCAATAATTTAAAATAATATGCCAGAAATTATATTCTTTGCTATAATTTAAACTTATGGTTAAATTTTTGGGTGTTACTTTTAAAATTGATTAAGGGGTACAGAGTTTTTCAAAAGTCTTTTAGGAGGTACAAGAGAGCAAGAATAAGTTTGAAGAGCTCTGCTCTAGCCATTCCAAGGACACTCCACTTCTAAGCAAGTCTAGGTTTTTAACAGTCTAAACCTTGGCATTTACCATTTCTTTCACTATGGAATGCCCTCTCATTGTCTGCCAAGCAAACTCCTGCTCATCTTTCAACTCTCCCCTCAAGCTTCAGCCTCTCTGGGAACTCTTCCCTTCTTCCCTGATGTTTTCAGCACAATCAGGCACTTTCTCATCATGTTCCTACTTGACCTCCTGTGTGGCAGCATTGTGTAGTATTATAAGTGTGTATTTGCAAGTCTGTATCCCAGTTGTGCTGTGCAAACCTTTATGGTGGACTCCTTTTAATTATGCTATCTCTAATATTGCCATGAAATAGATTCAACAGTTTTTCTTTGAATGAATGAATAAATAATTATGAGTACGATATTAATGGTTTATAAAAGGTCTGGTTTACCACTAATTTACGTCTTCTGCCTTTGAAGATATGTTTTCAGTTTAAGTACTGTATACTAAGGTTAAAGATATTCAAACAACTGAGCTCAAGGGGATCTCATTTATTCATTTACTTTACTTATAAAAAATTCTGCCCTGCATTACCACAACATTAAAAGTACAAAATCATGCTAAAGGCCAGAAATGGTGTTGATGGACCACAGATTACCTTGGTCTTTCCTCATAGTGACTTAAGCCATTTGTAGTCAGAAATTGGATTCAGTCTTAAAACTAGCGTACTTATCTGCCAGGTCACTCAGCTGACCCTCAAAATACAAGGTCTTGAATGTTGACACAGATAATCTTGAGTCTTGAAAAGACTCTGTTTAGATAATCCTAAATGTCTTCCTCTATCATGTTATGCCAGCTGTCTGTACTACTCTACACCCGATTTAGGTTAATATGATTCCTTTGTTCAATCACAGTTATGACTGAACAAGAAAAAATAAATAATAACGTGAGAAGTTTCATATTGAGTCAGATTTTCAGCTAGTCTTCTACTCCTTAAATGCACATTAAGAAACATGTTGTAGGGGAACTAATTATTCCTACAAGGTTTAAGAATAAAATATAAATATCCCTAGCTTCTTTTGCAATTCATTATGAGTCAGCGACTTGAGATAATTTAAATATTTCTTGAAACTATTTAAATTTAATACCTTCACTCATTTATTCAGTCATCCCTTCAATCAGTGAGTATTCAAGGAGCACCTGCTATATGTGAAGTGTTCTGTTCACGCAAAGAGGCCACGGACCTTATTTAGATTTCACCAGTTTTTGCATGCAGGCTTGTGAATATATGTGTATGTGTGCACGTGCAAGTGTGTGTTTGTGTGTAGTTCTATGCAATTTTATCACATGTATGTATACCTTTGTGTAACTACCATGAAGATTTCTCCTTTATTATCCTTTAAGTCACTCCACACACATACCCCTCTCCCCACCACCCCTCACCCCATTCCTAACTCCTAGAAACCACTAATTTGTTTTCTATCTGTTGGATTTTTTCTTTTAATTTTGAGAATACCACATAAAATTTTGAGGATACTACACTAAATCATAAGCGTGCAACTTGTGAGATTTTTTTCTCACTCCGCATAATACCCTTGACATCCACCTAAGTTGTTGCATGTATTAATACTTTGTTTCTTTTTATTGCTGTGTAATATTCTATTGTGCAGATGTGTCACAGTTTGCTTAAGCAGTTAGCACCAAAGAACACTTTATCATTTCCAGTTTGGAGCTATTACAAATAAAGCTGGGTTTCAAGGAGACATGTTTTCATTTCTCTGGGATAAATGTCCAACAGTCCAACTGCTGGGTCATATGGTAAGTGTATGTTTAATTTTATAAGAAACTGATAAAGTGTTCTCCAGAGTGGCTGTGCCATTTTACTTTCCCATCAGCAATATATGCAATATCCAGTTTCTCCGCATCCTCATCAGCATTTTGTATTGTTACTATTTTTTTTAGCTCTACTAATAAGTATAGTGATACCTCATTGTGGCTTTAATTTGCTTTTCCCTAATGGTTAATGATATTGAATATCTTTTCATGTGCTTATTTTCCATCTATATACTCTCTTTGGTAAAATGTCTGTGTTTTTGTCTGTTTTCTAACTGGAATATTTGTTTGTTTGTTTTACTATTGTTTTGAAAGTTCTTAATATATTCTAGATATAAATCCTTTGTGAGATGTGTGGTTTGCAAATACTTTCTCTAAGACTGCCATTTCCTTGTTCATCTTAACAGAGTGTTTCTCAGAGAAAAAGTTTTAATTTTGATTAAGTCCAATTTATCAGTTTTCATTTTTATGGACTATGCTTTGGGTGTCATATATAAGCACTCTTCGCCTAGTCTTGCCCTGAAGATCTTCTCTTATGTTTTCTTTTTATATAGTTTTATTTTTTATACTTAAGTCTATGATCTATTTTGAGTTAATTCTTGTATAATATAAGGTGTGTATAAGCTATCTAAAATTAATAAATTAGTATTTTTTCCAGATACTGGTGTAGAAGGGGCCTTAAATTATATAATTTTATTTACTTCTTGTCTTTCGTGCCATTGTCATCATATTTTAACTCAAATATATTTTAAGCCAAAAAGACATTGTTATTACCTTTAATATTTTTATCCTTTCTAGTGTGGTTCATTTCTTTTTGCATGCCTCTGTTTTCTTTTGGAGTCATTTTCTTTCTGTTTGGATAACTTTCTTCAGTATTTATTTTACTGCTGGTTTTAAATTATCTCAGTTTTTGTCTGAAAATATGTTTAATTTTTCTTCATTTTAAAAGATTTTTGTTGAACATAGTATTATAAATTGGCAATAATTCTCTTTTAGCATTTTTAAAACAATATCAATCTATTGTCTTCTGACTTCCATAGTTTCTGTTGAAAGGTCAGCCTGTCAATCTTATTATTGCTCCTTTTAAAGTAACGTAACTTTTTTCTCTGGCTACTTTAGAGGTTTTCCAGCACTTTGGTTATAATGAATCTAGTTGTGATTTTCTTTCTATTTATCCTCCTTGGGGTTTGTGAAACATTTTGAATCTGTGGTTTAATATTTTTTGTCACCCTGAAAAATTCTCAGCAGCTATCTCTTTGATATTATTTCTGCCCCAAAATCCTTCTCCTCTTCTTCTAGAATTCCAATTTATGTTAGGAATTTTTCATCAGATCTCAAATGTCCCAAGTTGTTTTCTATATTTTTCCATCATTTTTTCTGAGCTTCAACATGTATGTTTTCTACAGTTTTCTAGTTCACTAAACCTTTCTCCTGCTCATAAACCAATCTATTAATTTCTTAATTTCAGTTACTGTATTTTTGTCCTAAAATTTCCATTTGATTCATTAATATAGATTCTAGTTTTCTAAAGACACTCTTCACCTTTTTATCTATTTTTGAGCATATAAATCACAATTATCTTAAGCCAATATTCAATAACTCCAATATACGGATAATCTGTGGGTCTGCATTTATTTAGTGATTATTTGTTTCTTTAGTTTAGTTTATCATCATTTGGTCTTATCTCTGGCATAACTGGTAATTTTTTTTTTTTTTTTTTTTTACTGATTTCTGGCCACTGTGCATGAAAACTTGTAGAAGCTTTTGATGATACTGTCTTCCTCCAGAGCATATTTAATTTTCTTTTGTTAGGCAGTTAAGTATAGGCAGATGACCTTCCTCCAAACAGGGATTTAAGAGTGTTTCAGGCTGAATTTTAGGCTTTGTGTAAGCTAGGCTATTCATATTTTCCCTCACACATAGGGTATCTCAAAGCCGCTCCTCGATAGGACCTCAACTTCATTTTTTTGTTCCCTCCACTATGAGATTCCTGAAATCACTGTTCAGCTTTTTAATCTGTTAGCAGTTATTTTATACTTGTTTTATGGCCACTGGCCCTGAGCATGCATAGTTTAGTAATTAGAAAAATCTTCAAATTATGAGCAGACTATCAGTCTCATTTTTTTCATGATTTCTATCTCTCTGGGAGCTTGGTCCCTCCAGTCTGGATGCCTTAGAAGGCCTGACCTTTAATTTTTGTCTCCTCAGTAGTGAGAAGCAAGCTTTAGGCTGCTTCTCCCTGCTCTGCCTCTATTACTTTCACTGAGATTTTGGTAATTTCCCTAAAGGAGAAAAAATCTGAGTTATATGTAGAGCTCACTTCAATGCATTTTTCTCCTCACTGGGATTGGGTCCCTCAAATCCTCGTTGTCTTGGCTGATGCCCGATGTCTTCAAATAGTTAATTTTTTGGGTGGGGGTATTTTATCCACTTTTATAGTTAAATGAATCTTGTCAATGGCCTAGTGCCAACAAAGTTAGAAAAATAATCAGGGCTCTGCTCCCAGTCCAATAATTCTTATCAAGAGGCCAAGATTTGTCTCCATAATGGCCAGGAAGAGTATTTTTTTTAGGTTTTTTGAACAAGTAGATTCAGTACCCAATGATAGACCTAGGATTCCTAGAAACAATTGCTGGGTAAACCTAGCTGTCATATATACCGAAAAGTTAACCTTTGGTGAATCAGGTATGAACCAATTTGGAGGTAATTTCTTACAGTGTTACATGCTCCTCTGCTAGTATTGTTTTTCATGAGGATAATTCAAGATACTCAAACTCACTGCTAAATGAATTATTGGAATATAACCTTCTAGCCCACTTGTTGATACTTTGAAGACTAGAATGACTCACATTAGCTTTCATCTGGAAAGCTCCACTCATCTCACAAATTTCTGACTTCTAATATACTGAGAACTGAAAATACAAGATTTAGTGATAAAAGGACTGCAGAGCCTTAAAACTGTATCAGATACTATAGAGCCAATGAAATCCAGCATACTAACAAAGCATTCAGTTTGAATCACCACAGGTTTAACTTTTCATTGTCTCCTCCTTTGCTTGAGATATATACCTCTTCTGGATGTTGACCTGATTCACTACAAGGATTTTTATGTTCTGGTTTCCTCTTGAACAGCCACAACATTTTTTCACCTATTGCTAACCTACTGCTCACCATTTTCCTTCCTCAATCCTTTGGACACTTGCTCATATTTTATTTGATTATCATTTCAATATTCTGGACTCCACTTCATAATGACCCCATCATACATAGGTTTGACATATACAGTATTATGTGATGTTTATTCAGTTTCTCTCTGCTTTGTATTTGACTACTAAGAAGATTAATTTTGCATAATCTCTTTTAAGTCACTCATAAAATGGTTTCTGGTCTCTTTCAAGCATTCTCTTTCCAATGTGAAAAATTCCTCTCAATTATGGTAATTCAGTTTTAAAGTAAGTTTTGGTAGAATCCTACTCAAGACTCTTTGAAAGTATATACAAATTATATTGAATAATTTTACTCTTCATTCACATAAACTGATTTAATGATTCTATTGATTGGTCAGTAATATTTCCTTTCTAATAATGATAAGATATTGTAATAAAAGGAATTATCTTTCTTAAGCATGCAGTAGTTCCACTCAGTATTAAGGTGTCACCTTTTTCCTAGGTAAGCAGACAAGCTCCCCACCTGTTTTAATTTCCCAGAATCTCCTCAGGATTCCAATCCATGCAAGAAGCACAGCAATCTTCTGGCTGTTTACTGCAAACCAGGTTTCACAGTCTAGCCACCTTCTCGCTAGTTTCCCCCTTGAGGCTCTCCAAGACATAAAATGGATCTTATTCCATGTCAGCAATTTATTAACGTCTAGATTATAGATTCGGTCTAGGACATTCTGAGTTTTTGCCACTGTTTGCTCTAATACATCTTACCTGTCTGCGCTGAAACATTTTGAGAGATTCTCCCAAAAGCTATTCTCAGCCCAAAGCAGCTAATTCATTAAGTAAATTTATTTTTCTCTGTTTTTTCCCAAAATGCACTTTCATGGACTCCCTTCCAATCTCATTTTTCCTACTATAGTTGGTCTTCACTTTACTTACCCAGGTGACTGATGGCTTCCTTGTCCCAAGGCCAGGTGGCAGCACCTGCAAGGTCTTCCCGCACTGAGCTGGCAAAGTAGACGTTGAGGAAGTGAGTGCTGTTGAGCTGCAGTGCCTCTTTCAGCTCCTTCACACTCATGTACGCCCTGGAGAGCACGTAAGAGGAGGAAATGTCACACCAAAGGATCAGTCCATAGAGAACAGTAGAACCAGACCTAATCAGACTCTGACTCTCCCAACCAGCATTGCTTTTTAGAGGAGAGGAGCAGAGAGGGTAAGACCAGGTGTTATGAAGCTCTCAAAAATGCACTAATACACATTTAGGATATTTATTCCAAGATAAATAATATCCTACCTTTTTAGCACCGCAATATTTATATGGATAGTCAGTATTTGACGTCATACTCAGTTCTCCACTCTACACCCAGATTATTTCTTCAAGATAAATCCAATAATACCCTTAACTCTATGCCCTGAGAATTACCTCCACTCCCACCCCAGCCCACAGTGAAGAAGGCCTTTCAACTCTCAGTCCCTGGTTCTTTCCATCACACTGCATGATCATTATTATGATAAGAAGACCGACTGAATCTCTATTTCAGCATATGCTTGCTTCAGGCATATTTTTAAAGGTAAATAGTGGCCAGAAAATATAAAGTAAAACAGGAAAAAAAAAGATGAGTTATAGGTAGGAGAGGATATCATAAGCTACTGCAAAGAATGCTAATTTTATATATATTTCTCTTTCTAGTACCTTAATCTAGACTCTCTAACCCTACTCTGACTACCTTATGATACTCACCAAGTATCTCTATTGGTGGTCTTCAAAGCACTAGGTAATATTATGTTTGAACTTATTCACAGACTTAAAGGTCTATTAAAGACACATGCCCTGGGCTTCCCTGATGGCGCAGTGGTTGAGAGTCCGCCTGCCGATGCAGGGGACGCGGGTTCGTGCTCTGGTCTGGGAAGATCCCACATGCCGTGGAGCGGCTGGGACCGTGAGCCATGGCCGCTGAGCCTGTGCGTCCGGAGCCTGTGCTCCGCAACGGGAGAGGCCACAGCAGTGAGAGGCCCGCAGACCGCAAAAAAACAAACAAACAAACAACAACAACAAAAAAAACATGCCCCATGGCCCATAAAAAAGGGAAACAAGCATTTGATCTTTTTTTAAGCTTACAGTCAAAGACCTTCATCTTCCTGGCATCAGTGAAACTTAAAACTTTACTATGGGCAAACAGAGCCTCATCATACTCAATGAAGAGCTATTTTAAGAAAGAACAACTAAACCAGAACCCAGTGGACCCTTGGATTCACTGGATGCTTCCTATAGTGGTCATGGGAATGCCACTCCAAAGATAGGAATGATCCTATCACAGCTTCAACTGTGCAGACAGCTCTCTCAACACAGTTGAAATTTCCTTTATAGATTCACGCTTTACTCTTGCTATTCTGGTAGACAAGCTGCAGACACTGAAATCTCTCAACCCAGAAGCTCAGGCTAGAAGAGCATGACCCTTCTTCTTCTGTTCACTCTGCCTCCCAACTACACTGTTGATGCCATCTATTTAATCCACATGTAGGATATACTGGCAAGGAGTACTCAAGAAATAGAGATCCCAAAGGAGACTGTGTTTATGTTCTTTGGCACAGAACCAAAAAGGGGAATAAAAGTAAAGAAACACAAAAAGATTTTGCTTTAGAACCAAAAATGCTTGAGAGAATGGGGATTTTAAAATATTCTTTCTTATTGACTTATAATATCTTGGAAAAGTAATTCTCATCCCCAATAAATCATCCAAATTTCATGAAGTGGTGTCAGATGTGATCAGAGGGATATTCCTTCTGATACTTTCCTGGAGTGTTTTTTGAACTGTAGCCTGGACATTAGTCACATTCCCTTTCCTTTTCTCCTTTACTAAAAATAATTACAATTTCCTGTATTGATAAATTGATGGTTTGGAGTTATGATGACATCAAGTAACTCTTCAACATGGAGGTGGTCTAATTGGTCAGATAGAAGGAGAAGAGGGAGGGTGGATGGGAGAAGAGAGAGAGAAGAAAGAAAAGGGAAAAAAGAAACAAATAGAAAATAAAAGAAAGAAATAAGGGCAGAGAGGATCAGTGATAGCCTATGTACAGCTCAGCGTACCAAGAAAGAAAATCTGTATCCTCTGGTCCTATTCCAGAGTTCCCATTCAAATTAGGAATTGGTATCTTGACAGTTTTCTCTCTTTTCTCCCTCCTCACTTTCCCCAAATCTCCCTGTTCCTGGCATGGTTTACTTGGGCTATCTGTGTGTTCCTGGCTTCTCTGTCTGCCACTGACCAGTCTTGGCCATCATCCTTCTACCCTCCCTCAACCCAGCAGTTCCACTAATTTCCCTTGAGCCACCCTCCAAGAAGCCTCCTCCCCCACTACCAACTCATTAGCTGATTCTACTTATCTCCCATTTCTTCCTTGCCCATTCCACTCTCCAGCCATAAATTACCCTTCCAGATGAGAGTGTTTATGTCATACTTGGGGAAAACTGGGTACAGTCACTCTAATTCCTGCACTCCATAGAGATATAGATAGAAGTTGGCAAGTATAAGGGATAAAATACATTTTTAAAAGCTAGAGACAGTTGGAAACAGTCACTAATTGACTTGATACTTGACAGTTTTATTTTGTTGAAGACAGATTTTTGCCCAGATTATTCCATAAACCAAAAAGGGGCAAAGTGTAGATAGCAGGGTGTCCAGTTTGCATGTAGACTGTCTTGCCTATTATAACACATGTACACCATTTCAGAATTTAATCAGAGTTAATAAGATAAACGTCTTAGCTTGTCCACTAATGTGACCAGAGCCTGGCTCAGACCTAGGGTGGAGAAAATGGCCATTATTCTAAAATTCAGAGCTTAACATCTTGCTTCAGAAATGATTTATTAAGAGATAAACTTGTCATCCATCCAAAAGAACTTAATATTCAAAGGGTGAAACGACATACATAAATTTCATGAAAAGCATGGGACCACGAACTGACCAGAACTATGTATGAAGAGAGGTGAACTGCATTGATCTACTTAATTTCTGCCAGGATCTCCCTTTACCCATCCTCTCCACACTCTAGATTGAGATACCATGAACTTCTCCCTGAGGACTCAGACAGACCAAAGTGAAGCTGCACCTTGATCTTTATAAAAAAATTTCTCAAAAACAAGCTTTTTGAGAAAGCTGACATATCATATCAAGTTGTTCTGCCCATTGCTTGAGTCTATTATTTCTGACATGCCTCCTGGAAGAATGCGCAGCTGCCTAACTATTTTATCACCGTGACCTGCTGGTTTGGGATTAAACATTGCCTGGTGTCCAGCCCACCACATTCCTTTGTCCCCCAGATGATTTCTGTTGGGATCCCTTGACCACTGACCCCTAGCCACACTCTAGTATCTAAGTGTCCAGGCAAGCCCCAACTCTTGCTTAGTTTCTGACTGAGTAAACGTGAAAGGATATAAAAATAAAGCCTCTTGTGCTCTAGTTTAATAGTCAGTTGAATAACTCCTTTATAGACTGATAGAAATGATTCAGGCCAGAAAGAAGAAAAAGATCCTGAGCTGTCTGAAGAAGTTGAGTCAGCATCAAAAATTCGCATGTTAAAAAACAAGACATACAAGATGCATGCATGTATGCCCTGAGAGAGGGACCCAGGATCCTGCTTCACACAGTCAGACCAAGCTCCCTCCAGGGGAAGATCCTGACTGTACTCCACAGGGGTAAGGCAGCCTCCATTAGAACAAAACCAGATGCTCCCAAGGACCCTCAGCCAATTCCCATCACAGAAATGACCAGTGCCAAATCTGGGATATTTGAGTTTGGTTAAATCTAAACCTTCTTGTCATTGCTGTACACCATGGTTCTTGACCCAAAATACACAGAAGGGTTCCCTCTGCCACCCCCGTCTGCTATCCACTTTGCCAACTATGCTTCCTCCTCTGGGTGAATATCCCCTTTGACCTACTCCCCCAGTCCTTGGACGGTGCTCACACCATGGGGCTTACAGGTCCCCAGAGTACCAACTAGCTTTCTCCCAGCTGCCTAGTGCCACTTTGAAAACTTAGTTTTTTATTCTCTGTCAAAGTCCTCCTGCTATTGGGCACATGGCACTCTACTATGTCACCATATACTTTCTACTTTCTTTCACTGTCCCATCTCTTGGTTGCTCCGTACACATCAAGGGCTTCACAGTCTGACTCACAGTCTTCCCCTTTACCTTAGATCCTAGAGTCACCTGAGGAAATTTCAACATTTATGTGAAACATCCACTGAAAACACAGTCTTATGTTTTACTTCCTTACTGCCAATGACACTTGCACACCATTCTCATTGTCATCTTTACTCAGGTGGATTTTCTGATCTCATGTGGGTCTTTAGTTCTACTTGTCTAAACTTTTATTTGATTATGGTCATCTCCTCTTCAGGAATTATTTGAAATCTTTACTCTTCTTTACCTTTTCTTGCCCCTTCTCCCCCAGCAACCTCAATCTCCTCTGACTCTTAGATAATCGTGCTTCCTTCTTTGATGATAAAATGGAAGCCATTTATCATGAACTCTATCACTCCCCCCCCATACATACACACATGCACACATGCACACACAAACACACACACACATACACTCAAAACATTTACTTCCTTACCTATTTTTATTCCCTCTCCTCTTGTCCTACAAGATGAGGTTTCTGAGAAAACCATAGCTAGTACCCTCTTCCTTTCCAATTCAAACTTCTTGAAAGGGTAATTTCTTCATCTCCCATTTGTTTCCCTTTTTTTCATGTATCCACTAATCCCACTGTAACCTGGTTTTCATGAGAACCACTTTATCAAAAATGCTTTTGTTGAAGTTGTTAGTAACCTCCTAGTTGTGCCTCCCCACAAAAATGGAAAAAATTCATTCACCTTCTTATTGGAATCCTTTGGTTCATTTTTATATTGTTAGTTACTTCCTGCTTCTTAAAGTTCTCTGCTTCTCTGCCTTTATTGCAACGCTCTTTCCTGATTCTCTTCTTGCTTTTGTGACCACTGATTCTCAGTCTCCTTTGTGGGTTTCTCCTTCCCCTTCTAATCCTTAAAAGTTACTCCCTGGGGTCCTGTTTGTAGCCCATTCTTTTGTCACTCTCCTTGTTCACCATTGGGAACTTTTCCACTCTCGAACTCTGAAGCACCATCAGTATTTGGAAAACCCTCAGGTAGATATATATCTCTCTCTCTACCTGGATCACCCACAGACATCTTGAAGTCTACATGTCAATGTTATGGGTGGTTCTACCTGAGCACAAACAAAATTCGGACACAGTGAGTTTTAATGCATCTCAAATAGTGGTCCAACTACTGAATCTGTGGACATTTTTTCCATGGATATATTTGCAAGAAGTGTCTGATTTTTGGCTAAACACAGAGGCAGTATGTGACAGTGTCCACAGAAGGATAAAAAGGCAAGAACAGGGAAGAACCACAATGGCATTTTGTCCACTACCTAATTTTATAGACTGGATTTCGAGTTCCTCAGGCAGAAACAAAAAGAACCCTTTTTGTAAGAAAATTGGTGCAACCCAGGATACATAAGCCATTCTTTATGGCCTAATAACAAAATGAAGTACCAATTGAAGAAGAGGGACAATCTCTCCATTTCTGGAAAGAATTAAGGGATGTCAGCACCATTCTAACACTTGAGAGTTTTACAGCCTTGGGTTGCATTAGAAGCCAGTTCTCTAATAAGGCCAGCTTTTCCCTAGAGAAACAGTGAGGGCAGAGCATCAGCTGGAAATGCTGAGTGTCAGCAGACAAGGTAAATACCATTGCCAGTATTCAACAGCAAACAGCAGTAGAACCACAGAAGCCAGTGGGCATGAATTTTTAAGGCACACCCTTCCGAAGACTCCCAGAAATACTAGGGAAAGAGGACAATGTGTGAGGATAAGATTTTATAGCTATACACTGAGCTCATGTAATTTGATTATTAATGGTAGTATGACATCATTCGTCCCCAGGGGGTATGTGAACTGGAGGATATTCAGTTTGTCTCTGACTGAACTCATAGTCTTCTTCCCCACACCCACTTCTCCTCCATTGTCTCTCTCTGAATTGATGCCACCTCTATCACCCTCTCCATGACACAAGAAGAAAAGCCAGGATTCTTTCTTCAATACTCCCCCCCTTCACTTCACTCCCCTCATTATAATCAACCACCTACTAATGACCCCAGGAAGAAAAGACATCAGGATGATTATTGTTTCTCTTCTGAATGTCACTAAAGAGGCTAGATATCATCATCACTCAGACATAATCAACTGGGAACACATTTTTTTCTTGAAATTCAAATATGGAGAAACTGACAAGAATTATTACACCCAAAAAACTCACTTTTGCAAATGCATGTGGGACAGAGTATTACTGCTAGAAGTAAAATGGAATTATTCTCTAGAAAGTTTTATCTGTTGTAAGAACTTGAGGTTGAAATAAAAGAGCTAACTGGAGATTTAAAGGACTTGAAGTCTAATGTCATAATATCTTCTATGGTAGGCAGAATAATGCTCCCAAAGATGTCCATGTCCTAGTCCCTGGAACCTGGGACTATATTACTTTACATGGCAAAATGGATTTTGCAGAGGTGATTAAGAGTACAGACTTTGAGATGGGGAGACTATTCTGGATTATCTGAGTGGGCCCAATCTAATTACATGAGTCTTTATACGGAGAGAACCTTTCCTACCTGTTGTCAGAGAAAGAGAGGTAGCAATAGAAGCAGACTCAGAGAAATGCTACATTTCTGGCTTTGAAGCTGAGGGAAGGAAGGAGGCAGCAAGCCAAAGAACGTGGGCAGCCTTTAGAAGCTGGAAAAGGCAAA
Source organism: Mesoplodon bidens (assembly GCF_964165515.1). Taxonomy (NCBI): domain Eukaryota; kingdom Metazoa; phylum Chordata; class Mammalia; order Artiodactyla; family Ziphiidae; genus Mesoplodon; species Mesoplodon bidens. Next base: position 34,399,385 of record NC_138177.1, on the reverse strand, counting down.
GAAGTGGTTTCTCCTGTAGAACCTCCAGAAAGATATGCAACCCTAACAACACCTTGATGTTAGCTCAGTGAGAACCATGTCATACTTCTGAGCTATAGGACAATAAGTTAATAAATGTGTTGTTTTCAGCCAATAAGCTTGTGGTCACTTGTTGCAGCAGGAATAGAAAATGAATATATCTTCTTTCATTTAAACATATAGTATCTTTGGAAAAGAAAAGAGCATACAGGGAATAAACATCTGGCTTCAAAAGATGGTGTCGAAAGAATTTGTTTTAAAAGAACTTGTGATTGCCTTCTGAGGCAGAAAATAGTAAATCCCACGTTTCCAGTTCTTGGTAGTAGTTTACCTACCTTATCGAGGGGGTCATACCCTGAAATTTATTTGGAAGGGGAGCATAAAAATACCCAGATAACTTATTGGGTCTGGATAAGGAAAAAGAAAAGCATGGTGGAAGTGATACCCAGTTGAACTTAAGAAAAAATAACCAAACCAAAAGTCATAGGTAGCATGTGTCAGCATCCTGAGAACAGGTGTTTAAGCCAGAATGACTTGGTCTCATATCCCACCTCTAACACTCACTGGCCATGTGGCATTGGCAAGGTGCCTACCATCATTACACCTCAGTGTCCTTATCGGTAAAATGACAATAATGAAAGTATAATCTGCATATACTTATTGGGAAGAAAAATGAGATAACATCTAAAATCACACAGACACAGTTGTCAATAAACCTTATATATATATATATATATATATATATATATATATATATATATATATATATATTTTTTTTTTTTTGTGGTACGCGGGCCTCTCACCGTTGTGGCCTCTCCCGTTGCGGAGCACAGGCTCCAGACACACAGGCTCAGCGGCCATGGCTCACGGGCCCAGCCACTCCGCGGCATGTGGGATCCTCGCAGACCGGGGCACGAACCCGTGTCCCCTGCATCGGCAGGCGGACTCTCAACCACTGCGCCACCAGGGAAGCCCAAACCTTATATTATTAATAAAAATACCTATGGTCTCAGATGTCTACATAGCCAGCAACAAAGTTCAAAAATCATAATATAGGAAAGCAAGTATCATCTTAAAGACTTGATGGGGAGCTAATCATAGACTATGTCTGAGGACTGGTATACCTTGCTTGAAAGAAATAAAGTTAAATGAAACAGAAGTAATACCACAGTGCAAAAGGAAGCAAACACAACTGAAATCTGACACCTGAAGTAAACCCACAATGGAAAACATTTAGTGAAAATAAAATAGCAATGAAAATTTTCTAGGCATAAAGTACTGTTGGCATGGTCAGGCAAGGGATAGTTTTGATACATCCCAAAAGCAGTTTCCAAAATTGACACAAAATAAAAATATAGTGATGAGCCAGAACTTCAGATGAGAATGTCTCTGTCAGAAGGCTGGTGCTGCTAATAGCAATAGCAGCACTTCTGATAAATACTTTTTCTGACTTCTGATAATATCTCTCAAAAAGGTCAGGAAACAACAAAGAGTCATGATAATTTATTTTAATTCTTATTAATAAGAAAGAACTAGATGGTGACATGGAATGCAGGAGTTCCTTTAATGACAGAAACTCTATTTAAATTTTTCAATAGCCGAGTCTGGTAACATCAAGGACTAGAGCTTGAGTAAAACAGATTTCCAAAAGGGAGTAATGATTCCAAGGCCTAGGACTCTCAAGGGGAAAATGGCCCTTTGGAGGTAGAAGGGCATAAACCTTGAAAATCAATGTAATTCTAGATTGTCCCAATAAAGCAGAAAGGAGATAAACATCAAAAAGAACAGGTTCTGTACGGGAACTCCCTGCTGAGCTAAAATTTTAAGACAACATACGTAGATTTTGGAAAGAGGAATAGCACAAAACTATTAAAAAAAAATAGGGTCAAAAAAGATAAAGCCCAGGGACTTCCCTGGTGGCACAGTGGTTAAGAATCCGCCTGGCAATGCAGGGGACACGGTTTCGATCCCTGGTCTGGGAAGATCCCACATGCTGTGGAGCAACTAAGCCAGTGGGCCAAAACTACTGAGCCTGCGCTCTAGAGCCCGTGAGCCGCAACTGCCGAGCCCACATGCTGTAAATACTGAAGCCTGCATGCCTAGATCCTTGCTCTGCAACAAGAGAAGCCACTGCAATGAGAAGCCCGTGCACTGCAATGAAGAGTAGCCCCCGCACGCCACAACTAGAGAAAGCCCACACACAGCAATGAAGATCCAACACAGCCCCCCAAAAAAGATAAAGCCCAGAACCAGCATAAACATAAAAAATGCAAAGAATGATAAATTTAAAAATTTATGTTTTTCAGAATAGTAAGCAAAATAGAGTATAATAATACAGAAAGGAAAAAAAAACTGAACTCCTCAAAGTCTGCCTTGCTGCCAAGATAAATAATCATTAAGAAACCCACTGAATAAGTCATTAACCTGGCAATAATTTATTTGCCCCTAATAATAATAGTGATCACAATTAGCTGAATCCCAAATATATGGTAGATGCTTCATATATATTTTCTCATGTAAGCTCACAAGTCTATGAAGTTAGCGTAATTATTTCATTTTACAGATAAGAAACTAAAGCTTACAGAGACAAAGTCACTTGCCCCAAACCACACAGCTTGTAAGTTTTGGAGGCAAGTATTAAACCCAAGTTCCTCTAACTCTGAAGCACACATTCTTTCCTCTGTTCTTCAGTTGGTTTTACTAGGATCTGTGAGTCACTGTGTTGGGCCTTGGCAATGAAAAGATACAGAAGACATAACTCTTTTTCAAGAAGCTCAGTCTAGTGAAGAAGATAACCATGGAAAAATATGATTATAATGCAAGGTGAAGGGCACTATTATAATGTGCATGGAACTATATGCAAGAATGGGGGACAGAATGAAAAACCAGCTTAGAGAAGCAGACATTAATAAGGTGTTGTAGACGTTTTTGGTGGATATTGTCAATTGGTTTGTGTACATCAATTCTACCCTCCCTCTCCTGTGTCTTCCTTTTCTGGAGGGCAGAAAAGTTGGAATATACATTTGTCGAGCTCCCTTGCACCTAGGGATCTAGATGTGATGTAGTCTACCAATCAGCTGTGCTCTAGTTAGAAGGTGACAGTAACATGAAGACCTTACTTCTGACTGCTTCTTCTTTCTCTGCCTGCAAGCAGGGCTGGGCGATAGTGTTCCAGTGCCCAGCCACTGGCAGTGAGGGTTTGCGGAAGGCTATGGGGGCAAACCCTCATTGCTGGTGTGGATCTAACAGGCATAGCATGACTCGGTGATAGCAGCCGTGGTTTAGAGACTTTGTGAAAGAAGATTCTATAGAAGTTGGTGACTAATTGGATGTTTAGTCCCAACTTCTGTAGAGTCTTCTTTCACAAAGTCTCTAAAATACATCCCTATTTTTCCCTTCCCACTGTCACTGTCGGGAATAGATCATTTTTTACTTTATTTGTCATGTACTAAAATGTCTCCTTATTTTTCTCCCTCTAATGTTATGTGCACTCCAGTCTACACCATATGACATCAAAACTGGTGTTCTCTTGTTCACTCTTGGTTCCCTGTGCCCTACACAATAGTCCTTTAGGTTTCCTTTTAAGTTGCCACTCAAAGTTGCCCTTAATCTGAAGACCAGCCTACCCTCCAGGATCGCCCCAGCACCACTATGCCATTGATCGAGGTAAACTGATTTACTTATTGACGTCATATATGCCCCTGATTTTTTTGTTTTGGGTCATTTTGTTTGTTTTTGTTTTTTTCCCTCCCTGCTTTGCTTATACTGTTCTTCCTTTACATATATAGTTATCAAAAATGTATCTGACATTCAAGGCCCATTTTCTATCTCACTTTTTCCGTGAAGCCCACACCAATCACCCCAGCCTGAAATGAGCCCCAAAATCCGAGTTTCTAAGTCATTCAGTCTAGTCTATAACACAAAAGATGGTAATATGTAATTACAATATGTAAGCCTACTTTGGCAATATTTGCCAACAGTAGAAATCCTACCTCTATATATTAACCTAAGAAGATATTTGTATGAGTTTCAAATATGCACTAACAGCAATGGAATAATAGCAAAAATATATAGTATAATAACAGGGCAGTATAATAGCATAGTATATTCTGCTAATAGCATAGCATAATAGCAAACAAGAGTATAATAGCAAAAGATAATGTAAATTCCCATTAACACGGATCTGGCAAGTTAAATTAAAAGTATATAATATTTACGTCATGAAGTCATTAAAAATAATCTAGATTTATATTTATTAAAATGGAAAAATGCCCCCAACATATTATTGAGTGAAAAAGCTGACGGTACAACAGTAAGTATAATATAACTCTATTTATTTAAAACCAAATACATATGTCAATCTAGGTATCTAGAAGGGGATGAAACAGGTCATGGGATTTGCATTAATTTTCTTATTTGTATTCTTCTGTGTTGGTCTTTACATATATATACATTTACATGTATGCATATGTATAACGTTTATGTGTATTATGTATATATATACAGATATATGTATATATAGGTCTTTACATAGATACATATATGCATGTGTGTATGTATGTGTGTATACATATATGTGTGTGTGTGTGTGTATATATATATATATATATATATATATATATATATATATATATAATAGAGCATTCTTTATTTCAATATTATAGAGCTTCATTATTTCATTAGCTGGACAATGCTCCCAGAAGTCAAGTACCATATCTTTCTCAGAGTGAGAACAACTTAGTACATCATCTTGCATATTATTAAGTGCTCATTTAATATTAGTTGAAAATATCAATGGTACAGATGGGCTTTAACTGGAAGGTTAGGCAGACAATACCCCGTTCTTACCCCTCCCAAGTTCACCAGTACTGCCCTGCTGCAGAATCCACTTAAACCACAGGGCCTGCTTACATCTACAAGAGTCAAACTTCAAAGAGTCGCACATAGGATCTGCTGTCTCTGGTAGAGAGCAAGAGACAAAAATATGCCCCAAGCTGAAGCCCAAAGCCCCAAATACACGCTCTTTGACAACTCTTTATTGATGACTAAAGACGGAGCAGATTCTTGGCAAAAACACTGTATAATGATAAACTCTCAGGGCCTGGGTGGGAATGGGCAATGTAATTCCACAGACATTACACTGGGTTTAAAAATAGGAAGCTTTTCCCGGAAGAAGTAGTCCTTGTGGGTAACTGGAGCTGACAGGATGGTAAAAGTTGAAGTCATCCCGTATTTTAGTCATTTTTTGTGTTTCTTTTCTCTTCTATAGCTTTTTCTTCCACTGCTTTAGAACATTTTTAAAGGTTTTCTTCAAATCCTGTTTTCAAGCAAAACATTCTTTCTGTAATATGTCATACACATGCACACACACACACACACACACACACCACAGAAGTCAGTTCTTTTTGGCAGTACACATGCACCAAACTGAACTCTCAACTTTATATTCTATTGACATGGGGAAGGTGAATGAATCCTATAAAACCACTGATGATTAAAAGTCCTTTTAACTTTGATTTCAGGAGGTGGGATAACACACTCATTAATTCAGAAAGTATTTACTAAGCACCTACTAAATCTCAGGCTCTGTGCTGAAAAACCAGTATACAATGGATAAGCCCAGGTAGCACTCCTACCCTCATGGAGTTGATGGCCTTATGGGGAGATGACAAGGAAATGGGCAGTCACACTGGGACTCAGCAGGTACTCTGGCAGGGAGAGTAAAAGGTGTGGTGAGAAACTGTGGACCAGAGACTAAGATTAAGAGAAGTCTTCTCAGAATTGGCATCTATACCAAAACCTGGCAGATGAAAAGGAGTTATCCTGGAGAGGAGATGGCATGGGAAGAAGAGGCAGCCATTGGTAGAAAGGCCCAATGGATAAGAGAAGGGAAGTAGTTCATGAGAGCCGGAGAGAAGTAGAAAGACTGACACTGAAGAGGGTAACAGCAGCTGGATCTTGAAAGGTCTTACAAACCATGATAAGAAGTTTAGAGTTCTTTAAAGCAAGGAAGAAACGCGATTAGATTTGCTTTTTGGAAAGACTGGTCTTAAGAAAATGTGGAGAATGGATTTGAGGCTTGCAAAACTGGAGGCAGAGAAGCCTATTAGAAGGCTGTGGCTGGCTTTGAGAGATATTTAGGAAAAGAACCAATAGCAATTGGTGATTAATTGGAGGAGGTTGGGGTGAGGAAGAGGAAGAGTCCAAAATGATTCCTAGGTTTTTAAATTGAGTAACTGGTTAGCACAATTCACTGAAGTGAGAAATAGGAAGAGGAACAGATCCGGGTGAAGGTTGGAAGTCATCTCTGATAATCAAATTACAGATGTTTATTAGACAGGTGTATATATGGTTCTTTAGACCTGAGCAGTATATAAATTCAGAAATTGATGATAATGAAAACTGTAGAATGAATGAGGTAGTGCATTACTGACTTCCTAAGGGGTATACTCAACACAATGTGTCCTTAGGGAACCAGCAGAGGGAGGGAGGGAGGGAGAGGGAGAGGGAGAGGGAGAGAGAGAGAGAGAGAGAGAGCATGCATTAGTTAGCTCGTTTACTTTTTTTTTTTTGGCTGCATTGGTTCTTCGTTGCTGCATGCAGGTTTTCTCTAGTTGAGGCGAGCGGGGGTTACTCTTCGCTGCGGTGCGTGGGCTTCTCATCGCGGTGGCATCTCTTGTTGCGGAGCACGGGCTATAGGCACACAGGCTTCAGCAGTTGTGGTGCACGGGCTTAGTTCCTCTGCGGCATGTGGGATCTTCCTGGATCAGGGATCGAACCCGTGTCCCCTGCATTGACAGGCGGATTCCCAACCACTGCGCCACCAGGGAAGTCCCCGAAAATACGTGTTTACTTTTGAATTACATATCATGGGACAGTGAAGGGGTGATCTTTTCTGATGATCTCAAAAGCCTCAGTCTGGCCGAGGAAAAGGTATACAGAGTGAGAAGAGAAGACATTGAATCAAACACTGAGGAACAGTAACTTTAAGGAATAGGCGGAAGAAAAGAAATTGGCAGAGAGGCCTGAGAAGGCGTGATGAAGAGGTAGGAAAGGAATCCAGGAGAGTTGGCGTCTCCAAAGCTGAGAGAGAATATCAATCCAAATGTTCCTGGCGATTGAAGTAAGAGAAGAACAGAAAATTCTCCACCAGAACTAGAAACAAGGTCAGTAACTTCGACAACAGCCATTTCAGAAAAATAGTAGAGGCAGAAACCAGACTGCAATGGCCTGGAGAATGAGTGGCTCTTAAGAAGAGAAGATAATGAGCACAGACAAGAATCTTGACAGTGAAGATAGAGGAGGATGGAAAATGTTTACGACAGGAGATTGAAGCATTGCTAAATTAGTTTAATAGGAAGACACCAGTAAGGGCAGACAATATAAGAAGGAAAGAAAGATATAATTAAGGTAACTAAATGCAGAACATATCAGGAGAGATACACTGTACACAGGAGTGTGGTGGATACTGCTGCTGCTCTTCCTAAGCAAGTACCACCAACCCCTGCCCGGCTGCTAGCAGTTTACTGCTGGCCCTTTGGAAAAGGAGGCCTTTCGCCAAATAGGAGCTGCCTCACGGCACATTATGCTTGTCTCCTCCCAGGGCGGCTGGCAGACAATGACTGATTGACAGGAGGGTACAAGAAGCCAGCCCTTTGCCCCAAGATAGGACCAAATCCTTGGCGCAATTCATGCTCTAGAGCTCCCTGTGGGATGGAACTGTGAGACCACATGCTTGCTTAGACCCTTGCCCTGACTTATTCTGTTTTCCTCATCCCTTTCTGCTAAAAAGAAACCCTCAGTGAATTGCACAAATTCTTGTCTCAGGCACCACTTCCTGGGAATCTCCTTGAATATCAAGAGGAAGATTCTCATGCATTAGAAAGGGAGGAGGGAAGGGAGAAAAGAATGCAAAAAGTTTTGAGGACTGATGGCAGGCATTTCATTAAGGGAATGCTCCTCTAATTTATGCTGCTTTCCTAATGAAGGAGTAGGTGAGGGGCTTCCCTAAGAGTGGGGGTGAAGAGATGGGTATAGAAACTTGAGAAGACTTAGGAGGTGTGAAATACTCATTGTGAGAGGAGATAGAATAGGAAACCAACCACTTATTAGGGAGAGGTAGATTAGTTAGTTGGGGTTCATGAGCAAATATTCTGACGCCACCTTCTCCCAAATCTAGTTAGTTATAACTCCTACTTAAAAGAAACTAAGGAGTAGGAAAAAGAGGAACTTCTGTTGTTACTAATGATTTCAAAGTATATGATTTTTTCCTAGATTTTGAATTTATAAATATTATGCAATGAAAAATCATTAATTATGAATTGAACTCAAAAATGTTCTGCTTTCATCTTCAACATTCTCAGTAAAATTGGGCTCTTCAAATTCACCAATAATCTCCCAGTTTTTCTGTCCAGTGGACACCTTCTGTCCTCACCTTCTTGACCTTTCTGGGGCATTTGACATTGTTGATCACTTTCTTCTTGAAACTTGCTCTTCACTTGGCTTCAGTATGTCATCACATTCTTAGTTTACCTCCTATCTTTAAGGACACTCCTTCACATACTCTCTCAGTATACACACTCTCCAGCCCCTTGTTACCTGTCAAACTTTGTCTCCGGCCATTATTTCTCTTACATTGTTTTTCTAAATCCCCAAAGTACTTACAGCTCTGTACCTCTGTTATGTTCTCTCTCTTGGGTCCATGAAATTTCACAAATATTTCTTCAGCCTAGAATGTTCTTTTCCTTTGTTCTTTTCTGCTAATAACTACCCATTATCAAAAATGGTAGAGGTGTCACCTCTTCCAGGAAAATTTCCTGACATCCGTCCCAACTGCTGAGTCCAGACTTAGTTTCTAGCCTAGGTACTACCTTAGCACAGTCTGTATCCCTCCAGCACAGCACTTATTGCATTATGCTGGTGACTGGTGGAAAGCTGAAACTTGAACTGAGATGCTTCTGATTCTACAACCCTTCCTCTAACTATGGTACAGTATTGTCTCTAGTGATGGACTAAATATTTCTCAATATTGAGTCCCTGAAAGGAATTAAAATAAATTCCACTGTGGGACATATACATTGGAATGCAGAAAACATTTCTGTGTCCATATTTGACTCCTTTTGATGAAACAATGAAGTGCAAAGGACAGCTAAATAATAAAATGGGTGTTTAAAAAATATCCTATCACTCATATGCTCGAGGACAAGTCTGACTGGTTGTAAGGACACACAACATAGGAACATCCAAACCCACCAAAACTTTCTGGGCCCTTCTGATGGTGCTCACAACTTCTCCTGAAGTCACAGGAACCTGCAGACGAGGCTCGCTTGTTATCATGTCTCAAGGGACAGAGGCTCCTAATTCCATCCTTTCACGTAATAAGTTCTCATAAGCCTTCAGTACATGTGTGCCCTCTTTTGATGGAAGAGTTTTTGTTTGCCTTTTGCATTACCATTTGTAGACTTGGATTACAGAAAGATGCTAGACCATTTCTGTCCATCTGAAAGTTGTAAGTGCTGTTGTGGCTGAGGAAAGAGAAGTCTGTATACATACAGGAAGGCAACCTCCTCGCCTTCCCTTCTTCATTCTTACCTCCTGGCTTATCTCTCACCCTCTCCTCTCCTCTGAGAGTTGGGGCCCAGAAAGGCATGCCCTTTCAGCCACTCTGTTGTGCTTCCTTTTCCAGAAGGCCAGGGCCAGCATTCTATCTAAGGAATACATTTCCTTTCCTCAATCTCTCTCCCTCTCCCACCCCTGACATTAATGCTTTGAAGCCATCTGAGGACCATTTGTTGGCTGAGTGATCATGTTCAGACTATGGCCTAGTAATGACTCACACTCTTGTGGTCTCCCTGTGTTTACCATGGATATTCTATTCCAGCTGGATTTCCCTTTCCCCAGGAAACCTAGAGCTAAGCGAGTTCTCCATTTTTCTCCTTTACCCCAGTACACTTCATATTACCCTTTCATCACCGATGTCCTCTAAAAGGTGTATATGTGTGTGCATGTGTGTGTACTCTAGACCAGCGGTCTGCAACTATGAACTACAGGCCAAATCCAGGCTGTGGCTAGTTTTTGTATGGCCTGTGAACTAAGAATTATTTATATATTTAAAAGTCATTTTTAAAAAAACAGAAGAAGAGGATGCAAGAGAGACCATATGTGACCTGAAAGCTAAAAAGTATTTACTATCAGGCCATTTACAAAAAAAGTTTGCCAACTCCTATTCTATACTAAAATATGGTTCTAAAGCATGAGTCTGAATCAGACAGACCTGAATTTATAGTCAAGCTCTGTCACTTACTAGCTATGTGATCCTGGACACATTACTTAACCCTTCTCAACCTCAATTTTCTCATCTGTAACATAAACTAAGAATTAACTCCAATGACAGATGTGAAGGCAAAAATGGCATGCTATATAAAGTATTTATCATAGAGTTTTACTCATAAGAAGAGCAGAATAAATAGTAGCTACTTTTGTTATTGTTATTTTTTGATGGGGGGGGGTGTCTAATACAACTTGTATGCTCACACAGGAAAAGGCGACACACAAGAAAGGTGATAGGTGAACCAAATCTCTTAACTGTCCTGTGACTGGATCTCTTCACTGTCAAAAAGAAGGAATGTCATAGCTATGGTTCTATAACGATTAGAGGTGAATAAGACAAATGCTTCCATATATGGTTCCAAAATGGCTGGATGGGAGAAGAAGATCTCAGAGCTATGCTTTCTGTACCTTTTCACCCAAGGCAGAAACCTGAGAGTAATCCTTTCTCCTCCATATTTATTCTCAACCTTAATATCCACTCAGTCACTGAAGCTTACCTAATTTACCTATTAATTATTTTCAACCATCCCCTTCACTCTAATGTCACCGTCATGAGTCCTCATAACCTCTTGTCCAAACGGTGGTCTTCTATCTTCTTGCCTACCTTCCTCAAACTGTTACCCACATAGGTGCTGGAGTTATCCACCTATGCCACCAACCTCACCAACCTGTGACCTTCCTTCCTTCCTCATCTCTTGTCACTACCCAGCTCACGCTTTACTTCCAACAACATCAAACTACTTACAGCTCCCCACCTACACCCAACTATGCTGTTTAGTGTCTCTGTCCTTTCCCTTTTGTTATACCTTCTACCTAACCCCTTCTTTTTTGATAATAAAAGTACTCCATGGGTGTTATTGATAATTTAGAACACAAAAAGAATTAAAGGAAAATTATATAGTATCCAAATTCTAATCCCTCAGAGATAATTACTATTAATAGTTTGAAGTATTTGTTTCTATTTTTATGCATATGCACATACAGTAATTTACAGAATGGGAGCATACATACTCTTTGAATCTTAAGCTCTTGGTATTTCACTATTATTTTTTTGACCCCCACACAATTATTTTGTTCAACTAAATATGCAATCAGGTATCCTTTGCAACTATTGTCATTTTAACTGTAATAAACCATAGAAAATTTACAATTGTGATTTTCTCAGCCATTTACTCTTCTGGGCAAAAGATTTTCTCACCTCATTCAGAGGCATTTATGTAAACGTAAGCATGCTTTGGGCACTGCCCAGAAAAGGGGAACAATTATCTTTCACGGGGGCATGGAATGAAAAGGAAATTCTGGGAGCATCAAATCTTTCTTCCTCACAATAAGTTTAGTTATAGAAACAAGTTGCAATTTGGTTAGAGTCAAGTGGCAATCCTCAGAGTAATGTGGATATTTGAGCTGACTTTACTGTAAGATTGTACACACTAACTTAGACCTCCTTGACTGATCTCAGTGTTCATGAAAACACTGGTGTGAGTCTCAGTAACATCACCAACACCAAGAAGCTCTTAAGACCAGTGTGATGATGAGGCTGACTCAGGCTAAATTCTGTTCTATGAGAAACAATGGCTCTTTAAACGCTTTTCACAAAAGGAATTCCACAGTCAAAAGGAAAAAAAAAAAAAGGAAAGGAGTTCACTTCCCTCTTTATTCTAAATGTAAATTATTCTGAGACCTCCTGTACTGAATAAAACTAAAAGCTGTTTAAATTCCTAGGAGATGGCATAAGTAAATAAAGATTGTAGCTCTGAATTAAGATGACCTGGTTAATTTGGGCTTTGCCATTTTTCTTATGGAATGATTTGGAACATTATATACTCTCACTAAGCCTTGGTTTCATAATTTGAAAAATGATTGTGATCATTTAAAAAATGAACATAAAAATAACCTAAAAAGTGAGAAGAATAATAGCTTGAGGATAAAAACAAGACTGCCTCCTAAAATTGCTATGCAGGTTAAATGAAACAATGTATGTAAAGCACATGGAAAAACAGAGGATGTAGAAAAACAATTGTTATTTAACTCAGCATTCCTCAATTATGTTTAAAAATGACACACTTTTTACTGTTTTTCAAATAATGCTTATTTAAAAACAAGTGGAACATACTTTCACAAACTGATCTCAACTCAGAATCAGGCTTGTTTTCAACAGTTGAGGAAAGATG